>NC_044552.1:141251601-141594773 GCF_007565055.1 Rhinopithecus roxellana | reverse complement strand
ATGTTAGGCCACAAAACAAGGCTCAATAAATTTTTAAAAATTAAAATCATACCAAGTTGCTTCTTGGATCACAACAGAATAAAACTAGAAATCAACTCCAAGAGAACCTCTTACAACTATGCAAATACGTAATAACTAAACAATATACTCCTCAACAATTTTGGGGTCAATGACAGAATCAATTTCTTTTAAAAGAAATTTTTTGAAATAAGTGAAATTGGAAATACCGAAACCTCTGGGAAACAGTAAAAGCAGCGCTAAAATGAGAATTTATAGTATTAAATAGCTACATCAAAAAATAGAAAGTTCACAAATTAACAACCTAACATCTCACCTCAAGGAACTAGAAAAACAAGAATAAACCATATGCAAAGCTAGCAGAAGAAAAGAAACAAGGAAAATTAGAGTATAAATAAAATTGAGACCCCAAAAAATGCAAAATGTCAATGAAACAAAAACTTGGTTCTTTGAAAAGATAAATAAAATTGATAGACTGTTAAAAAGAACAAGAAAAGAAGATAAAAGATCCAAGTAATCCTAATCATAAATGAAAAGAAGACATTGCAAATAATCACAAAGAAATATAAAAGATCATCAGAGACTACTAGGAAGAATTATATACCCACAAATTAGAAAATGGACAGAAAATTGATAAATTCCTAGAAACATACAATCTCTCAAGATTGAAAAAGAAATAAAAATTCTAAACAGATCAATGATAAAGTATGAGGTTGAATCAGTAATGAAACATCTCACAACAACAAGAAAAGCACAGGACTAGTTGGATTCACACGATGTACAAAAAAGAAATGATACAAATCCTCCCAAAACTTTTCTGAAAAATTGAGGAACAGAAATTTCCCCCTAATTCAGTCTCTGAAGCCAGTGCAACCCTGATACCAAAGCTAGACAGGAACACAACAAATAAAATAATAAAACTTTACACCAATATCCCTGATGTAAAAATACTCAAGAAAATACTAGTGAAATAAATTCAACAGCACATGAAAAGATAATACATCACAATCAAGTGTGTTTTATTCCAGGAGTGCAAGGATGATTCAACATACACAAATCAATGGATGTGATTCATCATGTAAACAGAAACAAAGACAAAAACCACATGATAAGCTCAATAGAGGCAGAATAAGCATTCAGCAAATATCAGCATCTCTTCAGGATAAAAACTCTCAACAAATAGGCATAGAAGAAACATACCTCAAAATAATAATAGCTGCATATGACAAACCCACATCCAACATAACACTGAGAAGAAAAAAGTCCAAAGTAATTCCCCTATGAATTGGAACAAGATAAAAATATCCACTTTCACCACTCCTATTCAAACATAATACTGGAAGGTCTAGCCAATCAGATAAGAGAAAATATATAGAAGTCATTTAATTTGAAAAAGAGAAAGATAAATCATCTCTCTTTGCTGGTATGATCTTCTGTGTAGAAAATCCTTAACAGTACTCCAAAAAACTCGTATTTGATGAACAAATTCATAAAGTTTTAAGATCTAACATCAATGTACAAAATTTAGAGGCATTTCAATATCAATAACAATCAAGCTGAGAACCAAATCAAGAAGTCAATTTCATTTACAATAGCTACAAAAATCCCACCTAGGAATATGGTGTTTTTGTTGTTTTGTGTGTGTATATATATATATACTTTACATTCTAGGATACATGTGCAGAATAAGTATACACACGCCACGGTGGTTTGTCGCACCCATAAACCTGTCATCTACATTAGGTATTTCTCTTAATGCTATTCCTCGCCTAGCCCCCCACCCCCCAACTGACCCTGCTGTGTGATGTTCCCATCCCTGTGTCCATATGTTCTCATTGTTCAACTTCTACTTATGAGTGAGTAAATGCAGTGTTTGGTTTTCTTTTCCTGTGTTAGTTTGCTGAGAATGATGATTTCCAGCTTCTCCATGTCCCTACAAAGTACATGAACTCATCCTTTCTATGGCTACATAGTATTCCACCTAGGAATATGTTTAAACAAATAGGTGAAAGATCTCTACAAGGACAACTACAACACACTGATGGAAGAAATCATAGATGACACAAACGAATGGAGAAACATTCCATGTTCACGGATCAGAATAATTAGTATAGTTGAAATGACCATATTGCCCAAAGCAATCTACAGAGTCAAAGTAATCCCTTTCAAAATTCCAATGCCATTTTCAAAAAATTAGAAAATAGAAATCCTAAAAGTCATATGAAACCAAAAAATGTACTTGAATGGCAAAGCAATCCTAAGTAAAAAGAACAAAGCTGGAGGCATCATATTACCTGACTCCAATTGCTACTACAAGGCTACAGTAACCAAAATAGCATGGTACTAGGAAAAAAACAGACACATAGATCAATGGAATGGAACAAGAAATTCAGAAATAAAGTTACATATCTACAGACAACTGGCCTTTGGCTGTCAACAAAAATATACAATGGGAAAAGAACACCCTTTACGTCAAGTGGTCTTGAGAAAATTGGACTGCCATTTGCAAAAGAAAAAAATTGGATCACTATCTCTTACCATATGCCAAAATCAACTCATGATGAATTACAGGCTTAACTGTAAGACCAGATACTATAAAAATACTAGCAGAAAACCTAGGAAAACTCTCCTGGACATTGATCTTGATAAAGAAGCCATGACTAAGACCTCAGAAGCATAAGCAACAAAAACAAAAATAGACAAATAGGATGTAATTAAACTATAGAGCTTCTGCGCAGCAAAAGAAATAATTGACAGAGTTAACAGACAACCTGCAGGATAAAAGAAAATATTTGCAAGCTATTCATCTGACAGCAGAGTAATATGCCAAATATACAGGAAATTCAAACAAGTCAACAGGAATCTCAAACAAGTCAACAAGAAAATACCTCCTAAACAATCCAATTAAAAATAAGCAAAGGACATTAATTGGTATTTTTCAAGGAAGTCACACAAATGGCCAACAAGTATATATAAAAATTATCAACATCAGTAATTATTACAAAAATGCAATCAAAACTGCAATGAGATATCATTTTACCCCAGTGATAATGGCTATTACTAAAAAGAAAAAATAGTACAGGGTGGTGAGGATGTGGAGAAAGGAGAACTCTTATACATTGTTGATAGGAATGTAACTTAGTACAACCTCCATGAAAAAGAGAATGGAGATTTTTCAAAGGACTAAAACTAGAACTACCATTCAATCCAGCAATCCCACTACTGAATATCACCCAAAGAGAAAAAAAAAATCATTATGTCATTACATTACAAAGATATCTGCACTCATACGTTTATAGCAGCACTAGTCACATTCGCAAAAACATGAAAACAACCTAAGTGTCCATCAGTGGATGACTCATAAATTTTAATTCAATTCTTTGCCTTCTACTTTCAAGCTTAACTTCCTCGTAAAGCAACCTTTTTCGATTACCTACTCCACCCTAACTCATTCTGGTCACCTGCTCCAGCCCTAACTCATTCTGATTATCTGTTACCTGCTCTGCCTTGACTCTCGCCAAAGCACACACTCCATCATTCTCTTTAAAATACCTAATTGGAATTAGTTTAGCCTCTGCGGTCCAGCCATAGCCAATAGGGGAACAACACAGCAGCAGGGGCCATGTGCGTCAGGGATAAGAACTCCTTCTCCTCCCTTGTCCGAATGTGTGCTCGCCATTGTTCCATCTGTAAGGGTGCACCCTTCTATATAGAAGTAATTTGCCTTGCTGAGAATTAAAAATAAAATTTTAATAAAAAGAAATTGTAATAAATATAATAGTATTAAATACACACACACACACACACACACACACACACACACACACTAGAATACTATTCAACCATAAAAAGAAAGCCATACCTTTTTCAGCAACATGGATGGAACTGGAAGCCATTATTTTAAGTGAAACAACTCAGAAACTGAAAGTCAAATACCATATGTTCTCACTTAAAAGTGGGAGTTAAATAAAGTGTACATATGGGCTTAGAGTATGGAATAATAGTCATTGGAGACTCAGAGGGTGGAAGGATAGGAGGGGTTGAAGAATAAGCAATCACTTAATGGGTACAATGTACACTATTCTGGTGATGGATACACTAAAAGCCCAGAGTTCACCATTACTCATTATATCCATAGAACAAAATTGCACTTTTACCACCTCAATTTATACAAATAAGAAGAAACTAATTCAATCTACAAAATAATAAAATACCTAGGATTTAATTTAACCAAAGTGAAAGATCTCTATTAGAAAAACTGTAAAATACTGATGAAAGGAATTGAAGAGGAAACCAAAAAATGGAAAGATATCTCATGCTCATGGATTGGGAGAATCAATATTTTGAAAATGTCTGTACTGCAAGTGCTCTGCAGATTCAATGCAATCTCTATCAAAATACCAACGACATTTTTCACATAAATAGAGACAGACTTTAAAATTCATACGGAACCACAAAAGACCCCAAATAGTTTAATCAATTCTGACCAAAAAAGATGAAACTGAGGTATCATACCACCTGATTTTGAATTGTACTATAAAGCTATAATATCCAAATCAACCTGATAGTGGCATAAAAACAGACACATAGACTACAGGCACAGAATAGAGTCAGTAATCAATCCACACACACTTACAGCCAACTCATTTTCAACAAAGGTGCCACAAATATACGTTGAGGAAAGGACGATCTCATTAGTAAATGGTGCTGGGTAAACTGGATATACGTATGCAGAAGAATAACACTAGCTCTCCACCTTATACACAAAATTCAACTCAAAATGGCTTAAAGACTTAAAAGTAAGACCTGAACTTATGAAACTACTTGAAGAAAACACTGGGAAAATACTACAGGACATTGATTTGGGCAAAGAGTGTTTAAATAAGACCTCAAAAGTACAGATATCAAAAGAAAAATAGATGAATTAGCTTATATCAAGCTAAAAAGCTTCCGCAGAGCAAAGAAAATAATTAACAAAGTGAAGAAACAGTTTACAGAATGGTAGAAAATATTTACAAACTATTCATCTGACAAGGATTTAATAACTAAAATATATGAGGAACTTAATAGCAAATAAATGAAGATAATAATAGTAATCCAATTTTTAAATGGGCAAAAACCCTGAGTAGACATTTCTTAAATGAAGATATACAAATAACAACAAGTTACATGAAAAAAAATGCTCAAATTCAGGTAAATGCCAATCAAAACCACAATGAGACACCATCTCACTCAAGTTAGAATAGATATCATCTAAACTACAAAAAATTACAAATGCTAGTAAGGATGCAGAGAAAGCATACACTATTGATGGGAGTGTAAAGTTGTTAAGCCACTATGGGAAATCAGTATGGCAGTACATCAAAACACTAAAAATAGAACTACCATATGATCAAGCAAGTCCACCACTGGATATATATCCAAAAGAAAGAAAATCCATTTATCAAAGAGGAATCTGCACTCCCATGTTTACTACAGCACTATTCACAATAGCCAAGACATGGAATCAACCTAAATGCTCACCAACAGATGAATGGATAAAATTAATGTGGTATACATACAAAACTGAATACTATACAGGCACAAAAAATAATAAAATTCTATCGTTTGCAGCAACATGGATGGAACTGGAGATCATTATGTTAAGTGAAATAAGCCAGCACAGAAAGACAAATGGTTCATGTTCTCACTCATATGTATGTGCTAAAAAAGTAGAACTCATGGAGGTAGAGAGTAGGATGGTGCTTACCAGAGACCAGGAAAAGAAAGAGGGAGGGGATGTAGAGATGTTGCTTAATGGGTACAAAAATACAGTTAGATAGAAAGAATATGTTCTAATATTTGATAGTCCAGTAGGAAAATAATAGTTAACAATAATTTATTGTATACTTCAAAGTAGCTAGAAGACTAGAATTTTAATATTCCCAACACAAAAGAAAAGATAAACATTTAAGTTGATGGATATCCCAAATACCCTGATTCGATAGTTACACATTGTATACATGCATCAAAATATCATGTGTCCAAAAATGTGTACAACTATGATATTAAAAATAACCAAAAAAGTCAAGTGGCTCATGAAGAACAAATTTAAGGTACAAAAGTTAAAAACTCTTAAAAATGAATTTTAAAAAATTAACAGAGAATTGCAAAAGACATGAGCATACAAGACACACATCCAACAGAAACACAAATGGTTAAAAAATACGTTCTAAAATGTTCAAACAAATGGAAATTAAAGCTGGGAATTGTGGCTCTCACCTGTAATCCCAACACTTTGAAAGGCTGAGGTGATAGGATTGGTTGACCTCAGAAGTTCAAGGCTATAGTGAGTTGTGATCATGCTACTGCACTCCAGCCAGACTGGGCGACATAACAAGACCCTGTCTCAAAGGAGGGAAGGGAGAGAGACATTTTTCATCTATCAAATAAAAAGAAATGGCACTGTGAGTAAAACACTGGTGCTGTGAGAGATGAAATGTCAGTCTGCTAGTATATTAATTGATACTTGTTTGAAGGATAAAGTGGACTCATAAATCAGTTTTTAAATTGTTCATACACATTCAACCAACTATCCCACTTCTTGAAACCTTATGCAAACAAAGAAAAAAATTTAATATGGAAAATAAGATATATAAAGGTAAAAAATATTGGAAATAAACTGAATATGAGAATAGCTAAATACATTATGAACCTCTATAAAACGGAATATAATGTGGTGATTCAAACCATAATTTTGAAGAATATTTCAGGCAAATTCTCAAGATGTAATGTTAGTGAAAGAACAGAATGAAAAACTACACTAAAAATAACTATGTATTTTTAAACTCTTCAGATACATATCAAACAAAAGAGACCAAAAAAATGTTTTAATGGTTAACAGACATCAATGCTGGGTGTGGTAGTTTTAGGAGTTTTTAACTTCTTCTTAGCCTCTTCAGTACATTTCAGGTTTCCTACAGAAAGCATCTATTAATTTTATTTATTATATTTAATAGCATAAAATGATATTATAACATACCATATTGTTATGTATGAAGAGGCTCTGGAATCTGTAATATTGACTACACATTGATGATAAGTGCACCATTGGGTAATTTAAAACTAATTACTCTAAACTGCCGACACTGAGGCAAATACACAGGTTGATCTAATCATTGTGTTAAAATTGTATTTGAAATTGAGATGAGTGACACAAATCACACATTTTCAGAACCACTATCTGTTAGAAAGACTTTTTTTTAACATCAGAAAACATCTTGATGTTTATTTGGGTATAAGAATTAAAAGTGAAGTAAGAGAAGAAAAAAAAAGTTCAAAATCATTTAACTGCAATTACCCAATTTAGAATTTTGAAAATTCAATAGGAATTGGACCTTGATCTTTCATTAACAGTACTGAATCTGGGACACTGAAATCACACCACTCTTCTAACTTTGGCATGTCATTTCTACAACACATTTATCACCAAAGCAAAACTGACTCCAGCCATGCCTAGAGTGACAGAAGTCTCACCTCTGAGAAACAGAAAAGCAGCCGGAACATCTGATGGTCTCTTTTGATTACAATTAATATTGATGGTTAACTTAATGTCTTCTGGAGCTAACTTAAGTTTCTGAAAATCAGTGCCATTATAATCTTCCTCTGTCCTAATCCTAAAAATAGACAAAGATGGTTTCTAGATCTAAACATGTAAGTCCTCTTTTAAAGTTGTTTTAAAAATACCAATACACGGCAAAAGCCTGAGAAAGAGTTTTAATGAATAACATGAAGAAAACATTGGTGTGGAGACAACTGTATTAAGTGGAGACAACTGTATTAATGAATTGCACTTTACATTCAGTGGTACTGAGAAAGGAAGGACTTTCAAGCGTTAGAAAAAGGTTGATAGCCTTTAGATATTCACAATGATTAACTTTCCCCAGCACTTTCTGAAAGAGAATCATGAACTGAGTAACAATCAATAAATAACATGCAAAACTATCTTCACTTTATTCTCTAACTTTCTGGTAAGAAGACTGACATCTATATAACTATGGATTTTGAGAAAACCATAATTTATCACTTTAGAAGGAAACATAAGAATAAGAGTAAAATTGAGGGGGCACAGTGGCTCATCCCTGTAATCCAACACTTTGGGAGACCAAGACAGGTGGCTGACTTGAGCCTATGAGTTAGAGACTAGCCTGGCCAACATGGTGAAACCCCATCTCTACTAAAAATACAAACATTAGCCAAGCATGGTGGCCCATGCTTGTAATCTCTGCTACTTGGGAGGCTGAGGCAAGAGAATCCCTTGAACCTGGGAGGCAGAGCTTGCAGTGAGCCAAGATCGTGCCACTGCACTCTAGCGTGGGTGACAGAGCAATACTGTCTCAAAAAAAAAAAAAAAAAAAAAGACTTGATTGTCACTTTTAAAATTTTATTTGAAGAGAAGTAAAAGGAAAATACCAACTGGCAGAATAAACAGAATTTAACTTATTGATTATATTTCCTCATTTTTTCATGTAAAGAATATGTTGCTAATCTTTCACCTCAAAGCAAATCCTAATAAGAAATATATTTACTTTGACTGCTTTTTTATAACTTCTAAAATTATGTAAAATGTAAAACACACTTTATAAGTTTTAGGAAAATTATATAAAAGGAGTCAGCATATCTACCAGTAAGTATGGCACCTGATTTTACTTGTGGTTACTTGCGATTTTCAGTAAACAAGTTTAATGAGATATATCAAAATGGTACTAAATAGAGATTTTCTCATTTTTGCAGGCTTTACTTTTGATATTATCTTTAAGAGGAAATATTTTCAGCAGGGAATAATATCACTAACATATATAATATTGTCAGGAAATGTTATAAATAAAAATTTAACATTGGATGAATGCAGTAAAACAGTGTACTTTTGATTACAGATTTTAAAAAATTGTTTCTCTATGAGAATAGAAAAAAAAGTAAAAAAGCAGCAGCATTAATTCAAGAAGAAATTAAGTATCTAACATCAAAAAGATTTTGAGTCAAGACTTGACATAGCTTTTACACCATAAACAGTCAAACCCTAGCATGGTGAATCTCCATACACACACACAAAACGGTAACAATTCTCAGGGAAAGTTAATCACACAAAATAAGCATGTGAAGAAGAAGTGAGTTTATAACATGTTTTGTTATGTATATAACTAGTATTCGATGGTAAATTATCAGCCAAAAGAAAAAACTTTTTTACAAACATTGTGAAAATGAGATTTATTATAGCTTAATTAAGTATAAAGAGTTATTTATCAAAATACTAAGTAAAATCTGACTAAATCCATTATGTCATTTGCTCAAAACAATAATTTAAAATAGTATATTTTCTGAATCCTTTTCTTTTTGTTCAAATTTTATTTAAAAAGGAAAGCAAGCGCTAACTCTGAAATCAGCAGCTTGTGTATGTAGTAATAACCCTTGGCTCTGTCTGTGCTGTAAAGATGTGGGCCTGGGAATTTTCACTGGATTGAAAGTAGATTTTTATTTTCATTTACACAGAAAAAAATCATTGATTTTGATTTAAGGAAACGTGTAACTGTTAGTGTTTCTATTGACATGACATATATACTTCAAGGTTTCATTCAGTGCCTTGACAAACAATAAATAAAAATAAGATTATCATTCTGTAAGTGGCTTTACACATTGTCATGACAAAAATAAAAAAACTAAAGATGAATGAGAAGGAAGAAGAGAAAATTAAGGAATGGAAAGAGAGAAGGAGAAAGAAAAAAGCAAACATGAGCTTCATGTTCTTGAAGGAAAAGTTGACTTTGGGATTAGATTTTTAAATATGGCAGTTACTGCCATAAGAGTACAGTCATCTTTCCAAGGTAAGAAGAACTTATGAACACAAAGAAGAAAATAACAGACACTGGGGTCTACTTGAGGCAGGGGTGGAAGGAAGCAGAAGAGCAGAAAAAATAACCATTGTATACTGAGCTTAATAACTGGGTGATGAAATAATATGTACACCAAGCCCTTATGACACATGTTTATCTCTCTAACAAACCTTCACATGTATGCCCAAACCTAAAATAAAAGTTAAAAAAGAAAGAACTGGAGACAAACACAGTCTTGGGGAACAAATGACAATTTCTATGCAACTCAAAATTTCAGTTTGTTTTATTAAACTAAAATCAACCACCACTAAAGCCTAGGTAGTTTAACAGTGCTTGATCCATAGGAAATACTCATTAAATATACATCTTGATTGACTGAGTGACTGAGGACTTTGAAAAGTCAATATTTTATCTATGTTGGTATTTATATAATCACTTTTTAAACTCTGATCTGTGGAAATTAGTTGTGTCTGGAACTTACCCTGGGATAGCAACCATATAAAAACAGTGACCATCTAGTGACTTTTGGTAAAATAGACCCTTACAAAAAAAATACATGTTCTTAACTTTTAAGAAATGTCTAAATAAAAATATATTTAATAATATTAATACTTCAATGAAATATTTGACAGATAATTTTAAAGATACATTTAAAGTTTTTCTTATTCTATTTATCATCAGTGAAAACAAACCTCATTAACATTTTCTTTTAAAACAAAGTCAAAAAAGGCAGTGCCATAATTAATTTTTAGTGCCTCATGACTAGATCCAGTTTTTAGTTTTATTTAATCTATAAATTATAATCACAGACCTCAGAAACTTCATGTTATTTCTCAAGGAGACTAAATTCTTCCAATATGTAATCTTATGATATCATTTTTAATTTCAGATTCAAGGGGTACATGTGCTTGTTTGTTAGGTGGGTATATTGCATGATACTGAGGTTTGGGTTATGAATGACCCCTTTAGCCAGGTACTGAGCATAGTACCTAATATGTAGATTTTCAGCCCTTTCCCCCTTCCTCTCTCCCCCTTCTACTAGTCTCCAGCTTCTATTGTTGCCAACTTTATGTCCACGTGTACCCAATATTCAGCATTTACTTATAAGTGAGAACATGTGGTATTTGCTTTTCTGTTTCTATGTGAATTTGCTTAAGATAATGGCCTTCTGTTGCATCCATGTTGCTGCAAAGGACATAATTTTATTCTTTTTATGGCTGTGTAGCATTCCATGGTGTGTATGTACCACATTTTCTTTACCCAGTCCACCATTGATGAGAACCTAGGTTGATTCCAAGTCTTTGCTACTGTGTATAGTGATGCAATGAATATAAAGAGTACATGTGTCTTTTGGGTAGAACAATTCATTTTCCTTTGAGTATATACACAATAATGGTATTGCTGAGTTTAATGGTAGTTCTGCTTTATGTTCTTTGAGAAATCTCCAAACTGCTTTCCACAGTGAATTAACTCATTTACATTTTCACCAACAGTGTATGAGAATTACCTTTTCTCTGCAGCCTTGCTAACATGTTATTTTTTGACTTTTTGGTAATAGCCATTCTAACTGGTATGATATGGTATCTCATTGTGGTTTTGATTTGCATTTCCCTGATGATTAGTGATGTTGAGCATTTTTTTGTATGTTTGTTGGCTGCTTGCATGTCTTCTTTTGAGAAGGGTCTGTTCATGTCTTTTGCCCACTTTTAATTAGGTTTTGTTTTTGGCTTGTTCAATTGTTGCTTATAGACTGTGGATATTAGAATTTTGCTGGATGCAGAGTTTGCAAGTATTTTCTTCCATTCTGTAGGTTTTCTGTTTACTCTGTTGATCTTTTTTTTTTTTTTTTTTGCTTTTTGTTCTGTTTTGTTTGTTTTTGTTTTTGTTTTTGCTGTGCAGAAGCTATTTCATTTCATTAGGCTTCACTTGTCAATTTTAATTTTTGTTGCAATTGCTTTTGACGAGTTAGTCATAATTTCTTTCCTAGGGTTGATATACAGAAATTAAGAAAAGTTGGTAAAGGGGTACAAAATTCAATTAACTAGAATGAACATTTCTAGTACTCAATAGCATAGAAGGGACATTATAGTTAACAATAATTTAGTATCTTTCAAACTAACTAGAAGATAGAATTGTAATGTTTCCAAACAATAAAAAAAAAAAAATGTTTGAAGTGATGGATATCCCAATTACCTTGATTTTACCATTAAACACTGTATATATGTATCTAAATATCACATGTGCCCCCAAAATATATACAAATGATATATCAACAAAAAAAAGAAAGAAAGAACAGAAGCATAATATTTAGTGCAGACATTGACTTCATCTACTAGAACTAGAGTGATGTGATATCATTGAAATAGCTCAAAGATGAAAATAGGAGAACTAGACTACAAATCCAATTTTCCCCCAATTAATTCTATGATTTAAGCACATGAACTTTCTAGAACTCAGTCTTCATCTGTAAAATGATAGCAGCATTAAAAAAGATTTTTGTCAGCTTTTCTCATTGATGTATCTCAGTATACAGAATAAAGCCTGAAATATAGCAGGCAATCAATAAACATTTGTTGAATGAATTAACAAATGAAAGAATTTTAGAAGAAATCATTACTCCCCATCTCCCTTTCCAAGTCTAATATTTTGTAATTCTGGTCCTTAGAATTTCTATAATGATTTTGTAGTATTTTATTATCAAATATTTTCCACCTCCAACAACAGAAATAGCTAAACCTATTTACTCCTTTAATCTAAAAGAGAAAGCTATTATGCCCCTAAGCTTCCCCAGCTGAGAATTCAAAGATTTTCACCACAACCAGATCAACTGATCACAGTCTTTAATGGGTTTTGCTTATTTATTAAACAATAATAAAAAGGATCTTTGAGGAGGGGAAACAATTATCTGCATCACATCTTTCAATACATATAATCTCAGCAGGGATCTGGTAAGTATAAGCTTTTGGTGGAGGCAGAGAGAAAGTTCCATGCATATCAATCAATTCTCCATCCAAGGTAGCCAGGCTAAGAGACCAGCATATCATTTCACAGCTTGCTGTGCTATGGATTTTGTTCTAAGACAGCTATTACAATGGCTCATTTTTGCCTAAGCATTACAAAACTACAAATAGCTATAGCTGCTTCCCATTCATCCTTCATCATAGATGGCACAATAGTATGACACTAACTGACATTTCCATCAGAGGTGTCAGAACCACTACTTTATCAGCCATGGTAGCAAGTGTCTCCCCAAACACCAGGATCAGCCACCCAGAGCCCTTGGAATGGGAGAGGAGATGTTTGCTTGGCAGGGCCTGAATGTTGTTCCAAACCCACCTCACGCCACAGCTGGCATAGACACAGCTATTAGCTAGCCCATGTTGTTCAGCACCCAGCACCTTGCACCGTAAGTTCCTTTTAGTCAGATGCAATTGCCTTAGATCATTTATTTCACATCTTCTCCTTGGTGCAAACACAGAGTTAAAAGAATAGTCAATCAGGCAGACTTGGTTCTGGTGCCTACAAGCTTTGTGTGACATTGGATAAGGTCTCTACAATAGGTATGATGAGATGCAGCTTCAGAGACTGAAGCAAGAGTTTTTGCTTTGCCCCTTTGATGTAGGCAAAGCACTGTGTTGTTTTGTTGTTACTATTGCTGGTGGTGTTGTCCTTTTTGGTGACCTAGTAAAAGAGGGAACTATTACTGCTTCTTGTTCCATTCTGAACCACTGCTCTAATTATGATGGACTTTTCCTTTCCATTTTGTTCATTTTTGTGTAGTTGGTATTTGTAGTGATTATATGTATCCTTCTCCAGAGATAAAATTATGTTACATACTAAATATCCTTTTTTAAAACTTGTATTCAAATATGCCCCTCTAGGAACACTTAGAGTCGCTGATCTAGTTTTTCAACTGGAAATCAGAAAGTTTTATTATTAAACAGACCCACACATTTTTTAATTTAAAATCACTGAACATTACCATAGAATGCTCAGGGACAAATCTAAGACTATAAGAAATGTACAATTGGCTGGGCACAGTAGCTCATGCCTGTAATCCCAGCACTTTGGGAGGCCAACGTGGGTAGATCATGAGGTCAGGAGTTCGAGACCAGCCTGACCAACATGGTGAAACCCTGTCTCTACTAAAAATATAAAAGTTAGTTGGGTAATCCCAGCTACTCAGGAGGCTGAGACAGGAGAATCGCTTGAACCCAGGAGGCGGAGGTTGAAGTAAGCTGAGATCGCACCACTGCACTGCAGCCTGGGCAACAGTGAGACTCTGTCTCAAAAAAAAAAAAAAAAAAAAAAAAAAAAAAAAAAAAAAAAAGGATACACACAATGAATTCTTAGAAAATTAGTGACTGATTTTTCAAAACGATTAATGGTAATAGAAGGCTTCTTATCTTTAGCAAGTGTAATAATCACACGAACTTTGCTTTAGTGTGCTTTGGAGTGAGAGAATATCTATCCCTTACCCCTACCCAAGGCCTGCCTCAGGGATGGAAGTTGGTAATAAGTTGTGCTTCAGATAGAGTGTGAGGATATTGAAGAACTGCTCATTTTAAAAGCTAAAAATATTACAGTTTGCTTGTTAAAATGTGTGTGGCCTTTAAATAGCTTTATCAAAATAGCTACATCAAAATATTTCAATGAAAGTGTCCAGTACCCAACCACACAGTGCATGTTGAACACTACACACATGCTTGAGCACATAGTAGTACTCAATAAATGGTAACTGTCAGTATAATTTACCTTCACTACAACCATTCTAGATTCCTAGCGTTGGCAAAAAAAAATTCAGCAGACATTTGCTAAGCCCCTACTCTGTCCCTAGGACTGGCCCAGCATCTGGGAGGACAGAGAGGAGCTATCAGCTCCAGCAGTAGCTTTCCTTATTTTTCTGGAGCTTTCCCAGGAGCTGACCCAGCAACATAAAAACTCTGCCAAGGCTGGCATGGAGAATGCAAGAACTGGCCTAGAATGTTTTATTTGAGCTCCAACTGATTTATTATTGCATTTTTATGTATGCTCACAGCTGTGGCTATAGTGAGTATTATTTTTAGAAGCTGAAAAACACAAGTAAGGGGAAAGAAAAGGTGCTTTTCCCTGCCAAATTCTTTAATATTTGGAAAACAATAAATTATAAAATTCAGGGGGACATTTAGAGAAAATGGTAAAAACAGAAAATATTTTAAGATAGCTTTGTGCTTCCAATGCATTTGGAAAATAGTTTCAAAAAAAATAATGAAATATGCAATGCATAGATCCAGGGAAGGCAGGGATTAAAAGCTAAAACATCGGTGTCCGACGCCCCCAATATTCCTACAAAGCCAGGCACTTGGTTCAGACAGTTATGGAATCTTATATTCGTAAAAATGATCCAGGCATATTCATATATTTATTTAAGATGAGACATACTTTACATTATACATGGGGACCTAGTTTGTTATGGAGGAAAAATAAAATGTACCTTCAGTCTAACTAAACTTCTCTCTAAATCTAAAGTTTGAATATACTTCAAGTAATGAGAACTTCAGAATATTCCTATAACTGAATGTCAGGGAAAATTATGTAGTCATAATCTGTATTTGAAACTTTAGGCTGAATACAGATTTATAGTATGTTTTTAGAATTTTTGAGACTGGAGAAAAGCTTTGGTTAGGTATCAGCACATAGAGACAAAGTCAGAGACCTCAAGAAAAGCAGAAACTGACAGTTCAGGATTTCAAAAACGTACCTAGGTTAATGATTAACTGTCCAGAATTGTGGTCAAGTTAAAGTTTAGAGGAAGAGGCAGGGATGGATCTAGATTTTTGTGAGATATTAAAGTTTATATAATGGAGAGTAGAGGAGTTCTCTTTAAGAAAAAGAAATAGGCCGGGCGCAGTGGCTCTCACCTGTAATGCTAGCACTTTGAGAGGCCGAGATGGGTGGATTGCCTGAGCTCAGGAGTTTGAGACTAGCCTGAGCAACATGGTGAAACGCATCTCTACTAAAATACAAAATAAACTAGCCAGGAGTGGTAGTGTGCGCCTGTATTTCCAGCCATGTGGGAGGCTGAGGCAGGAGAATTGCTTGAACCCAGGAGGCGGAGGTTGCAGTGAGCCAAGGTCATGCCACTGCAGTCCAGCCTGGGCAACAGAGGGAGACTCTGTCTCCACAAAAAAAAAAAAAAAAAAAAAGGAATAAAAATTACAAATACAAAATTAGGTCCATATGAGTTAGCTGTTACGCTAAATGCTGGGGATACTAAAGTTAACAAGACAGGTAAGGCCTCTGTCCTTCTGGGGCTTCATTGCACTGAGGGTGAGAGATTATAAATGAGTGAGAAACAACTACAGCAAAATGCAGTAATTTCAGCTAGTGATAATAACTCTTAAGAACATAGAACAAGAGAATGGAATAAGGGGCATTCATTTATTAAATTAGCTTCTCTGATATATTATGTAAAACATGCAAAGGTGAAGGAAATGTCATCATGACCCTCAAGAAGCTTATCTAGTCAAACAGATAAAACATTCTACAATGCATGGAAGGCAAGCAGCATCAAATATTGCAAGGGAAGAAGAAGAAAAAAAAGGCTGGGATATTCAAAGGAAGGAGGAAGAACAAGGAAGCTTACCCGAAGAAGGAGTTGCTATTTCAGCTGGGATTTAAAGGATGGACAGATTTTACCTAGACATCTGGAGGAGTAGAGGAAGCAGTCCATCCCATGTGAGTATCTGAGATGCTAAAATTTAAATACTCAAAGTTCAGTAAGATAACAACCCTGTTTAGAATTCACATTTGAGCATCTTTAAATGCCCAGTAAAATATTTTAACTTTTTCATTTTTTCTAGTGTCATCTATATATTTCACATAGCTATAGTACTTCCATGAGAAAACTTAGTTGATGTGCAAGTTCGAGTTCTGTTAATATATTATCAGTATTATTTTTCATTAACTGTGACTTAGTTACAGCAGCTTACTAATTAAGGTGTGGTTTATTAACACATGGAAACTGCTTCCACTAATAGCAAAAACTCACTTGTATTGCTAAATAGCATTAATGTTATTTATTGTTGAGAGCATCTTAAAGGTCTCTGAGGCCGGCCTATTTCTTTTTCTTAAAGAGAACTCCTCTACTCTCAATTATATAAACTTTAATATCTCACAAAAATCTAGATCCATCCCTGCCTCTTCTTCTAAACTTTAACTTGACCACAATTCTGGAGGATATTTGTCTGTGAACCAATATAATTTGAAGACAGAGTTGACATACATTGTAAATTTTATTAAAACATATTAAATGGAAATAAAATTACATTAAAAACAAAAGATTAGGCAGCTATAAACCTGCTCTAGAAGCCAGTGGCAAACTTCAAGTTCCCATTCGAAGACAGCAAGCTTTCTCCTGTTATTTTCTTCTCAAACCTAACCCTTGTCAGTTATTTGGTTGTGGTGGTGGCAGTGGTGGTGGTAATGATGGTGGCGGTGGTGATGGCTCTAGCCATCTTCAGCTCCTGTTGTAATGTGAGCTGCCTTGGAAATGAGGTGTGACTGACCTTGGCAATATCAGCCAGGGGGAAAGAGGATTTGACCAGAACCAGGTAACATGTGATCAGGAAACAATATATAGACATTATATCCAGAGCATGTGAACAATATATAGACATTATATCCAGAGCATGGTACTAAAGCTCACAGGAGAGTGAGACCTCAGGGTCTCCTGATCGCCATTGAGAGACAGTCTTGCAGGTTTATCACAATCCAAGGAAATTCTGTTCTTATGGGGATGCAGTGCCTGCTCTTTAGGAAGCAACAATTAAGTAAAAACTTCTACTTGTTATTTACTATTAGCAACCAAACTGCTAATACACTTACTGTCCAGAAACCGAAGAATTCTCGGTCTTTCAGTGGGCACAGAAAGATATTACTATGTAAATATGAAGGGAAAGGCTGGAGCTGATGGCCAGAAATTTAGAAACTGTCTTAGAGACATCTCATTTGTTTTTCAGTTGCAAGGGTAAAGTTACTTTAAATCACTTCTCATCAAAATCAAGGTCACAGGCTTGCCAATGAGATACATTTCTCTCTCACAAAGAGTAAAATTTTAACTAAGATAATTGCTTCTCCAGATTAATACCAAAGATAAATACTATCCCAAGAAGGAAAACTGCAAAAGAAAGTTCTCAAAAGAGAAGGAAGCGAGTAACGTTAGAGTTCCATTTTAATCATCTTTTCTTGCATTCCTGGAAAATCATTTGCAAGGCATCACTTTGGTGGTCTCTAGGGGAATGCAACACAAGAGTGCCTGTAGTTTGGTTAAGAAAAGCAATGTTCAGTTATTCTTATACTAGCCCATGTTGCAGTTATGATGGCCTCCCTTCCAAGCCCCAACCCCAGTGGGTCCCCAGGGCAAACAGCCTGCCACTCTCCACTCTGAGAGCCAACTCTGACTCTGGTACTCTGGACTCTCCATCCTGCTCCTGTTCTAATCAACTTCCTTGCCCAAACCTCAGCCTATACTCAATGCCTGAATCTGCTGTGTGACTGTCCCCAGAATCCTTACTAATACTCTCTGCCCATTTCTTCATTTCTGGAGACATGTTGGTACTTCATATTGAGCTCTTTGTTGACAACTGTTTACAGAAGTCTGACTCTGTTGCAGCCTCCAATGGGTATAATTTTAAGTTCCAATCCAGCCAACTTCTGTCAATCCCAAGACACAACACCCTGTCAATAAACCCTAACCATTCCCTCACCTTTTCAATGAAAAGAGAATGCCTTGTACATCCTAGGAAGCTCATAGTCCTGGGGCATAGCAACCCAAACTAGCAATAAAGAAAGCATTTAATCAAAAGTAAGCAAGGAGAATGTATCTGTTCTCTATCCTGCATGTAACTGATGAGATCATGCCCAAGACACTCTGAGTATTCTTAAAGAGAATCTGAGATAAGCTAATAAAAATAAATATGTGCCAAAACATGAAGAGAGTGATTGATGAAGAAAAACCTTGGAAATGTTAAATATCTCAGAAAAGACATAATGAAAGAAGTGTCGATGAGCATTTAAAAATGTAAACTAAGCAAACAAGTGTTTAGTGAAATAAAATAACCAAAAGAAATATAATTGAATCAAGAAAAACATAACATTAAAAAAATAATAGAAGTAACGGTGAGTTGGATATCAGTAATTAACTTCCAAGGGAAAGTTAATTGCTGTCATGTCCATTGTCCACATAGGGCAAATTGACTATAACATAAGAAAGCTTTGCCCAATAGCAATGAAGCAATCACTACATAGCCAGAGCACTTGAATAAGATAGGAGTGTAAGGGCAGCATTATAACCTGTTCCTCTAGGAATCGAGCTCTGCATACCTCTGATCTAAGTAGGTGTGATTAGATTTTAATATAGGCAACACCCTAAACCAAGAAACTACTAAATGAGGCTGTTAATAGATACTCAGTCTAAAACCCCAGTTATACTAGAACACTATTGAATGCCAAATTTTTTTTATAAAATAAAGCACAATTTTCCTGTAGGAATTGTCCCTCATCTCATCCAAAAATTGCTTTGCCTTATTAGCCTTGCAACTCTGGAAGCTAAAACTGGAAGTTAAATTCCATTCTGGCCTTGCTCTTCCAAAATCAATGTAGGGTATGGGACTAGAATACTAGACTCAGTATAAGAGGATACAGATACTAGTCCTGACCCCACCATTAATAAGCTTTTTGGCCCTGAGCAAGTCACTTTTCCCGATCCCCTTCTCATTCATTAATTAAGAATGCTCTTAATTAATAGCTGCCCTTCTTAAATCTTTAGTGCTATGAGTATAAAATGAGATGATGGTTGTAAAAGGGGTTGAAGCCTGGAGGATTCGAGGAGGGCTGCCCAGGGATGCCTAAGTTGACTGAAAGAACAGACAGTAGGCATGTGGCAAGGGGTTATTTAAGGAAGAGGGAGCATAGATGCAAGAGAAATAATGAGGTTTCCAGAGAACCATAAGTGATTACTTATGTATGTCAGAAGACTGAGCTGCAGAAGGACTCAATTAAGACAGACTGTGTGCCAGGCTAATTAGCTCACATTTTAGCCTTGTGGAGAAAGTTGTGCTCAAGTTTGACCTCTTGCAGTTTTCCTCTCTCAAAGAATCAGCAAGTACAGAAGCCTCCTAACAGCATGTGGTCACATATATTTTCATTAAAGTATGTTTAACACAGACAAAGGCTGGAGAAAGATCAGCAGTGTGCTCCCTTTTCAGAACATTTTGGCTACCAAATCAACAATATTCTGCTGATAACAAACTTCCATGAAGTCATGGAAATGGCTTGATTATATAAACACTATAACTTAGATGATCTGGTAATCCTGATTCCAGCAAGGATGGGTGGTCAGGGACCTGAGATAAAGCTTGAGTTCTCTTTTCCAAGGCCCTATGAATTCAATATTCAGATTTAGGGATCTTCTCCTAAAATTACAGAACCACGACGCCTTAGGCTTTTGAATGAGTGGCACTTCTTCCTAAATTAAAAATGCTTTTGTGGAACACCTTCCATATAGCAAACACTGAAGTAGGTACTTTCACATATAATGTCCCTTTTAATTCTCTGAAAAAACATGTTTTTTTCCCTTTAAATTTAGTATCAAAAATTAATTATATTCCTAGAACTTCATAATATCCTTTGATATCATTAGCATAGCTCTAGAGGGTCCTCCCTGCCACCATAAGAATCACTAGTTTATAGAGAGTCATCTGTCAGTGGCTTTGGCATTATCTACCTTTACTCCTAATCTTTGAACACCTGTTTTGAAACAGTTCTTAAATCCTCATCCATGTTGCTGCT
The DNA here is from genome assembly GCF_007565055.1 of Rhinopithecus roxellana. Lineage (NCBI taxonomy): Eukaryota > Metazoa > Chordata > Mammalia > Primates > Cercopithecidae > Rhinopithecus > Rhinopithecus roxellana. The sequence goes on along the minus strand of NC_044552.1, from coordinate 141,574,056 downwards.
ATTTTCTCTCCTTCTTTTTATTAAATTCCAATAGAAATGGATAGTCAATCCATCCAATATTTTAAGATGTCTCTCTTTTTAGTAAATAGAATGAGTAGCCAATAGCAAAACACATCCTCATATAGAATTCTGAGTTACGCTTCTTTTCACAAAATTCTGGTGCCAAAAAATGCCCCCAGAAATAAATAATCTGGAAATATCACTGAAACAGATCAGGACTGATGGATGAATCAACCATGATCATAAATCTTGGGTGAAAGCTGAAAGGAATAAATAACTTTCCTTTTACTTTCTCATGTCACCAACTCGGTAATGACAAGATCCTCTTTGAAAAGATATAGATTTAAAAGCTGTCTCTCCCATTATATTGTGAGTACATTTTCCCTTCCTCAGACATATCCATTTAAGGAGGTATAGAATACCAAATAAAAGATGACATTAAAATTATTAGCCAAGTTTTCAGCAGTCAGCTAGAATTACTGATATGTTGCAAGAAGTTTCCAAAGTTGTTGACTTCTGACCCTAAAAATATTTCAATAAAAGTTACTTCTATGGACAGTATTGTTTATAGTTTCACACTTATTGACCCTTCATAGCTTGATATATTGGGGGAATCCACCCCCGATATTTCAACGTAGGTTCTATGTTCCATAAGTGTCAGCCAGCTGAGAAATAAAGAGTACAAAAAGAGGAATTTTACAGCTGGGCCACCAGGGGTGACATCACATATCAGTAGGACCATGATGCCCACCTGAGTCTCAGGCCAGCAAGTTTTTAGTAAGAGTTTCAAAAGGGGAGGGGGTGTAAGAACAGGGATCAGGTACAAAGATCACATGCTTCAAAGGGCAAAAAACAGAACTACTAATAAGGGTCTAACAAAGATCACACGCTTCTGAGGGAACAGGACAAAGGGAAAAAGCAGAACCACTGATAAGGGTCTATGTTCAACAGTGCATGTATTGTCTTAATAAACACCTTAAATAACAGAAAGAAGGGTTCAAGAGCAGAGAACCGATCTGACCACAAATTTACCAGGGTGGAGTTTTTCCATACCATAGTAAGTCTGAAGATACTGTAGGAGACCAGGGCGTATCTCAGTCCTTATCTCAACCACATCAGACAGACATTCCCAGAGCAGACGTTTATAGACCTCCCCCCAAGGAATGCATTCCTTTCCCAGGGCATTAATATTAATATTCCTTGCTAGTAGAAGAATTTAGTGGCATATCTCCTACTTGCACACCCATTTATAGGTTCTCTGCAAGAAGAAAAATATGGCTCTTTTTGCCCAACCCCACAGGCAGTCAGACCTTATGGTTGTCTTCTCTTGTTCCCTAAAAATCGCTATTATTCTGTTCTCTTTCAAGGTGCACTGATTTCATATTGTTCAAACACACATGTTTTACAATCAATTTGTATAGTTAACACAATTATCACAGTGGTCCTGAGGCGACATATATCCTCAGCTCACGAAGATAACAGGATTAAGAGATTAAAGTAAAGACAGGCATGAGAAATTATAAAAGTATTATTTGGGAACTGATAAATGTCTATGAAATCTTCACAATTTATGTTCCTCTGCCATGGCTCCAGCCAGTCCCTCCGTTCAGGGTCCCTGACTTCCTGCAACATTGATATGTCTAGAGTTTGCCATTCATGTCAAATTCTCCTCATGAAATTTTGATTACTTTCAGAGCTGCCTCCTCTGGAACATTTATTTATACTTGATTTTTTTTCTCAAAAAAAAAAAAAAAAAAAAAAGTACTCCACTAGGGGTTAGGAAAGCAATTGTCTAAGCTACTTAAAATTAATTAAAGCTACTTGTAAGTTATCTAAGCTACTTGTAAGTTAATTAAAATTAATAAAATTCTGTATGTTAGAACTCCCCAAAAGCAGTTTTATGGCCTAAAATTTTATGTTTGTTTTAATGAAAGCTAGTTTAGCAGCAAGGAATCAACATCATTTCAACTAATTCAAATAAAAAGGATCTCATAGGATGGGAGCTAGGGACAAGAAAGCAATCAAGAATTCAAGCAAATACTCTCTTGGCTGCCTGGTCTGTTTCTTGATCTCTCTCCCCACCACTCCCACCTCACCTCCCCTGCAACCCAGCATTGGCTTCCAACTCTGTTTCTCTTTGCTATATTCTCTCACTGCATTTCCACTCTTATCCATAATTTCTTTGCCCACAACTTTAACTTCTAGATGGTTTTGGCTTTAAACACACAGACCCTGACCCCAGCGTTACATAAACTCCAGATCCAGCACCCATCACAAACTGAGTCTTTTGACTCAAGTTCTTGAGGGAAAGAATTTTGGGGGCACATACCAGACAATAGAGTCAGCCTGCTGTCCAGATAGCCACTGTGGTCCAAACTACTTGGCCAGAGAACAAGGTCACATGGGCACTTAGGCACATTATAGCACAGCCTATGTAGGGTGCAGTCGCCAGAGAAAGTGGTGAAGCTGGGCAGCCTCTAGTGTTGCTTCCGAGCTATCATTAGGTTCCCTCAGGAAGCTGATTATTTGCATAATTCCTCAGTTACACCCCCAAAATGAATAAAACTGAGAATCTTGATAGCACTGGGCATGCTGACCCAGTTTTTCAACTCCTGACACACTCTGCCTCAAAGGACAAATAAAAGCCCCCTGAGTTAGGCAATACTTTTAGTTACAAAGTGTCTCACCCTTACCCTTAATATGACATTGGGTTTAAATGAAATTTCTACAGAAAAGCAAAACAGTTTTTAGAAATATGACTAAAGTATTGATGTCACTTGATATTTTTCTCTCAAAAAAAAAAGTACTCCTTTAGGGGTTAGAAAACAATTATCTGAGCTACTTAAACTTGTAAGTTAATTAAAATTAATGAAATTCTGTAATATATTAAATCTCCCCAAAGGCACAGGTATTTGTTTCTGCTACAAGCACAGCTGACCTCTCCCTAGCTATTCATATACACTTGCCAGATTTGTCAGCCTGAAATGGTCAGGAAACCTTAACGGAGCTGGAATCCTGGGGCATTCGCAGCCCTCCCTACCCCCCGACCCCCCTTCCTCCCTGGTCTGTGCAGAGGTCCCAGGTCTTTCTGACTAAACCTCAGCAACAGGCTCCAAACTTTTTGCTACAGTGCCCTCACCTGCATCCCACTGCTTGTTTGTCAGAGTCTCCTTGGCTGCCTTCCTCATCTCTGGGATTCTGACCTAGCTGACCCACCAGGAGCTTAAAATCCTGTCTCTACCACACACCCCTCTTTCTCACTTCTCACACTTGTTTTCCTGTGTCATGCCTCACACTTGTAGACTGATTCTAATGACTCAAGATTTCCTGCCCATATCTGTGGAGTTTTTACACCCCTTCCCTGTCCAACTGCTCTGATCCCTTGGGCTGACCAGACCTTCCACATCCTGCACCAGCCTGCCTCCACACTAAATTTTCTGCCTATTCATTTGCTGGATTAAGTGCTATTATTCAAGTTAATGTCTCAGAGAAATTAGTTCATTTGCCTCTGAGATAAAAACTAAAGAAACTCCTTGAAAGTACTGCATATGACTCAGAACATTTACCAGACTCATCAAAGCATCCAAACATGAACAAGGAAACCTGACCTCTGAGGTGAAAGTTGCCAAATATTTCAGCCTGCTTGGAAATGCCAACATGGTTTATGTTTCCTATACAAATTCCACAAGGCTGTGAATAGAAATAAAAACATATTTGGCCAGGCGCGGTGGCTCACACTTGTAATCCCAGCACTTTGGGAGGCCGAGGCGAGCAGATCACCTGAGGTCAGGAGTTCGAGACCAGCCTGGCCAACATGGTGAAACCCCCATCTCTACTAAAAATACAAAAATTAACCAGGTGTGGTGGCAGGTGCCTGTAATCCCAGCTACTCAGGAGGCTTAGGCAGGAGAATCACTTGAACCCCTGGGCTGTCAAGAGATGGAGGCTGCAGTGAGCCAAGATCACACCACTGCACTCCAGCCTGGGTGACAGAGTGAGACTTCATCTCAAAAAAAAAAAGAAAAATATATTTAACAAAATAAAAAGACCAGAAGACTAACAGAGAGATAAAGAATGACCTGCTCTTTCAGATTCAGATTTTAAATTGCATTATAAACATCATATTTAAGAATTAAACCAAGTTAAATTATATATTCGAAAGTTAGTCCATCAAGTAAACTTACTTGGTAAAACTGTACAGACTTTGAAAAATAATTGCACTCACATCATAGAGTAGAAAAAAATTATTTTGAAGTATGGCTTGAATCTTGGACTTGGTGAAGATCTTCTATGTTAATTCCTAAAACAGGTAAAACTTGGAAATACTGTCTTAATAGGGTATCTCCCGTTAACCTGTATTCCATTTTTGAAAGCCCTCAGAGGGATGACACAGAAATATGTGATGTCATTTGGACTACTATTCTCACTGTTATATAATAAACATTTTTCTTTTTATTTTTTTGAGACAGGGTCCCATTTTGTCACCCAGGCTGGAGTACAGTAGCGTGATCTCCGCTCACTGCAGCCTCAACCTCCTGGATTCAAGTAATCTCCCTGCCTCAGCCCCCCAAGTAGCTGGTACTACAGATATGTGCCATCACACCCAGCTAATTTTTGTATTTCTTGTAGAGACTGGGTTTCACCATGTTGCCCAGGCTGGTCTCGAACTCCTGATCTCAACCAATCACCTGCCTTGGCCTTCCAAGGTGCTGGGATTACAGGCATAAGCCACTGCACCTGGCTATAATGAACTTTTTAATGTACTTTCTATAGCCTTAAGTCTTACTTAAATGAAAATTAGTTAATCATTATCGGACAAAAGTGTAATGAAGTATAGGCTAAGACATAGAATATTGATAACCCACACATTTAAAAAGTTTTTTTGTTTTTTGTTTTTTATTGAGACAGAGTCTCATTCAGTCACCCAGACTGGAGTGCAGTGGCCCAGGCTGAAGTGCAGTGGTGCAATCTCAGTTCACTGCAACCTCTGCTTCTCGGGTTCAAGTGATTCTTCTGCCTCAGCCTCCCGAGCAGCTGGGATTACAGTGGTGCGCCACCATGCCTGGCTAATTTTTGTATTTTTAGTAGACATGGGATTTTACCATCTTTCTTCAGCTTCAGATATATATGTGCTGTTGAGAGACCATTTTTCCCTGATTAACAAATTTGAGGAATGAGAAAAATTTTCAACAACTATTGAAACTGAAAAATCTTTGTCAAGCCAAGAGAATTATTGGGAGACTTGCTGTATTAGTCTTCTAGGGCTACCATAACAAGGTACCCAGACTGGGTGGCTTAAGCAACAGAAATTTATCTTCCACAGTTTTGGAGGGTGAAAGTCCAAGATCAAGGTGCCAGCAGGTTTGGTTTCTCCTGAGGTCTCTTGTTTTGGCTGGCAAACGGCAACCTTCTCTGAACCCTCATATGGCCTCTTCTCTGTGTGTCCCCATCCCTGGTGTCTGTGTGTCCAAATTTCCTGTCTTTATTAGGACACAAGTCATATGGGATTAGGGCCCACCTGAACAATCTTCATTTTAACTTATCACCTCTTTAAAAGTTCTAACTCCAAATACAGTCATATTCTGAGGTACTGGGGATTAGGGCTTCAACATAAGAATTTTGGAGGGACACATTTCAGCCCAGTAAACTTGCCAAGAGATGTTCACAAAATTTAGAATAATTATTAGTCAAACTGAGATTCTTGAATAGAGGAGAAAGTCTACTCACAGCTTCCATAGCATTACCCTGCTGAATTCACACGACAAAGGAGGACTGTGTTATATTCACCAAGGCCACAAAGCAATGTACTTATTGATTATGCTAGTATAGCTGCCACAGGATACCCTAATTTACAATGCCATAGAGAGCTCCTACGTTTACTAAAACTGCAATTTGATTATTATACTCTTAAAAATCTAGTTATATACATTCCAAAATGGACAGTGGGGTAAAATTTTTTGCCATGTATTCTGAATTTTAGTCTTGAATATTATAATATTCTCATGGATATGAATTTTCAGATTTTTTAAACAACTTTAAAGCAGTTCTTTACAGATTATAAGTGTGTATAACATAATCAAAACAAATGAAACATGGTATTAAAACTTCTTACATTATTCAACAATAAAAATGAACCATTAAAAAGGGCTTTAGGGCTTTAATTTTCTGTAGCATTAATTAAAAGTAACAAATGAGGCCGGGCGCGGTGGCTCAAGTCTGTAATCCCAGCACTTTGGGAGGCCGAGACGGGCGGATCACGAGGTCAGGAGATCGAGACCATCCTGGCCAACACGGTGAAACCCCGTCTCTACTAAATATACAAAAAAAAAAAAATTAGCCCGGCAATGTGGCGAGCGTCTGTAGTCCCAGCTACTCGGGAGGCTGAGGCAGGAGAATGGAGTAAACCCGGGAGGCGGAGCTTGCAATGAGCCGAGATCGCGCCACTGCACTCCAGCCTGGGCGACAGAGCAAGACTCCATCTCAATAAAAAAAAAATAGAAAAAATAAAAAAAAATTAAAAAAGGTAACAAATGAAATAAAGCATCGGTAATGCAGACAAAAAGTAACAAAAGCATATCAATTTCTTAAAAATCTAAGTACTAATGCTTCATACAGAAGGAAATAATACATTTATGAACAAGAATAAGGCAATATATGAAATAGAAATAGCAAAATAAAGTTTCTAGTTGTATAAAGATAGAGTTTCACCAGTAAATCAATTAGAAATTATTTGCACTCTGTAGACAGACAACCTACAAAATGAGAGAAAATATTTGCAAACTATGCATCCGACAAAAGTCTAACATCTAGATTGTATAAGAAACTTAAATTTACAAGCAAAAAACAACCCCTTAAAAAATGACAAAGGACATGAACATTTTTCAAAAGAAGACATACATGTGGCCAACAAGCATATGAAAAAACGCTCAACATCACTAATCATTAGAGAAATGCAAATCAAAACCACAATGAGATACCATCTCACACCATTCAGAATAGCTATTATTAAAAAGTCAAAAAATAACAGATGCTAGTGAGGTTCTGGTAAAAAGGGAACCCTTATGTGCTGTTGGTGGGATTTTAAATTAGTTCCACCATTGTGGAAAGCAGGCGATTCCTCAAAAAGCTAAAGGTAGAACTACCATTCAACCTAGCAATCCCATTATTGGGTATATACCCAAAGGAAAATAAATCGTTCTGCCATCAAGACACCTGTACATGTATATTCATCACAGCACTATTCACAATAGCAAAGATATGAAATCAACCTAAATGCCCATCAGTGGAAGACTGGATTTTTTAAAAATGTGGTACATTTGCATGATGGAATACTATACAGCCATAAAAAAGAATGACATCATGTTCTTTGCAGCAACATGGATGGAACTGGAGGCCACTATCCTAAGTGAAGGCAGGAACAGAAAACCAAATACTGCATGTTCTCACGTGTAAGTGGGAGCTAAACTTTGAGTACATATGCACACAATGAAGGGAACAATAGACACCAGCCCTACTTGAGGGTGGAGGGCAGGACAGGGGTGAGGATTGAAAAACGACCTATCAGGTACTGTGCTTATTACCTGGATGACAAAATAATCTGTAAACCAAACCCCCTATGACACAGTTTACCTATGACAAACCTGTACATGTACCTGTGAACTTTAGAAAGATACCATTTGTATTCTAGGACAAAAAATAAAAATCACTCTAAAAGATTGAAATGACATGCCAAAAGGAATTTTAAATCACAACTGATGGACATGTAAAGAAGTAGAAATGAACTAAAAATATGAACCTGAATTATAGAAGTAAATAAAATAGACTTCTTTTTAAAAGGAGTTATTACGGGGATTTCAATAAAAATTGTAACAAAACAAGTCAAGGAAACAATGACATTAGAAATAGTGTCAGCTAAGCCACCTATTTTGTTGCAATTCTCTGCAAAACAAAGGATGATGCCACCACTGGATGCCTAGTTTAAACTGTGCTTTTAAACTACTGTGGAAAAATCTATGGTAATCAGAATAATACATACACAAATATCAGAGATTTATAATCTTTTAAAAAATATAAATTTCTCCCCAAAATTTTTTAAATTTAACTCATAGTATGAAAAATGTTTTATGTTTGATTTTTTTTTGTCTTTGCTAACAAAAAACAGCAACGAGATGCCACTCCCAAAATTAGGAGATATTTTCCAAAACATAAGAACGAAATGAAAATGGAATTCCTACCATTTGGCAATTCAATATTTATTAAATACCTAACAGAAAACTGCAACCAGGCCAGGTTTTGTGTCAGGTACATATATCAATGATTAAAATATCAAGTACTTACTGATTACTATGTGCCAGGCACTGCTATAAACATTTTATATTCATTATCTCATTAAATTTTCACCAGAAAAGCCTATGAGTTCACTCCCATGACCAGAGGCAAGGACAGATGAATGACAGAGCTAGAGCTAGAACCTGGGACATGTGATTTCAGGGCATAAACCCTTCAATGTCACTACCAAGCTAAGGAGGACCCGTTACCTGTGGAAAGTATCTGAATTACCAGTGGCCTATCCATACAGGTCTGCAGCAATTTCAATTCTTGTCTCCTCAGAAGGAATTCGACTGAGGGCCATAAGGCAAAAGAGACCTAGGCGAGGTTTCAAGCAGGAGTGGGAGTTTATTTTAAAAAAGGCTTTAGAACAGTAAGGAAAGGAAATAAAAGAAGGAAAGTACAACTTGGAAGACGGCCAAGCAGGCTACCTGAGAAACCAAGTGCTCAGCTTTACCTCTTGACTCCGGATTTTATATGTTGGCATACTTCTGGGATCTTGCGTCACTTCTCCCCAATCCTGAGATCTTATTGGGAAGCTGCTGATCAATTTCAGGTGTTTTCTTTTTCTTTCTCCCCTCCCCCCCACCCCACCACCCCCCGCGTTGGAGACAAAGTCTCACTCTGTTGCCCATGCTGCAGTGTACTGGAGTGATCTCAGCTCACTGCAACCTCCACCCCCCAGGTTCAAGCGATTCTCGTGCCTCAGCCACTGCCACCCACTACCACCCACACTTCCTGCTGTAGCTGGGATTACAGGTGTGTGCTACCACACCTGGCTAATTTTTGTATTTTTAGTAGAGATGGGATTTCACAATGTTGGCCAGGCTTGTCTCAAACTCCTGACCTCAAGTGATCCACCTGCCTTGGCCTCCCAAAGTGCTGGGATTGCGGGCATAAGCTGCTGTGCCTGACCTGGTTTCAGGTGTTTTCTGTTAGGAGATGGCCGGTCCCTGGCACCAGCTGTGACCAATTATTACTTTAGAGAAACAGTTAACAACTACCTGACCGTCACCTGATGGTAATCCTGCACTCCTAGTGTGTATGCTTGGGGGTTGGAGAGGGAGCCCTCTCCTGCCCTACTCATACCTAATGCTACCCACTGTAACAGACTCAGGGCCCAGAGGGGTCATAAGTGAGTTATAGAATCATAAATGATAAAATGCAGGTCATAAAGGATATTAAAGTGTCATTTATTTATTCATTCAACAAATATTTGTTGGGTGGTTACTCAATAAAGATTCTGTTTTAGATACCAAAGATCCAGCAGTAAAGACAAAATTGCTGGTCTCATGGAATGTGCATTCACTTGAAGAAACACACAATAAAAAAGTGAACAATTTCAGTTAGTGATAAGTGCAAAGAAGAAATATACAGGGTTTCTGAGAAAGCCCCTCTCTCTAAGGAGATGGCATCTGGATGGAGAAATGAATCTCAGCAATGAGAAGGCACTAGTCCTGCAACTACCCAAGGGAGAACGTTCCAGGTAGAGGGAAAAGCATATGTGAAGACTCTAAGTCTAGACCAAGATATATGCATTCCAGGTCCCAGGGAGATGGAAAAAATGAACCAGTCAGATATAAAGTCAAAGAAACAGTAGAAATGAGATTAAACAGGACCTTTAAGATTACCTTCTTAATCTTCTTTTGGGGAAGTAATTTCATACTTGAAAGAATAACACCACAAAGGTTCACATTCTCTTTTTTTTGTAATTATTTAAAATTTTTTTTGTTATTATACTTTAAATCTAGGGTACATGTGCACAATATGCAGGTTTGTTAAATATATATACATGTGCCATGTTGGTGTGCTGCACCCATTAACTCATCATTTACATTAGGTATATCTCCTAATGCTATCCCTCCCCCCTACACCCTCCCCACAATAGGACCCGGTGTGTGACGTTCCCCTTCCTGTGTCTAAGTGATCTCATTGTTCAATTACCACCTATGAGTGAGAACATGCGGTATTCGGTTTTCTTTTCTTGCGATAGTTTGCTGAGAATGATGGTTTCCAGCTACAACCATGTCCCTACAAAGGACACAAACTCATCTTTTTTATGGCTGCATAGTATTCCATGGTGTATATGTGCCACATTTTCTTAATCCAGTCTGTCACTGATGGACATCTGGGTTGATTCCAAGTCTTTGCTATTGTGAATAGTGCCGCAATAAACATACGTGTGCATGTGTCCTTACAGCAGCATGATTCATAATCTTTTGGGTATATACCCAGTAATGGGATGGCTGGGTCATATGGTACTTCTAGTTCTAGATCCTTGAGGAATTGTCATACTGTTTTCCATAATGGTTGAACTAGTTTACATTCCCACTAACAGTATAAAAGTGTTCCTATTTCTCCACATCCTCTCCAGCACCTGTTGTTTCCTGACCTTTTAATGATTGCCATTCTAACTGGTGTGAGATGGTATCTCATTGTGGTTTTGATTTGCATTTCTCTGATGGCCAGTGATGATGAGCATTTTTTCATGTGTCTGTTGGCTGTATGAATGTCTTCTTTTGAGAAGTGTCTGTTCATATCCTTTGCCCACTTTTTGATGGGGCTGTTTGTTTTCTTCTTGTAAATTTGATTGAGTTCTTTATACGTTCTGAATATTAGCCCTTTGTCAGATGAGTAGATTGCAAAAACGCTCTCCCATTCTGTAGGTTGCCTGTTCACTCTGATGGTAGTTTCTTTTGCTGTGCAGAAGCTCTTTAGTTTTATTAGACCCCATTTGTCAATTTTGGCTATTGTTGCCATTGCTTTTGGTATTTTAGACATGAAGTCCTTGCCCATGCCTATGTCCTGAATGGTATTACCTAGGTTTTCTTCTATGATTTTTATGGTTTTAGGTCTAACATGTAAGTCTCTAATCCATCTTGAATTAATTTTCGTATAAGGAGTAAGGAAAGGACCCAGTTTCAGCTTTCTACTTATAACTAGCCAATTATCCCAGCACCATTTATTAAATAGGGAATCCTTTCCCCATTTCTTGTTTTTCTCAGGTTTGTCAAAGATCAGATGGCTGTAGACGTGTGGCATTATTTCTGAGGGCTCTGTTCTGTTCCATTGGTCTATATCTCTGTTTTGGTACCAGTACCATGCTGTTTTGGTTACTGTAGCCTTGTAGTATAGTTTGAAGTCAGGTAGCATGATGCCTCCAGCTTTGTTCTTTTGGCTTAGGATTGTCTTGGCAATGCACGTCTTTTTTGGTTCCATATGAACTTTAAAACAGTTTTTTTCAATTCTGTGAGGAAAATCATTGGTAGCTTCATGGGGATAGCATTGAATCTATAAATTACCTTGGGCAGTATGGCCATTTTCACAATATTGATTCTTCCTATTTGTGAGCATGGTAAGTTCTTCCATTTGTTTGTGTCCTCTTTGATTTCACTAAACAGTGGTTTGTATTTCTCCTTGAAGAGGTCCTTTACATTCCTTGTAAGTTGGATTCCTAGGTATTTTATTCTCTTTGAAGCTATTGTTGAATGGGAGTTCATTCATGATTTGGCTGTTTGTCTGTTACTGGTGTATAAGAATGCTTGTGATTTTTGCACATTGATAATGTATCCTGAGATTTTGCTGAAGTTGTTTATCAGCTTAAGGAGATTTGGGGCTGAGACAATGGGGTTTTCTAAATATACAATCATGTCATCTGCAAACAGGGACAATTTAACTTCTTCTTTTCCTAACTGAATACCGTTTATTTCTTTCTCTTGCCTGATTGCCCTAGCTCGAACTTCCAACACTATGTTGAATAGGAGTGGTGAGAGAGGGCACCCCTGTCTCCCCTGTCTTGTGCCAGTTTTCAAAGGGAATGCTTCCAGTTTTTGCCCATTCAGTATGATATTGGCTGTGGGTTTGTCATCAATAGCTCTTATTATTTTGAGATACGTTCCATCAATACCGAAGGGCTGTTGAATTTTGTCAAAGGCCTTTTCTGCATCTATTGAGATAATCATGTGGTTTTTGTCTTTGGTTCTGTTTATATGCTGGATTATGTTTATTGATTTGCATATGTTGAACCAGCCTTGCATCCCAGGGATGAAGCCCACTTCGTCATGGTAGACAAGCTTTTTGATGTGCTGCTCGATTTGGTTTCCCAGTATTTTATTGAGGATTTTTGCATCGGTGTTCATCAGGGATATTGGTCTAAAATTCTCTTTTTTGTTGTTGTATCTCTGTCAGGCTTTGGTATCAGGATAATGTTGGCCTCATAAAATAAGTTAGGGAAGATGGCCTCTTTTTCTATTGATTGGAATAGTTTCAGAAGGAATGGTACCAGCTCCTCCTTGTACCTCTGGTAGAATTCGGCTGTGAATCCATCTGGTCCTGGACATTTTTTGGTTGGTAGGCTATTAATTATTGCCTCAATTTCAGAGCCTGCTCTTGGTCTATTCAGGGATTCAACTTCTTCCTGGTTTAGTCTTGGGAGAGTGTAAGTGTCCAGGAAATTATCCATTTCTCCTAGGTTTTCTAGTTTATTTGCACAGAGATGTTTATAGTATTCTCTGATGGTAGTTTGTATTTCTGTGGGGTTGGTGGTGATATCCCCTTTATCATTTTTTATTGTATCTATTTGATTCTTCTCTCTTTTCTTCTTTATTAGTCTTGCTAGCAGTCCATCATTTTTGTTGATGTTTTCAAAAAACAGCTCCTGGATTCATTGATTCTTTGGAGGGTTTTTTGTGTCTCTATCTCCTCCAGTTCTGCTCTGATCTTAGTTATTTCTTGCCTTCTGCTAGCTTTTGAATGTGTTTGCTCTTGCTTCTCTAGTTCTTTTAATTGTGATGTTAGGGTGTCAATTTTAGATCTTTCCAGCTTTCTCTTGTGGGCATTTAGTGCTATAAATTTCCTCTACATGCTGCTTTAAATGTGTCCCAGAGATTCTGGTATGTTGTGTCTTTGTTCTCATTGGTTTCAAAGAACATCTTTATTTCTGCCTTCATTTTGTTATATACCCAGTAGTCATTCAGGAGCAGGTTGTTCAGTTTCCATGTAGTTGAGCAGTTTTGAGTGAGTTTCTTAGTCCTGAGTTCTAGTTTGATTGCACTGTGGTCTGATAGACAGTTTGTTATAATTTCTGTTCTTGTACATTTGCTGAGGAGTGCTTTACTTCCAACTATGTGATCAATTTTCGAATAAGTGTGATGTGGTGTTGAGAAGAATATATATTCTGTTGATTTGGGGTGGAGAGTTCTGTAGATGTCTATTAGGTCCGCTTGGTGCAGAGCTGAGTTCAATTCCTGGATATCCTTGTTAACTTTCTGTCTCGTTGATCTGTCTAATGTTGACAGTGGGATGTTGAAGTCTCCTATTATTATTGTATGGAAGTCTAGGTCTCTTTGTAAGTCTCTAAGGACTTGTTTTATGAATCTGGGTGCTCTGTATTTGGTGCATATATATTTAGGATAGTTAGCTCTTCCTGATGAATTGATCCCTTTACCATTATGTAATGGCCTTCTTTGTCTCTTTTGATCTTTGATGTTTTAAAGTCTGTTTTATCAGAGACTAGGATTGCAACCCCTGCTTTTTTTTGTTCTCCATTTGCTTGGTAGATCTTCCTCCATCCCTTTATTTTGAGCCTATGTGACAAGAAATACATGACAAATGCACAAGCTTCAGTAACCAACTCGATCAACTAGAAGAAAGAGTATCAGCGATTGAAGATCAAATAAATGAAATGAAGCGAGAGGAGAAGTATGGAGAAAAAAGGAGTAAAAAGAAATGCACAAAGCCTCCAGGAAGTGTGGGATTATGTGAAAAGAGCAAATCTACATCTGATTGATGTGCCTGAAAGTGATGGGGAAAATGGAACCAAGTTGGAAAACACTCTGCAGGATATCATCCAGGAGAACTTCCCCAACCTAGTAAGGCAGGCCAACATTCAAATTCAGGAAATACACAGAACGCCACAAAGATACTCCTCCAGAAGAGCAACTCCAAGACACATAATTGTCAGATTCACCAAAGTTGAAATGAAGGAAAAAATCTTAAGGGCAGCCAGAGAGAAAGGTCGGGTTCCCCACAAAGGGAAGCCCATCAGACTAACAGTAGATCTCTCGGCAGAAACTCTACAAGCCAGAAGAAACTGGGGGCCAATATTCAACATTCTTAAAGAAAAGGATTTTCAACCCAGAATTTCATATCCAGCCAAACTATATTTCATAAGTGAAAGAGAAATAAAATCCTTTACAGACAAGCAAATGCTGAGAGATTTTGTCACCACCAGGCCTGCCCTACAAGAGAACCTGAAGGAAGCACTAAACATGGAAAGGAACAACAGGTACCAGCCATTGCAAAAACATGTCAAAATGTAAAGTCCATCGATGCTAGAAAGAAACTGCATCAACTAGCGAGCAAAATAACCAGCTAATATCATAATGACAGGATCAAGTTCACACATATCAATATTAATCTTAAATGTAAATGGACTAAATGGTCCAATTAAAAGACACAGACTGGCAAATTGGATAAAGAGTCAAGACCCATCAGTTTACTGTATTCAGGAGACCCATCTCACTTGCAGACATCCACATTCTCTTTATCCAGATTTGTCTAGTGTTAAAATTTAACCCATTTGCTTTATCATTTATTTTTCTCTTTACATGTGTCTGGTTGTATGTAAATACATTTTTAAACAATTTCAGAGTGAGTTGCATGCATCCTGGCCCTTTGCCCCTAAACACGTCAATGTGTATTTTCTAACAATAGGAGTATCTCTTATACAACCACTTGATAATAATCAACTTAAGTAAAATTAACGTTAAGACAGTACTTTTATGTAATCTGTCTGTGATCCAATTTTATGAATTGGCCTAAAACTGTCCTTTTTCCCTCTACTCAGAATTCCATCTAGTAATCAGATATTTCACTTTGTTATCATGTCTCAAATAAAACATTACTCATTTTGGTTTTGTCCAAGGGTTCCTTTGTGATTAGGTACAGGTAACGGATCCCAGCCAGACTAGTACCTTAGTGGTGTGTCCTCCTCAGGGTAGCGTATATAGAGAAATTCAATGTCCATCTGCCCCTCACTGGTAATGTTAATTCTGATCACCCAGCCAAGGTGTTATCTGATTTCTCCACTATAAAATTATCATTTTTGTTGTTTCAACTAATAAGCGATCTGGAGAAAATCATGCAAACATCCTAGTCTTTGTCAAAATCTCCCTCTAGATTTATATTCCATTAATGATTCTTGCCTGACTCTATCTTTACTATGAGAGTTGCAAAATGGCTAGCTCAAACTCCAGGATTCCTTCCACATTTACCACTGATCTTCAGCATTCTACTATAAGCAAGAGTCCTCTCTTCTCTCTAATTTAGGTATGTTACTTGTCATCAGTGTGAATGAATTTGTATTTTTCCAATGGTATATCAGTCACTAACATTTTTAATCATTTTAATATTTTCTATTATTTTAATGCCCACATTTTCCTAGTCCTGGCCAGTCGGAGACCCTTTAATCTGGTTTGTATGTTATTGTGATTATTATTTCTTGGAGTATTCCTTTGTACTTGCTAGCATAATGTTGTCCAGTGAACTTTCTGCAATGATGGAAATGTTCTGAATCTGGGCTATTCAATAGTTTAGCCACTAGCCACATGTAGCTATTGAGCATTTGAAATGTTGCCAGTGCAACTGAGAAACTGACTTGTTGATATTATTTAATTTTAATTAATATAATTTTAAATAGCCACAAGAGACTAGTGGCTACCATATTGAACCCCACAGTAATCTAACAGAATGAGATATTTTAGAATCATATATTACCTTTTCTGCTATAGCACTGGAATCAGCAATTTCTCCAAGGGGTCCTGTTTTGTTTTTTAACAGGGAACAATCTTAGAGACCAAGATCCACTACAAGATCTTTGTTTGTGTACCCTTTCAGTATACAAAGCTAGGAAAAATATACATGTGTACATATATGTATACATATATATTATAAACACATTTAAACATACATACATAAAGTTCTGGATATATACAAGCATAGACATCAATATGTAACTATTTTAGAATCATGGTTCATACTAATGCTCCCATTTCCAATCCATCTCTTCAGAGGTCTTCTTTGCCTTCCTCCATTTTATTTTTCTGTTTCTTCATCCACTGAGAACTCTGGTTCCCAACAGTCAATATCAACTCATTTCATTGTGTGCTCAAACCTAGAGGTATCAAAAGTAATTTTAGAATTGCTTCACTCATACCAACATAAAAATCAAACCTATTAAGAAAAGCTGAGGATGTGTTTGCTTTTCTCTCCCTACCTTCCCCCAAACCACAATGCCACCCAAGACAGAGTTTATGATGCTGTTCAAAAAATCAAAACTAAACAAAAAGTATACTCAGAGATGTGTCACTATATGTCCTATCCTTTCCACCCTGTTCCCCTTCCCTAACCATTCCATATAAGTAACCAACTTCATTGTTTTGTGGATGATACTTCTGGTGTTTCTTTTTCTAAAGGTAGATATATTTGTGCATATTTTCTTCTTTCCTCTTACTTCTCACACAAAAGGTAGCATACCACATACACTTTTAGCACTTTGTTTTAGCATTTAACAACAAAGGTGATTAATTTTTACTGTTAGTGTGATGAGAAGTCATTGAACAGTTTTAAGTCTAAGAGTGACGGAATCTGATTTATGTTTCTGAAAAATCACTTTGACTCCTGTACTGGGAGCATGAGAGAACTGGGGAGACTATTAGGGAAGCTATTGACATCATTCAGGTCAGAGATGATAAAGGCTAGAACCAGGGTGAAGTTCTACAGAGTATTATTTGTGCCCAACTTTTTTATTCCACTTGGCCTTTGTTGTGACTTTCCTGCTGGTGAAGTGTACTTCTCTGATCTACTGACTTGTGGCTTGGCCATGTGATTTAGTTTGACCAATAGAATATGAGCAGAAGTGAAAGTACAAATTTTGAGCAAAGCTGTCGGAAAGCCTTGCCCGTTCCTACCTGCCCACGTGTGCCCCTGTTCTATGAGAAGAGAGAGAAACATACCCTGACTAGACTCCACTCTTTTGACTTGTGTCCAAGAATGAGAAACAGATGAGGCATACCTGAACATCACTCATAATCTTGCAGAGTCATAGACAGCTCATAGACTGATAGGTCAAAAAAATTCAGTTCCTAACCATGAATACTTCAGAGCTATTTGTTACCATCATTACCACAGCAAAGTCTGACTAATGCAGGTGGCAGTAGTAGTGAACTGAGAGTTGACAGATTTAGAATGGATTTTTATGACAAAGTTTATTAACACTGCTACATTAGATGTAGAGGGTAAGGTAAAGCAAAAAATCAAGGATGAAATCTAGGTTTGGAGATGAATAGTGGTCCCTTTTACTCAGGTAGAAAAAAATAAGGAGGTTCGGAATTTGTTGGAAGCTAGAATAAAGTACTGGTATTCCATCAGGAGTGATTTCGCCCATGAGGGGAGATGTAACAAGGTCTGGAAACAATTTTTGTTATCAAAACCAGGAAGTATTAATGGCATACAGTGGATAGAGGCCAGGGATGCTTCTAAGCATCCTACAGTGCACAGGACAGTACCCCAAAACGAGAATTATCCAGCCCAAAATTTCAATAGTGCCAGGGCTCAGAGATTCTAGAATACAGTGGTGTGTTAGGTTTGAAGTGCCTATTAAATATCCAAGTGGATATATTGTAAAAGAGATTTCTAGAGATTAGAGGAAGATCAAGGAGATAAAAGGTTGTGAGTAGTTAATATGCATAGATAATATTTAAAATCATGGAACTGAATAAGACCACCTAGGGGAGGATATAAAGAGAGAAAAGAAGAGGCTTGAGGATTTGTCCCTGGTCCCTTCAACATTTAGAGATTGTAATGAAGAGGCAAACCCAGCTAAGGAGGTTGAGAACATTTAGTCAATGATGTAGTAGTAGGACCAAGAGTCTGATATCCTGGAACCAAATCAAGAAAGTATTTTAAGGAAAAGAACACTTATTGTGGTATATTTATTATTTAATATTGAATTTCCATTGTACAATTGATGATATTTAATATTATAAACTCTGACAATAAAACCTTGCATTTTACACTTTATACATTTCAATGAGCTGTCAGACACCATATCTTGTATGGTTCTCACTACTGCACTGAATAAAATAAGGACAAAATTTGAGGTTACTAAAATTCAAACAACCCCTGCTCTGATTTTACATAACAAGCTAGTGACAAACCCAGGCCATAATTCATAATGGGAACAATCCAGAGACTGAAACAAATATTCCTGAGAAAAATCAACACTTATTGGAGATAACGGATCAAAATGGTTACAAATATGAATTTAATAGCAACAACTAAAAGAAATATTTATCCACTACATCCTAAATATCTGTCAAAGTTCTAAGACTACAGCAGTGAACAAAATAAAATCACTGCCCTTGTGGAATTTACCTTACAGGGGCTCTCCAAAAGACCTGGGCTTGTATTCCAGTTCTGGTCTATGAGCTTGAGCAATTAACTTCCTGCAAACTTAGTTTTCTTTTCTAATGGCATTGATGACTCCTACCACAGATTTCTGATTGAATATAGTGGAGAAGATACAAGGGTTCGCCTCTACACTCTCCTGAAACTCTATACTAAAATTACACTAAAGGAAGCAAAAGGAATAAACCCACAAAGACAAAAAGATTGAAAGAAAGGCCGGGCGCGGTGGCTCAAGCCTGTAATCCCAGCACTTTGGGAGGCCGAGACGGGCGGATCACGAGGTCAGGAGATCGAGACCATCCTGGCTAACACGGTGAAACCCCGTCTCTACTAAAAAAAATACAAAAATCTAGCCGGGCGAGGTGGCGGGCGCCTGTAGTCCAAGCTACTGCGGAGGCTGAGGCAGGAGAATGGCGTAAACCCGGGAGGCAGAGCTTGCAGTGAGCTGAGATCCAGCCACTGCACTCCAGCCCCGGCGACACAGCGAGACTCCGTCTCAAAAAAAAAAAAAAAAAAAAAAAAAAAGATTGAAAGAAAATAAAATGATAATGAACTTTGAAACCTAGAAAATAGATCAACAAATGGTAAACAATTTAGTAAATCAAAAAGCACTGAAACCCAAGGTAGCAATAGGGGAAATACAGAAACAGGTTGATTAATACTGTACTGTAGTACAGTGGTCAGTACATTTTTTATGTAAAGGTCCAGATAGTAAATATTTCAGGCTTTCCATGCCATGGGGTCTCTGTCACAACTGTCCATCTCTCCAGTCATAGATAGTACATGTCTATGGGCATGGCTGCGTTCCAAGAAAACTTTGTGAAGCTGTGGGCAATTCTGAGGCAAGGACTCTCTCCTCAAAAGGTGCAGCACACCACCAGACATAGAGCAAAAAAGCCAATGACTATTAGATTGGCCAAATTTATTGCTTTCCACAAGAAAGCCAGTGTTAACACAAGACTGCAACTAATTTCTTTTCAGATATCTTTTTAAGAATTTGGTTTATGATACAGTGATGTCAGGAAGATAGGGGAGTGGATCCATTCTTTGTCTCTCCCATAGAGAACAACTGGACAGCTATCCATGAATAAAAATAGCTCTGGAAGAGCTCAGGAGTCCACAACTTTCACCACCAGGTTGTGCCTGCCACCATCCCTGGCTTCTGCAGCTATGTGTGCCAAGTAGCGGGTCCCAACTCCCACCACCAGTCCCCACCACCATTCTCGCTTCTGCAGCTTGCCCCTGCAAACACGTACATACGAAAAGCCTGGTTCTCACACCTGTGCACTTGTGGTCTCGAAGTCTATTTTATCTGATATGAGTATAGCTAACTCTGCTCTCTCTTGGTTTTAATTTGCTTGAAATATCTTCTATCTCTTCACTTTTAGTCTATGTTCACTTTTTTATGTCCTTAAAAGTGAAGTGAGTTTTCTCAGCAGCATATAGTTGGGTCTGTTTTTATCCATTGAGTCACTGTGTGTCTTTTGATTGATAAACCTGACCCCCATCATAAGCTATCACAATCAAATATGGGACCATAACTGGCCTGTGTAGCCATGCACATAATCAGCATCATTCCTGGCCCCTGCAGATACAAACACACAATCAGCTGGTTCTGACTCCTATTGCCAGCCCCTACTACCACACACATGCCTGCAGCTGGCCCCTGCAGCTGGCCCCTGCAGCTATATACATGCTCACTAGCAGCCCCAGCCCCCATAGCTGCACATGGGCATGAAATCAGCCCCACTCCCCAGAACCTACACCCACCAGCATGTTTGCACTCACCGCCAGCGCCTGCAACCACACATATGCCCACTGCTAACTTGGGCCCACAGCTGCACACAAACACAATCCCTGATGCTGTTACCTACTTTTGGGCATGTACTCATAGCTCTCTTTGCAACCACACACATGCATGCTGCCCTGGTTCCTATAGCCATGCACATGCATACCACTAGCCACTACCATCACATGTCTGCCTATAGTCTGCCCTGGGCCCCTCCCCTGACTCTGGCCCTCACTGCTGTACATGTGTCCTCAACTAGCCTCTATCATCACAAATGTGCTTCAGCCAGCCACTTCAGCCAAGTGTATATACAATGACAGCCCCTACTGCTGAATACCTCAGTCCCTTGGTGCTGGACTCACAGGCAACATAGAGGACCACAACAGCCCTCACAGCTACTGCAGACATTCTGCAGTTCTTGCCACCAAGGACCACGTAGTTGCCAATGTCACAGACCTCAGCTGTGTGAGAAGACAAGTCACTCTACTCTTCCAAGACCTGGAGTCACTGCATGCCCCCAACCTTGGTGTCCCACACCTCTAGATCCAATATTACAGCACACTTCAGCATGCCCAGCCCCATAGGTGAACGTCTTTTATTACCAAAGCCAGTCCATTAAGTCTGGAAGATATGAATGTATCTTCAAATGTGTAGAAAACACTACAAGGATCACCATAAATCAGGAAACATGACATCACTAAAGAAATACAGTAAATTTCCAGTAACAAATCCCAAAGAATTGGAGATGTGCATATTTCCTGACAAAGAATTCAAGATAATTATTCTAAAGAAGCTCAGCAAGCTACAAGAGAACATAAACAATTTTATGAATTCATACAAGAATAAAATAAGTTCAACAAAAAGATAGAAAATTTTTTAATAAACAAAAGTTTTGAAGATGAAGAATACAATGACAACTATAAAATACAATAGAGAGCTTCAACAGTATAGTAATCAAACAGAAGAGAGAATAGACAACCTTGAAGAGAGATCATTTTGAATTATCTAATCAGAAGGGAAAAAAGGAAAAAATAATGAAAGGGAATGTTTTAAGCCTATAGGATTTATGGGACACTATCAAGAGACCTAACATTTACATTATAGGGGCTCCAAAAGAAGAAAAAAGGATAGAAAGTCTATTTGAAAAAATAATGCTTGAAAACTTCCCAATTCTTGGGAAAGATATGAATACCCAAATACACGAAGCTCAGAGAGCTCTAATAACATTCAACCAAATAATATTTAATCAAGGCACATTATCATCAAACTCAAATATCAAAGAAAGAGAGAGGTGTTTGAAGGTATCATGAAAAAAGAAGCATACCACATCCAAAGGAACACAAATAAAGCTATTAGCTGATTTCTCAGAAGAAATCTTGCAGGGCAGGAAAAAGTAGGTTGACATATTCAAAGTGCTAAAAGAAAAAGAACTGTGAGCACAAATAATTTACTCAGCAAATCTATCCTTCAGAAACTAGGGAGAGATAAAGACTTTCTGAGACAAACAAAAGCTAAGGGACTTTATCACCACTAGACCTGCCTTGCAATAAATGTTAAAGAAAATACTTCAAGTTGAAGAAAAGTCACTAATCACCATAAAAACATATGAAAGCTTAAAATTCACTGCTAAAGTGAATTTGTACTCAGAATATTCAAATACTGTCATGGTGGTATATAAATTACCTATAGCTTGATGATAAAGGTTAAAAGACAAAAGTATTAAAAATAACTATAGCTACAATAATTTGTTAATGATACACAGTATAAAATGATGTGAATTGTGATATCAAAAACATAAAATGTGGGAGGGAGAGTAAAATTGCACAGTTTTTATATGCAAAGTTAAGTTGTTATTAACTTAAAACAGGCTTGTAAAAATATAAAGTGTTTTATGTATGCCTCATCATAACCACAAAACAAAAACCTATAGTTGATACATAGAAGACAAGGGAATCAAAGCAAACCACTACAGAAAAATCATCAAATCACAGAAGAAGACAACAAGAGAGAAAGAAAGGAGTTAAGAATCTATAAAACAATCAGAAAATAATTAACAAAATTGCAATAGTGAATTCTTACCTATCAATAATTGCTATAGATGTAAATGGATTAAAATTCATAAATCAAAAAACAGCATTATGTCTACAAGAGACTCACATTACTTTTAGAAAGTGCTGTGATGGTTAACATTAGTTGTCATCTTGACTGGATTAAAGGACTCCTAGATGGCTGGTAAAGTATTGTTTTGGGGTGTGTCTGTGAGGATGTTACCAAAGGAAATTTACATTTGGGTCAGTGGACTGGAAGAGGAAGACCCAGGTGGAAGAAGGCATGGGGGTAACCTTGCTTGCTGAGTCTTCTGGCTCTCTTTCTTTCCATGTCCGATGCTTGCTTCCTCTCCTCCTGCCCTTGGACATCAGACTCCAGGTTTTTCAGCATTTAGACTCTGAGACTTGCAGAAGTGCCTTTGATATGGGAAAGGGAGTCAATGGAGATTATTTTGGAACTTTTAAGATGTAACGACTGCCCTGCTGGGTTTTGAACTTGAATGGGGCCTGTAGCCCCTTTCTTTTGTCCCTTTTGGAACAGGAATGTTTATACAATGCCTGTATTCCTATTGTATCTTGAAAATAAATAATTTGTTTTTTATTTTACAGGCTCATAGGCAGAAGGAAATTGCAATATCTGAGCATACTTTGGACTTTGGACTTTTGAATTGATGATGGAATAAGTTAAGACCTGGAGAACAATTAGGAAGGTGTGATTTTATGTTGCAGTAGGAGAGGGACATGAGATTTGGGGGTGCTAGAGGCAGAATGATAGAGCTTGGATATTTGTCCCTTCCCAAATCTCATGTTGAAATGTAATCCCCAATGTTGGAGATGAGGCTGGTGGAAGGTGTTTGGATTACAGGGGAGGATCTCTCATGTGTTGGTGCTGTCCTCATGACAGTAAATGAGTTCTCAAGAGATCTGATTGTTTAAAAGTGTGGCACTTCCCCCTTCCTTGCTCCTGCTTCCACTTTGTGATTTACCTGCTTCCACTTTGCCCTCTGCCATAAGTAAAAGCTCAGTAGATGCCGAGCAGGTACTGTCATCATGCTTGTATAGCCTGCAAGAACAGTGAACCAATTAAATATCTTTTCTTTAAAAATTACCAGTCTCAGGTATTTCTTTACAGTAATACAAGAACAGCCTGATACACATGCAAACACTTAAAGTGAAGGGAGAGGAGAAGATATTCTATGAAAATGGAAAGCAAAAGCATAGCAGGGGTATCTATATTTATACCTAACAAAATAGATTTTAAGTCAAAAACTGTAACAAGAGATAAAAAAAGTTATTATATCATGATAAACAGGTCAACACATCAAGAGGATATAACAAATATAAATACATATGCACCCAACATTGGAGAAATTAGTATATTTTTAAAATATTAACAGGGCTGATGGGAGAAATGAACAGCAGTACAGTAACAGTAGAGGACTTTAATGCCCCACAACAATGGGCAGATCATCTAAACAGAAAAGCAGTAAGAGAACATTGGACTTGAACTATATACTAAACAGACCTAACAGACATAAAGAATATTCCATCTAACAGCAACAGAACACACATTCTTTTCAAACACATGGGAATCATTCTCCAGGATAGATTATATATTAGGCCACAAAATAAGTCCCAAAATACTTAAGAACACTGAAATCATATCAAGTATCTTTTCTGACCATAATATTATGAAACTGGAAATCAGTAATAAGGAAAAAACACAAGTATGTGGAAATTAAACGACATGTTCATAAACAATCATGAATCAAAGTAGCAATTCAAAAAGGAAAATAAAAAATATATTAAGAAACACAACATACCAAAACTTATAAGGCTGTTGCTGGAGAGCCAGTGCAATCCTTTGGTGGTATCAGCACATTCAGATTTTTTGTAGTACCAGAATTCTTGTGCTGGTTCCTTCTCATCTGGAGACTTTGTAACTTCTAACTTTTATATTTATTTTCACAGGCAGAATTTTTTCCTTTCCTTTCTTTTTCCTATAATATTATTAGGGAGTTATTCTTTTCCTTTCCATCCCTGCCCCATGCCCTGCTCTCTAGTGAATGTGACTGTAGAGAATGATGAGTAGGGTCTTTTGGCTTTGCTTTTGTAGCCCTATGCACTTCTCATGGCAGGTTTTATATCGGGCTGTGTAGTGGACCTGCTGGGCTATAGATGGTGCTTACAGGTAAGAATGAGCTGTAGCGAAACTGGCTGAGTAAAAACTTGATCCGGTTTACTGGGAGAAGCTCTCTGTTACTTCAGGCAATGGGCTGATCCATGGAGTGCAGAGTGGTCTGAACTCCCTGCTCAGCCCTAGGGTGGTGGGGAAAAGATGGGTGAGATTGAACTGGGGCAGTCCACACACAGGTCCCCAGATGACAGGCACAAGCACCAGTGCCAGGAGAGAATCTAGTGAGCAGCTGCTAAGCACCCAGAGGTGTGCCTAGCATGAATCTGTTAAACTTCCTTGGCCCCAGGTTCTTGCATGGGGATGGGAGGTTGCCTACACTCCTAAACTAGGAGAGTAAGTGTTCCCGATGGAGTTTCTTTCACAATTCCAGTGCATTCTCATTTTCATTTTGAATTAAAGCTCACAGTTTATCTTTATGTATTATCTTCCTCACAGTTTATCTTTATGTATTATCTTGCTCTTTTCAACTGGCTAAGGCACACTAAAAGCCATTAATTTGGGGGGAGAAAAGGTTCCTTATGACTTTTAAAAGTAACTCAGAAGTAGCTTTGGTTTTGTCATTTGGGTTTCCTAGATTATATTAGATGCCTCAAGTTGTTTCTTTGTTTCTAAGGAAAAAACTCAGACTCCTCATGATTATTTCTTTGTTCTGATTTGTATTGCAAGAAAGAAAACATTATTTCTGTTCCTCCCAGACACAAAGCTATTCTTCTCTCCAATACAAAAAAAAAAAAAAAAGTATCTCCTGAGTAAATATGTTTTACATCAGCACTTTCTTGAAAAAGAGGGACACTCTGAACATACGTATTAGGATAAATGTCCGTATGTTCAGCTATGCAAAAAGCACACATTTATTCTCTGGTAACAATGTAATTTTTTTCTTCCTATGAAAGATAATATAATCTTAGGCAAATTTGCTGAATTGTGTATTTTAGTTAAAATTCAAAAAAATTAGTTTAAAAATAGGCATAGGACTGGGTGCAGTGGCTCACACCTATAATCCCAGCATTTAGGAGGTTAAGGTTGGCGGATCATGAGGTCAGGAGATCGAGACCATCCTGGCTAACATGGTGAAACCTCGTTTCTACTAAAAATACAAAAAATTACCTGGGTGTGGTGGCACGTGCCTGTAATCCCAGCTACTTTGAAGGCTGAGGCAGGAGAATTGCCTGAACCCAGGAGGCAGAGGCTGCAGTGAGCCAAGATCATCCCATTGCACTCCAGCCTGGGTGACAAAGTGAGACTCCATCTCAAAAGAAAAAAAAAAATAGGCATAGAATTTTCCTATCACCATTTTTTCCCTTCAGCATTTTCTAAGCTCCTGAGGCAGGCATTACCTAGTATCATGGCATAAGGAAAAGGCATTTGTGTGTTCCAGATTCTCTGTCCAGGCTATATTTGTTTCCCACATTAGCACGCTGTGGTTCTCAGATGTTATCTTTGATCTACACTGGCATCTATAGAAGTATCCACACTCTCTGCCAGACTCTGGTTATACATTCTACTTTATTTCACCAAAATCATCATTCATCACAACTCTAAACCACTCTAAGTTGGCTATCTCTCTTTCTCAGCCTGGACAGGAGGAAAACCTGACACAATGGTCTAGGGCCCCCTCAGTTCCTCACACTGAAACTCTCTTTGTCTACTATATACAGTGATTATCTCTACTTTCTTGTCCCCATACCAAGGTGGTAATAGGAACTGCAATGTCATGGTTTTAGGTGAGAGGAAGAAAAACCTCCCTACTGTTCTCAGACTCTCACACCTATTGATGGCTCTGTTATCCCTCCTTGGTGTGAATCTGATGAGGAGGGGCAAGAAACAGAACCTCCATTTCAGAAACCTTCAAAAGTGTCTAAGTATCTTGTTTTGTTCTCCTACAGTTTTTGCCTCTTTCCTACCTTTCAGAATGAGGGGTGGAGTTGGCAGGACCTCCTTGGCCAGTTTGTGGACTTTTGCAAAAGATCCCTGTGACTCAGTGTTTTGAGTTCTTAAGCAATTCAGTGAAGGATTCAAAATTAACCACTCCAAGGCAGGATTGAAAAAGGACAAAAGGAAAGAAAGGGGAGGGGTAACACAGGGATATAAGCCCTAGCCACCCCAGCCAGCAACAGCAACCCTTCCAGATCCCCTTCCACCATTTGGAAGCTTTCTTTTCCCTTTGTTCAGTAAACTGTGCTGCTGCTCACTCTCCTGGTCTGTGGACACTTTTTGAGCTGTAACACTCACCGTGAAGGTCCATAGCTTCATTCTTCAAAGTTAGCAGACCACAAACCCATCAGCAGGAAAAACTCCTGACTCATCATGGGGCCTCACCTGAGATTTCCAAAGTGGTGAGTAACATTGGAACTCTTTCGCTTGCTACTCTGCTCTATTTTTCTTTAGAATCGTGGGTGAGCACCGGGAACCTGCCGGCCATTTAAAAGCGACAAGTGCAGCTGCCAGACTAAAGACACAGGTGTAAAGCTTTCTGGGAAAGGGCTCTCTAACAACCCCCCAACACTTCTGAGTCAAGAGTGTTGGTTTGCCTGGAACAAGTTCCCACTTTCTCTGCATTTTCTGGGTTGAACCAAGGGCCAGCCAAGGGTGGAAAACAGTGGCCCTAAGCTCCCAGTACCACCCGGTTGAGATCATGGCACTGTGTGAAACCTTGTTAAAAAGCTGCCCAAATGTGCTTCACCCACCCTTCTAGACCCATGCCTCCTGGCTCCAAATGTCTGTAGGGAAGACTTTCTTGAGATCCTGTCTTCCAGGATTTTCTCTACCTCTGGAACGAAAACTCTCTGGATTAGGAATCTAAAACAATTAGGATGGCAACCCTCAGATCCATGTTCCTGATATCCCATGACTTATTCTTATGTAGATGGGCAACAATACAAATATACAGGACCTGTACCCCATATTCGGCACACGAGGCAACATCCAGGACAATATATTGTGTGCCAATGGTTTCTGGAAGACTTAGGCCATTTCTCTTTCTGTCATCTCCACCTCACTGAGAACCATTTCACCCATCATCTCTCTTGTTTGTGATCAGCAATCCAAACTATGGAGCTCTTCCACTTGGGGTACCACTCACACTTGTGGGAGTTAAGTAATATAACAGACCATCAACTGGGAGATCAAAAGTCATATTCTTATGATGGAAAGTGGGGACAAAAGGCCTTAGTACATGAGATGCTATTTCAGCCTTGGCCCAACACCCCGTTGCCCACCACCTTAAAATTGCTATGTCTATGTACAATCTTTAAGGAGTTTATCTTATTGGGGCAGTTTCAAGCTCAGAAATATGCTAACTGGAGCCTCATTAACCACCTAAGAATACACACCCTGGACTTAGAACCCACTCACAAGAACAAAATCTATTTCAGGCGGGCTGGTAAGAGGCCACTAAACCCAGCTGCCTGGCCTCATTCTCTGTGGCTAAGAAGGGAGGGAAAAGAGTGCAGTTGAAACTGCTACGTTGGTAAGTATAATTAAATCCAATAAGCAGGGTTCCATGGGTGATTGTGCACCCTGGAAAAAGGACATTAAAATAGTATGCAACTCCCTAAAACCAGTGTCCACTGGGAATGACTAGGGGTCCAGGCATCCCTATGCTCTCCTTTCAGATGAGAGATGTTCCCTACAAAGTGAAGTCACCCCTGAGGTGTATTCTGAATAACTGGGATCAATTTGATCCCCAGACATTGAAGAAGAAGTGGCTCATATTTTTCTGCAGTACTGCCTGGCCACAATATCCTCTTCCAGGAGGAGAACAATGGCCACCTGAGGGAAGTATAAACTATAATACCATCCTGCAACTAGATCTTTTTTGTAAATGAGAAGGCAAGTGGAGTGAGGTACCATTATGTTCAGACCTTCTTCTTACTAAGGGGTAACCCATGATTGTGTAAGACCTGTAACCTGCACCCCACGAGGACTCCTCAAAGACTACTCCCATACCCAGGCCTCCCCACAGCTCCTTCTCCTACTAATGCTGAAGCCTCTCTGGCCTCTATAGCCCAAAAGGTAACAAATAAAAGAGCCTCCAACGACCCAAGAGACCCCATTACTCCCTGCTTCCTATCCCTGGAGCAGTTTTTCTTAATGCAGCTAGCCAGCAGTTTGTCTTAGAGGGACCCCTGTAATACATCCTTGGCAAATTCTATTCAACCACTAGGAGTGGCCCATTTGTCCCGAAGCCTCAAATCACAGGAACAAGAAATTAATGCAGACCAACCTCAGCCCTTATTAGATTTTCAGCTACAGGGGTGTATAGAACCCCGGCAAGGAGTTTTCTTTGTGTGTGGAAGATCCTTCTATATTTGCCTTCCCTCCAACTGGATGGGAACTTGCACTTTAGCCTACATAATACCTCCTGTGACTTATTCCTTTTCAGAAGAGGCAGTAGCTATGCCCATTCATGAAAGAGCTTCAGCCAAGAGCAATCTCACTACTTCCTCTATCGACTGGTTTAGGATTTACTACCACCCTAGGAACTGGAACCACTGGACTCACAGTGTCCTTAACACTCTCTAAAGAATTAAGAGAGAAAAAAAAAAACGCCCTCGGGGCAGTGGAGCAAGATGGCTGAATAGGAACAGCTCCAGTCTCCAGCTCCCAGAGCGAGCGACACAGAAGACAGGTGATTTCTGCATTTTCAACTGAGATACTGGGTTCATCTCACTAGGGAGTGCCGGACAATCGGTGCTGGTCAGCTGCTGCAGCCTGACCAGCGAGAGCTGAAGCAGGGTGAGGCATCGCCTAACCTGGGAAGCGCAAGGGGGAAGGGAATCCCTTTTCCTAGCCAGGGGAACTGAGACACACAACACCTGGCAAATCGGGTAACTCCTACCCCAATACTGCGCTTTACCAACGGTCTTAGCAAACGGGCACACCAGGAGATTATAGCCAACACCTGGCTGGGAGGGTCCCACGCCCACCGAGCCTCCCTCATTACTAGCACAGTAGTCTGTGATCTAACCCCAAGACAGCAGTGAGGCTGGGGGAGGGGCGCCTGCCATTGCTGAGGCTTAAGTAGGTAAACAAAGCCCTGGGAAGCTGGAACTGGGTGGAGCTCACAGCAGCTCAAGGAGGCCTGGCTGTCTCTGTAGACTCCACCTCTGGGGACAGGGCACAGCTAAACAACGACAACAATGAACAACAACAACAACAACAAAAAAGCAGCAGAAACCTCTGCATATGCAAATGACTCTGTCTGACAGGTTTGAAGAGAGCAGTGGATCTCCCAACACAGAGGTTGAGATCTGAGAACGGACAGACTGCCTGCTCAAGTGGGTCCCTGACCCCTGAGTAGCCTAACTGGGAGACATCCCCCACTAGGGGCAGACTGACACCCCACACCTCACACGGTGGAGTACACCCCTGAGAGGAAGCTTCCAAAGCAAGAATCAGACAGGTACACTCGCTGTTCAACAATATACTTCCTTCTGCAGCCTCTGCTGCTGATACCCAGGCAAACAGGGCCTGGAGTCGACCTCAAGCAATCTCCGACAGACCTAGAGCTGAGGGTCCTGACTGTTAGAAGGAAAACTAACAAACAGGAAGGACACCCACACCAAAACCCCATCACTATGTCACCATCATCAAAGACCAGAGGCAGATAAAACCACAAAGATGGGAAAAAAACAGGGCAGAAAAGCTGGAAATTCAAAAATTAAGAGCACATCTCCCCCTGCAAGGAACGCAGCTCATCGCCAGCAATGGATCAAAGCTGGACGGAGAATGACTTTGACAAGCTGAGAGAAGAAGGCTTCAGTCCATCAAACTTCTCAGAGCTAAAGGAGGAATTACGTACCCAGTGCGAAGAAACTAAAAATCTTGAAAAAAGAGTGGAAGAATTCATAACTAGAATAATTAATGCAGAGAAGGCCATAAACGAACTGACAGAGATGAAAACCATGACATGAGAAATACGTGACAAATGCACAAGCTTCAGTAACTGACTTGATCAACTGGAAGAAAGAGTATCAGCGATTGAGGATCAAATGAATGAAATGAAGTGAGAAGAGAAATCTAAAGAAAAAAGAAGAAAAAGAAATGAACAAAGCCTGCAAGAATTATGGGATTATGTAAAAAGACCAAATCTACGTCTGATTGGGGTGCCTGAAAGTGAGGGGGAAAATGGAACCAAGTTGGAAAACACTCTTCAGGATATCATCCAGGAGAACTTCCCCAATCTAGTAGGGCAGGTCAACATTCAAATTCAGGAAATATAGAGAATGCCACAAAGATACTCCTCAAGAAGAGCAACTCCAAGACACATAATTGCCAGATTCACCAAAGTTGAAATGAAGGAAAAAATCTTAAGGGCAGCCAGAGAGAAAGGTTGGGTTACCCACAAAGGGAAGCCCATCAGACTAACAGCAGATCTCTTGGCAGAAACTCTACAAGCCAGAAGAGAGTGGGGGCCAATATTCAACATTCTTAAAGAAAAGAATTTTCAACCCAGAATTTCATATCCAGCCAAACTAAGTTTCATAAGTGAAGGAGAAATAAAATCCATTACAGATAAGCAAATGCTTAGAGATTTTGTCACCACCAGGCCTGCCTTACAAGAGACCCTGAAGGAAGCACTAAACATGGAAAGGAACAACCAGTACCAGCCATTGCAAAAACATGCCAAAATGTAAAGACCATTGAGGCTAGGAAGAAACTGCATCAACTAACAAGCAAAATAACCAGTTAATATCATAATGGCAGGATCAAGTTCACACATAACAATATTAACCTTAAATGCTAATGGACTAAATGCTCCAATTAAAAGACACAGACTGGCAAACTGGATAAAGAGTCAAGACCCATCAGTTTGCTGCATTCAGGAGACCCATCTCACATGCAGAGACATATATAGGCTCAAAATAAAGGGATGGAGGAAGATCTACCAAGCAAATAGAGAACAAAAAAAAGCAGGGGTTGCAATCCTAGTCTCTGATAAAACAGACTTTAAACCATCAAAGATCAAAAGAGACAAAGAAGGCCATTACATAATGGTAAAGGAATCAATTCAACAGGAAGAGCTAACTATCCTAAATATATATGCACCCAATACAGGAGCACCCAGATTCATAAAACAAGTCCTTAGAGACTTACAAAGAGACCTAGACTTCCATACAATAATAATAGGAGACTTCAACATCCCACTGTCAACATTAGACAGATCAACGAGACAGAAAGTTAACAAGGATATCCAGGAATTGAACTCATCTCTGCAGCAAGCAGACCTAATAGACATCTACAGAACTCTGCACCCCAAATCAACAGAATGTACATTCTTCTCAGCACTACATCACACTTATTCCAAAATTGATCACATACTTGGAAGTAAAGCACTCCTCACCAAATGTAAAAGAACAGAAATTATAACAAACTGTCGATCAGACCACAGTGCAATCAAACTAGAATTTAGGATTAAGAAAATCAATCAAAACCGCTCAACTACATGGAAACTGAATAACCTGCTCCTGAATGACTACTGGGTACATAACGAAATGAAGGCAGAAATAAAGATGTTCTTTGAAACCAATGAGAACAAAGATACAACATTCCAGAATCTCTGGGACACATTTAAAGCAGTGTGTAGAGGGAAATTTATAGAACTAAATGCCCACAAGAGAAAGCTGGAGAGACCTAAACTTGACACTCTAACATCACAATTAAAAGAACTAGAGAAGCAAGAGCAAACACATTCAAAAGCTAGC
Source organism: Rhinopithecus roxellana (assembly GCF_007565055.1). NCBI lineage: Eukaryota > Metazoa > Chordata > Mammalia > Primates > Cercopithecidae > Rhinopithecus > Rhinopithecus roxellana. Next base: position 141,541,521 of record NC_044552.1, on the reverse strand, counting down.
AGAAGGCAAGAAATAACTAAGATCAGAGCAAAACTGAAGGAGCTAGAGACACAAAAAACCCTCCAAAAAAATCAATGAATCCAGGAGTTGGTTTTTTGAAAAGATCAACAAATTTGATAGACCGCTAGCAAGACTAATAAAGAAGAAAAGAGAAAAGAATCAAATAGACGCAATAAAAAATGATAAAGGGGATATCACCACCATCCCCACAGAAATACAAACTACCATCAGAGAACACTATAAACACCTCTACGCAAATCAACTATAAAATCTAGAAGAAATGGATAATTTCCTGGACACTTACACTCTCCCAACACTAAACCAGGAAGAAGCTGAATCCCTGAATAGACCAATAGCAGGCTCTGAAATTGAGGCAATAATTAATAGCCTACCAACCAAAAAACGTCCAGGACCAGATGGATTCACAGCCGAATTCTACCAGAGGTACAAGGAGGAGCTGGTACCATTCCTTCTGAAACTATTCCAATCAATAGAAAAAGAGGGAATCCTCCCTAACTCATTTTATGAGGCCAACATCATCTTGATACCAAAGCCTGGCAGAGACACAACAAGAAAAGAGAATTTTAGACCAATATCCCTGATGAACATCAATGCCAAAATCATCAATAAAATACTGGCAAACTGGATCCAGCAGCACATCAAAAAGCTTATCCACCATGATCAAGTGGGCTTCATCCCGGGGATGCAAGGCTGGTTCAACATACGCAAATCAATAAACGTAATCCAGCATAGAAACAGAACCAACAACAAAAACCACATGATTATCTCAATAGATGCAGAAAAGGCTTTTGACAAAATTCAACAGCCCTTCATGCTAAAAACGCTCAAGAAATTCGGTATTGATGGAACGTATCTCAAAATAATAAGAGTTATTTATGACAAACCCACAGCCCATATCATACTGAATGGGCACAAACTGGAAAAATTCCCTTTGAAAACTGGCACAAGACAGGGATGCCCTCTCTCACCACTCCAATTCAACATAGTGTGGGAAGTTCTGGCCAGGGAAATCAGGCAGGAGAAAGAAACCAAGGGTATTCAGTTAGGAAAAGAAGAAGTCAAATTGTCCCTGTTTGCAGATGACATCATTGTATATTTAGAAAACCCCATTGTCTTCAGCAAAGTCTCAGGATACAAAATTAATGTGCAAAAATCACAAGCATTCTTATACACCAGTAACAGACAAACAGAGAGCCAAATCATGAATGAACTTCCATTCACAGTTGCTTCAAAGAGAATAAAATACCTAGGAATCCAACTTACAAGGGATGTAAAGGACCTCTTCAAGGAGAAATACAAACCACTGCTCAGCGAAATAAAAGAGGACACAAACAAATGGAGAACATACCATGCTCATGGATAGGAAGAATCAATATCGTGAAAATGGCCATACTGCCCAAGGTAATTTATAGATTCAATGCCATCCCCATCAAGCTACCAATGACTTTCCTCACAGAATTGGAAAAAACTGCTTTTAAGTTCATATGGAACCAAAGAAGAGCCTGCATTGCCAAGACAATCCTAAGTCAAAAGAACAAAGCTGGAGGCATCACGCAACTTTACTTCAAACTATACTACAAGGCTACAGTAACCAAAACAACGTGGTACTGGTACCAAAACAGAGATATAGAACAATGGAACAGAACAGAGTCCTCAAAAATATCACACATCTACAGCCATCTGATCTTTGACAAACCTGAGAAAAACAAGAAATGGGGAAAGGAGGTCTGCAGAATCCGCACCAACAGGCACCATGCCCATGACCCTGGGGTACTGGGACATCTGAAGGACAAAGTCACCAAGTCAGGGACCCTCCATCTCTGACCTGAGCTGCGGGCTATCTCTCCCAGCTGGCCCACGCCATCCGCCTGCTCCTGGAATACACAGACTCAAGCTAAGAGGAAAGGAAGTACTCTAGGGGGGATGCTCCTGACTATGACAGAAGCCAGTGGCTGAATGAAAAATTCAAGCTGGGCCTGGACTTTCCCAATCTGCCCTACTTGATTGATGGGACTCACAAGATCACCCAGAGCAACGCCATCCTGCGCTACATTGCCCGCAAGCACAAGCTGTATGGGGAGACAAAAGAGGAGAAGATTCATGTGGACATTATGGAGAACCAGACCATGGACAACCATATGCAGCTGGCCATGATCTGCCACAACCCAAAGTTTAGCAGGGTGATCATGTTTCAACAATTCCTTCCCATTTTTGGTTACTTTGAGTAGATCCCCAGAGGCGATTACTACAAGGTTGTGCGTGTTTCTGCCAATGAATCACAGTCTATGAATATACTTGTTCGTGAATCTCATGTATAGGACTCTCTGTTTACCCATTCTCTACCTCTGGCTTAGTCAACTCCTACAGAAAGGTCAAAGAATGATCTCATGGCAGTCAAGGCTTTTTCTCCCACAGGCACAATGTAATTAGTTACAATTTTGTTCTTGGTTTTCTGTGGCATAATATGATGGTTAATTTTCTGCATCACGTTGACTAAGCTAAGGGATGCTCACATGGCTGGTAAAATTATTGTATTTGTGAGGGTGTTTCCAGAAGAGATTTGCCTTTGAATAAGAAGACTGAGTCAAGATTTCTCTCGGCAATGAAGGGGGCTTCCAAGAAACTGTCAAGGTCCAGAGAGAAGAAAAAGACAGAGGAAGGTGCATTTGATCTCTCTGACAGGGACTTCCATTTCCATCTATCCCAGGACATCCACACTCCTGGTTCTCTGCCTTCAGACTTGATCAGGGATTAACACCGTCGCCTCGCACTCCACCTTTGTTCTGAGGCCTTTAGACTCACACTGAATGATACGACTGACTTTCCCGCTTCTCTACCCTGCAGCCAGATGATCATGGGACTTCATTCCAAAATTGTGTGAGCCAATTCCCATAAGAGATACCTAAATTTATAAATAAACACATAAATTTCCTAAAAAAAAAAAAAAAAAAAGAAAAGAAAAAGAAAAAAGAAATGGGGAAAGGATTCCCTATTTAATAAATGGTGCTGGGAAAATTGGCTAGCCATTAGTAGAAAGCTGAAACTGGATCCTTTCCTTACTCCTTACATGAAAATTAATTCAAGATGGATTAGAGACTTTAATGTTAGACCTAATACCATAAAAACCCTAGAAGAAAACCTAGGTAATACCATTCAGGACATAGGCATGGGCAAGGACTTCATGTCTAAAACACCAAAAGCAACAGCAACAAAAGCCAAAATTGACAAATGGGATCTCATTAAACTAAAGAGCTTCTGCACAGCAAAAGAAACTACCATCAGAGTGAACAGGCAACCTGCAGAATGGGAGAAAATTTTTGCAATCTACTCATCAGACAAAGGGCTAATATCCAGAACGTACAAAGAACTCAAACAAATTTACAAGAAAAAAACAAACAACCCCATCAAAAAGTGGGCAAAGGATATGAACAGACATTTCTCAAAAGAAGACATTCATACAGCCAACAGACACATGAAAAAATGTTCATCATCACTGGCCATCAGAGAAATGCAAATCAAAACCACAATGAGATACCATCTCACACCAGTTAGAATGGCAATCATTAAAAAGTCAGGAAACAACAGGTGCTGGAGAGGATGTGGAGAAATAGGAACACTTTTACACTGTTGGTGGGATTGTAAACTAGTTCAACCATTATGGAAAATAGTATGGCAATTCCTCAAGGATCTAGAACTAGAAGTACCATATGACCCACCCATCCCATTACTGGGTATATACCCAAAGGATTATAAATCATGCTGCTATAAAGACACATGCACACGTATGTTTATTGCGGCACTATTCACAATAGCGAAGACTTGGAATCAACCCAAATGTCCATCAGTGACAGACTGGATTAAGAAAATGTGGCACATATATACCATGGAATACTATGCAGCCATAAAAAAGGATGAGTTTGTGTCCTTTGTAGGGACATGGATGTAGCTGGAAACCATCATTCTCAGCAAACTATCACAAGAACAGAAAACCAAACACCGCATGTTCTCACTCATAGGTGGGAACTGAACGATGAGATCACTTGGACTCAGGAAGGGGAACATCACACACCAGGGCCTATCACGGGGAGGGGAAGGGGGGAGGGATTGCATTGGGAGTTACACCTGATGTAAATGACAAGTTGATGGGTGCTGACGAGTTGATGGGTGCAGCACACCAACATGGCACAAGTATACATATGTAACAAACCTGCACGTTATGCACATGTACCCTAGAACTTAAAGTATAATGATAATAAAAAATAAATTAATTAATTAATTAATTAATTTTAAAAAAAGAATTAAGAGAAAGCCTAGATGAAATCTCTCTCCAACTTATTCAAATCCAGGACCAAATAGACTCATTAGCAGCCGTGGTTCTCCAGAACCGGCGAGCACTAGATCTCCTCACTGCTGAAAGAGAAGGAACACGCCTTTTTCTGAACGAGGAATCTTGTTTTTATGTCAATAAATCAAGTAGTCAGAGATGGAATTAAACAACTTCAGGACAGCGCCAGCAGACTACACTGTGGGACAACCGAAGCTACCTCATGGTTCTCACAGCATGTTCTCCCCTGTCTTCTTCTATTTTTTGTCCCCTCCTTATGATTATTCCAGGAGTAACCTTTGGCCCATGTCTTTTCAATTCCCTCGTCCATTTCATTTCTTCCAGCATAGAATCAATGAAACTACAAATGGTACTGCAGATGGAATCTCGGATGACTTCAACCAGCACCTATTATCAAGGACCCCTAGACCAGCCTGCCAGTCCATACCCGGACGTTGACCTCTCATGAGAAAACCTCAGCTGCAGGGCCCCTTCTACACCCCTATTCAGCAGGAAGCAGTTAGAGCAACCATTGTCCCACACCCCAATAGCAGTTGGGCTCTCCTGTTGAGAGGTGGGACCGAGTGGTAGAGTTGACGGGACTTCCAGGGCCGGTTTGGGGACTTTTGCAAAAGACCCTTGTGGCTCAGGGTTTTGAGTTCCTAACCAATCGAGTGAAGGATTCAAAATTAACCACTCCAAGGGAGGATTGAAAAAGAATCTGAAAGAGATTGAAAAAGAACCTGAAAGAGGATTGAAAGAGACCTTTTTGTCTCTGGGCAAAAAGAAAGAAAGGGGAGTGGGTAACACAGGGATATAAGCCCTAGCCACCGGAGCCAGCAATGGCAACCCTCCCGGGTCCCCTTCCACCACATGGAAGCTTTCCTTTCACTTTGTTAAATAAACTGTGCTGCTGCTCACTCTCCTGGTTCGTGGACTCTTTTTGAGCTGTAACACTCACCACAAAGGTCCACAGCTTCATTCTTCGAAGTTAGCAAGACCACAAACCCATTGGCAGGAAAAACTCCTAAATCAAGAATATTTATATAGTCAGAGAGAGACACAGCAAATACTTGTTTGTGAGAAAAAATCTGTGGCCCGCTACCTCTGCATTTGAGAAACCCAAATTCAAGGTCTTAAAGTTCAACATTTTTGTCTCTGCTTTGGCCTTCAAAAGAATACTTTAAAAAAAAAAAAAAACCAAAAACACTTATCAGTAAGTAGTCTTTCACTCCTGCACTTCCACAGTGACAATCTAACCTGAAGACAACAATCAGTATGTTTCAGCTACCTTGGCTTTGGGAAAGCTAAGATACATGCACAGCTCAGGGTCCAGGATATAAAATTGGTATTTCAAATACAAGAAGTTTAATACAGGAAATTGTTTAATAGGCTTTGGAACCCAAAGCTAATAGAACAAAAATTAGAGTTTTGGGTAACTCTAGAAGGCAACCACCACCCCTAGGGCTTGGAGGACAAAAGGGAAAAGATAGGGCAGAAGAGGTGATGCTGTGCAGCTGAGGTTCTGACCATACAAGAGGTGCTCCAAACTCATGTACACCACTCTGGACCTGGGTGGGCCCCATACAGCTGACACTTGGACCTCTGATGGGACACTGCAATTCAGTGCTTGGACTCCTAAGGAAGGCACATGTTAGGCTTTCAGAACATAGAGAAAAGCACTGCTCATCTGGTGCTTGGACCTGAGTGGGCTCCTTGAACAACTGGTACTCAAATCTTGGAGATGGCAATGCCCATCTAATTTTTGAGGTTTTGTGGGAGGGGATGTATGTGTTTTACAGAGGCACTCAGATCTCTGAATCAGAGCTTCTTTCCGGCTGTTTTTCAAGTATGTTGGGGAAATACTGCACATCTGGTGCTTAGACCTTTCAAGGGAGTGCCTTGCAGCTGCTGCTTAGCATACCAAAAAATGTAAGAGCTAGAGTTGTCTGTGGCTTCTGTAGCTACTGCTGCTGGGATGCTTACAAAACCTGGGAAGAGGAGGAGTGTGCTTTCTTTCTTCCTCCTGTTTTTGAATCTCCTGCCAACTCCTCCCAGTAGAGCTACAAAGGAGTCCTGAAAATTCAGTTTGCAGATTCAGCCTGGCATCATAAAGCCAAGGATAAGTTAAGAAACAGTAAGTAAGTAGCTAGCATAGCACAAAAGGAAAACATGTCACTGGAGAGGACAATGAGGATACTCCAAAATGTTGTGAAGGACATACTTTTCAAACTAACAGATACTGCAGAAGTACTTAGACCCTAGCATGAATTTTCTCATCTGCTTTCAATTGAAGGAGCTTATATTTTTATTAACAAAAGGTTGGTATTTGCTGTCTTAAACTACTCAGACTATTAACACTTGGCTATAGTAGGCATTCAGTAACATCCTAATAAAATGAGACACAGGACAAGTATGTTTTGCAGGAGAAATAAAGGAAACAAAATCCTAGCCTCTGCCCGCTTGAGCAAGACCTGCAGTGGGAAGCCTTGAGAGTTTTGATCCATGATCTTTACCAACACCCAGTGAACTAAGCTAAATCGAAAAAAGCATCATGAGGTCAAGCTAAGCATCAGTACAACTTGTATCTTGTGCTTTTCCAGCCCTGACCAACCAGACACAGCTGTTCACTTCCCATCACAGACACTGAGTTTGTCTATGGCTCTTCTCAGGCTTCTGGCCTAGCTCTGCCTCTTTATGTGGTCTTTCACTGTCCCTCTTTTGGTGCCAATGGTGGTTAATTTTATGTGCCATCTTGGCTAGGCTATGGTGCCCAATCATTTTGTCAAACACTAGTCTACATATTGCTATGAAGGTATGTTTTAGATGTGATTAACATTAAAATGAGCAGACTCTAAGTGAAGCAGATTATCTTCCCATAGTGTGAGTGAGCCTCATCCAATCAGCTGAAGGCCTTAAAAGAAAACAGACTGAGGTTGCTCAAAGAAGAAATTCTGCCTCAAGGCTACAACATAAAAACCCCTGACTGTCTCCAACCTGCTGGCCTGCCCTATGGACTTTGGACTTGCTAGCTCCTCAATCGCATTAGCTAATTCTTTAAAATATATACACACACATACACACACATATATGTGTGTGTATATATATGTGTATATATATATTTTTATATATGTATATATGTGTATATTTTTTACATATATTTTATATATGTATGTATGTATAACCAATAGAAGATATAGATAAATGTATCTCCTATGGATTCTGTTTCTCTAGAGAACGCTGACAAATACAGTCACCATATACCCCGCACTTCTCCCTGCTCCCTCCCTTCCTTATTAATTCATGTCATCTCTGGTTCCTACTATCTGGGGCTTCCAATTTCAACTTTGAGCACAATTTTTGAAATGCACCTTGCTGAGTTAAATATATCCTTCACCTGATCTATATATGTCAAAACACTTTCAAGGTCTCTGGCAGCCCTAGCCCAGTCTCCTGTCCACCTCAGTGACTGGGGATGGAGAGTCTTTCATTATTATTTTTTGGCTCCTAAGTGGTATGACCTGCCTGGGGTTCTCACATTCTGACTGAAATTAGTTACGTGGTTGCTGACGGCCTCTTCCCTGGTCTAACTGAGCAGCTGGGGCCTGGCGATCTGTTGGAAGAGTAAGTGGAGATGTTGAAAGGAGGGGTCTGGGGATTTACAAAGAAACCTGGCAGGGTGAGGGTTGCTGCCAGGACCTTCACCTGCTACCCTACTGTGTGCCTCCAAGGTTTTGGGGATGAGCCTGTCATGAAGGAAAGAACTGTGGCTTTATACCTATATTTTTTTAACATAACTCAAAAAGTGAAAGATTAAGTACTGTTCTTGTGATGAAGCATCCAGCTGCCAAATCATTTTTACTTTTCCTTAGAAAAGAAAACAAGCCTTGGGTGTTTTCAGACTGATTACAAAGGTTTTGCTCTGAATTTTACTGAAGCAGATGCATTTGGCTGCTTTTTCATGGCTAAAAGTCATGCTCACCCAAATCACTCACATCTTTCTGTCACTTTAATTGCTCCACAATTCACTGTGAGAAGCTCTTAACAGCTTTTCTTTCTATTTTGAAGTATTGGAGGGAGAGGTGAGGTTGGTGTTCAAGCATACAGGCTTACCTTCAAGCCTCTCAGTGCCCAGACTGTGAAAGTTAAACATACTCACTGAACCTCCTCTCCGCAAGATCAGCAGAGACCTTCATAAAACCAAATCCAATGACCTTTTATCCATCCTTATTCTATTTAACCTCTTACATTCATTCAGAAAAAAAATATTTACTGAAGGCTTACTGGGTATCTGGCTTTAACTAGGCAGTAGGGACAAAGAAATCAGCAAGAAAGATACAGTTCCCATTCCCAAATAGAGTAAAAGAAGAAGGTTGAGATAAACATTAAATAAATAATGTTGAGCTAAACATTAAAATATAATGTGATGGCTCCACAAGTGCATGTGAATTAAAGGTACGCGTGAAGGAGCACAGAGAAATATTGCCTTATTCAGGCTGGGATTTAAAGGGATGGCTTCCTTGTAAAGGTAGCAGGAAATAATTTATAAAGCATAATTCAGAATTAGCTCAATGGATAAGGGAAAGAAAGGTGACCCAAAAGAATAAATCACCTGTGTAAAAGTAGCAAGGCAGAAGAGAGCAGGAAGCATTCTAAGAACTACCAGAAGAATGACTGGAGGAAAACAAGTTTATGGGAAGTAGCTAGATGTGAGACAGGATAATATGAGGGTAGGGATGGGGCCCAAAGGATTTTAAAAGAGCATTCTGGCAGCAACATGGAGGTAGATTGCTATCAAATGGGGGAATAGGGAGCAAAAAGATTCTTCAGCAAGTTATTAGAATAGTCCATGTAAGAAATAATGAGAACCGGCCTAGGGTATTTACAGTGAGGGTAGAAAGAAAGGCATGGAGAGGAATTGGTAGTGGTTTGGAATGGGAGGTTTGGAAATGAGAAGGTAGGAGGCCAATGCTGGGGGTTCTGGGGAAAGAAGGAGTCTAAAGTGTCAGTGTGGAACTGGTTGAATTTTCCCACCATTAAATGAGATGGCACACACAAGAGAAGAAAGCATTCACTGGTGAATGGGTTCAGTGTGTTGACTTTGAGGCTCCTGCAGATTAACCAGATACAAGGTTCAGGGATAGAATATAGATTTGCAAAATCAGGGCATGCTTAGTAATTAAAATAATTAGTATGGTTAAAATCATTCAGTATAGAGACTGAGAGGAACAATGGCCTGCAAATGGAACTTTTGAAAGGAGCAATATTTCATAGAGGCACAAAGGGTGATGAGCCTGAAAATTAGAGAAAGAGCAGCCCCGAGAAAAAAAATCAAGAAACGGCAGTATCAGAGAACCATTTAAAAACACTGGCCACCTAGGAGAGGATGATAGAATATGGGTCAAAAGGTAATTATTTCAAATTTTACAAATGTGCTTTGTTCCTTTTGCTTTTCTGAGTATATCATACTTTACATTAGGCATCCATCTGCCAATGGGTAGATTAAATTTGTTATATAAGAAATGTAAGGAAAAGAACAAAGAGAAAGTTTGCTTTTTACCCCTACATACAAATTGGACATACAGCAAGACAATAAACTTGGCTCTCCAGAATGTTATCTTGGGGAAGAATGTTTTACTTGTCTTTATTCCCTTCATTAACTTATCAACAACTTAGGCTGATGGATTTAGAATATAGGGTTTGTTAATGTGGAGGGGTATCTCATACTCCTACCAACAGCCAGGATCGCTCTATAGAAGAAGAATAGATAAAGGAGAAATAAAATAAGCATCTGGCTTGGGAGACAATGAGAAGAAAACAGAGAGAGGGATCGAAAATTATCAAACTGATGTCTCCCCTTTTACCCTCCCTGGATTTCAGGGGGATGTGTGTCACATAAGTGAAAATAAAATAAATGTTACAGATATAACATATATATATATGACCTATAGTGACCTACTTCTCATGGAAGATTCTGGAAAATGAACACCTTTCAAGTTCTTCCCTTCTCCCTAAATACAACAGCCTGGGATGCAGCCACAGCTACTTGGTTATGCACTATGTGCAAAAAAAGAAAGATTATGAGGTTAAGTTTCCCCAAACCTCTCCAGTTCCTGTATGTTTGCAGCTGAGAGACAATGGGCCTGCCATGAGGCCTGCTGGGCAGACAAGTAACCTCACAGAGGAGACTTGAGGGTAGACACACCAGGGTGGCAGGCTCACTGAGGAGCAAGGTGAGGCCAGGTCAGCCAGAAGCTCTGCTGAGGGATAGCAAATAGAGTTCCATTAGATATACACTGTCTGTAACAGGGCCGGCAGCACTCAGTCATCCAAGAGACACTGCTGCTAAGACCAGCAGAAAACAGCAAGCCTACATCCCAGGACAAGCACAAGCCAGGGAGCCCTGTCCTTGACACACCTTAGGGAAAGAAGCCAAGGCTGGAGAAGGCCATCTGAGAGACTGAGTAAACATTTATCCCAAAAAAGAAACCAAAAACTCATCATATTGGCCTTTGTTTATCACACATGACATGAGTCCATTTGTTTCCCTGCTACTTCACAGATAAAATCTTGGGGAAAAGAAGAGATTCATTGTAGATAAAATAATTTACTTTTTTCCCTACATTACAGTGTCAGATGCAATACAACCCTTGCTGGACAAGAAAAAAAATGAGAAATAATATTTCCCAAAGTACGTTCCATAGGACATTAATTCCTTAGAACACCAGAAGATGTTATATAGGCCAAAAAAAAATTGTGGTCATTTAAATTAAGGGAATTGGTTTAAAAAGCAGACAAAAAATTTAATGCAAAGTCTTCAGAGAGCATAGAGTAATATGGAATGCCTCATTTCCTGAATATATTTATCTACAGAACTTCATTTCCTCTTTTTTTTTTTTTTTTTTTTTCTTTTTTTGAGACAGAGTTTCACTCTTGTTGCCCAGGCTGGAGTGCAATGATGCAATCTCAGCTCACTGCAATCTTGCAATCTCCACCTCCCAGGTTCAAGTGATTCTCCTGCCTCAGCCTCCCAAGTAACTGAGATTACAGGGACCTGCCACCACACCTGGCTAATTTTTTGTATTTTCAGTAGAGATGGGGTTTCACCATGTTGGCCAGACTGGTCTTGAACTCCTGACCTCAGTTGATCCACCCACCTCAGCCTCCTAAAGTGCTAGGATTACAGGCATGAGCCACCACGCCTGGCCCAGAACTTCACTGTCAAAGATCATCTCTCAGAAACACTTTTGGAAGTAATTCTCATATTTAAAAAACGGATATACCCCAAATCTTTAGAACAGTTAAGATCACAAGCCCTACTCCACTGCTTCCCCTATGCTATAGTTCATCAGTTGGTGACACAAGATATTGCCAAACAGAGGCCAGGCACAACGGCTCATGCCTGTAATCCCAGCCCTTTGGGAGGCTGAGGTGGGAGGATTGTTTGATCCCAGGAGTTCAAGACTGCAGTGAGCAATGGTCATACCCCTACACTCTAGCCTGAGCAACAGAATGCAACCCTATCTCTAATATAAAATAACACAAAATAATACCATATTGCCAAACAGAAAAGTACAGCCTTGAGCCAAAAGTTAAGACACAAGAAACAAACATTTGATGGGTAAAGAATTCCATCTCCCCCTACTTCAGGCACATTTCTTCCCCCGCCCTACCTTCTAATAAAACTTAACTTCTCAGATTTCTCATTTATTGTAAACTACATTGGATCCACTTATGAATCGTGACAGAGGACCAACCACACAAATTTGCCTCGTCTTTCTCACAGGAATCAAAGGAGTATTGTGTAGTGGGTGAGAGTCAGGAGCCAGACTACCTGAGTTTGAATCTTGCCTTACCACTTCCTAGCTGTGTGATGATCTTGGGAAAGTTACTAACTTCTCTGACCCTAGTGTCCTTATCTTCAAAGTAGATAGAAAAACAGTAATTACCTGTTGTACTGAGAACAGTTGTTCTCTGTTTATATATATTAAATGAGTGTGTATGTGTTAGGACATATTTACACTACATACATTTTAGTGGGTTTTTTTTTTTTTTTTTTTTTTGGTTTGTTTGTTGAGACAGGCTCTTGCTTTGTCACCCGGGTTAGAGTATGGTGGCACAATCATAGCACACTGCAGCCTCAACCTCCTAGGCTCAAGTGATTCTCCTGCCTCGGCCTCTCCAGTAGCATTTTATCTATTTTTTTAGTTTGCCAAAATATTAGCAAAGGAATAAAAATGAAATGAACTGACAAAGACAAAGACAAGAGAAGGAGCCATCAATATAGTTATATCAATGAATGTATAAAAGACACAAAGGAGATAAAAGAACACTACTGACAGAATAGAGCAGAGGACCTACCACCTAGTGTCAGACTGTTTCTATAAATGCCATATGGTAAGTATTTTAGGTTCTGTAGGCCAAGAGGCAAATAAGGATATTATTAGGTTCTGTAGGACAAGAGGCGAAATAAAGGATATTATTTAAGTCTCTGTTGCAACTACTCAGTTATGTCATTGTAGCATGAAAGCAACCATAGACAATATAGACATGAATAAACATGACTACATTCCAATAAAACTTCACTTGTGGACACTGAAATTTTAATTTTCTATAATTTTATGTATCACAAAATATTATTTCTTGGATATATTTTAAAATTCAATTTAATATATAAATATTAAAGTATAATTTAAAATGTAGAAACCATTCTTAGCTCTCAGGCTATATAAAAACAGATGGCTGGCAAGATTTGGGTCACGGAACATAGCTTGCCAATCCCTAACCTATGACATATTAATGTGAGAGATAGTTAAGAAGTTTCTAGACTTAAAAAAAATCAGGCACCGTGGAAAGCAGAAAAAAAGGAGACTAAAAACAGGGAGATTCACTGAAAGTCTGTGTATGGAACAGCCATTCCCCTGACCCTCCCTAAACTCCTCCAGAGAAAAGAACTTGACTTGAGAAATAAGAAACCCCTCTCCCGTCCCCTTCTCTTCCATTAATTTGAGGCACCATGCATCCTTAGTTACTTGCTAAGTGTTTATCTTGCCATATATGATAAAAGGTTTCGTTTCTTTCTCTTTTTATTTTAACAGGTTCCTTTTTGTTACCTATGCTGATACCCGAGTAAGTGTCGTACTTACCTGATTTCTCTCTGGGTTATTTTCAGCACTGCTGACATTAAGCCACCTCTGGAAAGACTTTCAACCCCTCCCTGCCCACCCAAGCTCTTCAGGGCTGGAGAGCTGCTCAAATTAGAGCTCCCCATGGCGGGAGCCTATCAGGCACCTTGGGGGATTGTTCTCCCCTGTAGCTTTTCTCTTTGCTTAGCCTTAGGCTCGGTTTCTTCCCTCTCCTTTATGAAATCCTAGAGAACATTACTGAGTTTTTGGAGATGCACATATTCTATACAAGCTACATTAAAAACTATACTACCTCTTGATAATTTCTTAATATCAACACTATTTGAACATTTTAGGAAATTCTAAAAAGGGGTCAGAGAAATACACCTTTTCTTTTCTATAGCAGAGAAGGAACAGATTCCAAGAAAAAAGAGGAAAGAGTGAATCTACATGAGATCAGGAAAGTTACCATCTAGGAAAAGGGAAGGAGCTAGGAGGGGTTTTTAGAATTGAGGATATATCAGATCCTAAAAATTATTTAAACACCTTAAAAGGAATATAAAATAAATGCAATGCTTCTAGAATTGATTAGTACAGGTATTAGAAAACTATTAGAAAATCAAGATATCATAGATTTAAATACATTAGTCTTTTTTATTATATTATTCAATTTCCTATTTCTTATCCAGCTACAATTATACTCCACTGCCTTGAGAGACTAGGATACCTTCCCAACCAGCTAAGTTTGCAGTTAGAGTTTGAAAATCCTAAAAACAAAAACCCTATCATCATCTCAATAGATGCAGATAAGACATTTGATAAACTTCAATATTCCCATATAATAAAAACTTTCAACATACTAGATATTGAGGGAACATGCCTTAAAATAATAAAAGCCATATATGACAAACCCACAGCCAACTTCCTACTGAACACGGAAAAGTTGAAAGCATTCCCCTCAAGAACTGGAACAAGACAAAGATGCCAACTTTCACCACTGCTATTCAACATAGTACTGAAAGTCCTAGCCACAGCAATCAGACAAGAGAAACAAAAGGCATCCCAATAGAAAAAGATGAAGTAAAATTAGCTCTGTTTGCTGATAATCTTATACCTAGAAAACCCTAAAGACTCCTCCAAAATACTCCTAAATTTGATAAATGAATTCAGGAAAGTTTCAGAATACAAAATCAATGTAAAAAAATCAGTAGCATTTATATACACTAAAAGTTATTATATTAAACTGAGAACCAAATCAAGAAGTCAATCCCATTTACAATAGCTACAAAACAAATATACTTAGGAATATATATAACTAAGGTAGTAAAATATCTCTACAAGGAAAACTACAAAACACTGACGAAAGAAATTATAGATGACACAAATAAATAGAAAAACATACTCATGGATGGGGAGAATCATGACCATACTGCCCAAAACATCTACATATTCAATGCAATCCTTATCAAAAGTCCAATGTCATTGTTCACAGAATTAGAAAAACCAATCTTAAAATTGGTTTTTAAATTCAATTCATATTGAACCAAAAAATAGCCCAAAGAGCCAAAGCAGTCCTAAGCAAAAAGAACAAAGCTGAAGGCACCACATTATGGAACTCCAAATTATGCTATAAGGCTATAGTAACCAAAATAGCATGTTACTGGTATAAAAATAGACATAGATCAGGAAGGAGAATGGCGTGAACCCAGGAGGCGGAGCTTGCAGTGAGCCGAGATAGCGCCACTGCACTCCAGCCTGGGTGACAGAGCGAGACCCTCTCTCAAAAAAAAAAAAAAAAAAAAAAAAAAAAGGTAGACATAGATCAATGGAAAGGAACAGAGAACCCAGAAACAAAACCACATACCTACAGTCAACTGATACTTGACAAAGTCACCAAAAAATACACTGAGAAAAGGACATTGTATTCAATAAGTGGTGCTGGGAAAATTGGATTGCCACATGCAAAACAAAAAAAAAAGAAAGAAACTGGACCCCTATCTCTTGCCATGTACAAAAATTAACTCAAGATGGATTAAAGATTTAAATGTAAGATCTCAAACTACAAAAATGCTAGAAGAAAACCTAGGAAAAACTCTTCTGGACATTAACATAGGCAAAGAATTTATGACTAAGACCTCAAAAGTACATGCAACAAAACCAATAATAAATGAATGGGACTTAATTAAACTAAAAAACTTAAGTACAGTAAAAAAACAATAATAATAATCAATAGAGTGAACAATCTGCAGAATGGGATAAAATATTTCCAAACTGTATATCCAAGGGACTAATATCCAGAATCTATAAGAAAATCAAACAACAACAACAAAAAAACGCCATTAAAAAGCTGGCAGAGGACATGAAAAGAGATTTTTCAAAAGAACACATATAAATGACCAACAAGCATGTGAAATAATGCTCAACATCACTAATCATTATAGAAATGCAAATTAAAACCACAATGAGATACCACTTTACACCAGTCAGAATGGCTATTATTAAAAAGTTGAAAAATAACAGCTGTTGGTTGGAATGCAGAGAAAGGGAATGCCTATATACTGGTTGGTGAGAATGTAGGCTAGTACAATCTGATAAAGAATTAACTAATAATTATTAATCCAAATTATTGGACTTAATTGTGCTTTATGGCCTAAACTTTTCTTCTAAAATGGTGCTTATTCTGAATGTCTTATCTTTACAGAATATCTGATAAAAGAACTATCTTGCCACAATTTTTCTGCATAAATTTCCTTTCTTTAACCCAATCATTGATTTGTAACCACTTGTTCTGAGTGAGGCAGGTTGGTTTTGTTAAATCTATGGATCTGGGTTACTTTAAGTCACTAAAATTACAATTTCACTATGGATTTGGCCATTAAACCAGACAATATTTATCAGCCATGCCAGATTCATCAGCAGGATGGTTAGGTTAAAGCCTCACTGAGAATATTTGTGAATCTCGCTCAGTTTGTTCTACTGTAGAGACGTTTGGTTATCAAGTACATGAGCCAAAACATTTGTAAAAGAATGGTCTTTATAAGAGCGTTGTTTAATTTGGATTGGTGCCTGTCTGTAATTAAAACACTGAGAGTACAGCGGAAAAATAAAAGAAAGCCGTCATGGATTTTTCCCTAAACCCTTACCTCTATCCCTTTCCTCTCTCCCTGAGCCAGTTCTGCATTTCCTGGTGACTGCTGGAGACTTCTGCCCAGATATTCCACTAATACCTCAACTCAATATGACTGAAACTAAACTTTCTTCCTCAACCCACTCATTCTACTTACTCAAACATCCATTCAATCACCAATAAAAATGTCCCATAAAATGCTTTCTTCATCTTGTTACCCATTTTTGTTAACTTGGTAACCAATTTATAGAAAAAGCTGGGCTCTTCTAAGCAAACAGAAACTCCTCTGTGTTAAACCAGATCTGTTGAAAAATTATTTCCACCCTCAGATGAGATCCTGGGCAAGTCTCCTCATTTTACAATCTCTTATTAAGAAAAAGTCATCTGATATTTACAGATAATAGAGTCTAGAGCCATCTAATAATCACACAACTTGTTTGGTGCAGTTAATAATTAAAACTCTGCGTGCTGATCTACTGTGAAACTTCTCCCTTTCTTCTCTGTCCTGAAATAGGCTTGGAAGTAGACAGTGGATGCTGTTCAGTCTCAACCTACATTTCCCAGGTTCCTTTGCTTCTAGAAGAGCCATGCAACTAAGTTCTGGCCAATGGAATACAGGGAGAAGTGATGTTTGCCCTTTCCAGTCTGAACCACAAAATCTCCTCTAAACCCCTCCACAGTCTATCTTTCTCCATACACTGGCTTGAAGCTAAAGATTCTGAGGCCCTAGGAGAAGGTGAAATCATGCAACAGAAGAGCCTGGGTCCCTGAGTCACTTCAGGGAAGACTGCCCATTGAATACCCTTTGAACAAAGTGATTGAGAAATAAGTCTATTTTATTATGCTGCTGATAGCTCAGGAGCTATCTGATTTAAAACTAGCATTGCTGTAAATAATATATTTTGTCTATGCCATTTTGTTTCCAGGAATACCTATCCTATTGTATTTGACTGTCAATAGTCAGCTCAAATGTTCAGCTCAAATGTTCAGCTCAAATGTTCAGCTCAAATGCCACTTCTTTCTCTGATTACACAGCCAAAATTATCCTTCCTTCTTCTAACATTGAATATACTCTCCTTTTATCTTTTTATAGCACTGATCACAGTAGACTATATGCTACCAGAAAGTAAGGGTTAGATTTCTTTCACCATTATATATCCATGGTACCCAGCAGAGTGACTGGAACACAGATATTGTACACATATTGGATTACACAGGCAGTCTGTGTTACACATCATTTATCTCCCCTAAGTCACCTCAGCAAGAGAAGGCCATCAGACTGGTCCTCCTGGGGCATAGTTTGTACATTGGAACCTGATCTTCCATTTCTTGAATGTGATCTTTTCTCTGACTCCACCATTTTTTCTCTGTCCTTTTCTCAGAAAAGCATCCAGGCAGCCTTCTTTCCTAAAACTTATCCTTTTAAAAGCTAAATGTTTTCCATATAGAAGTTTCTGCTTCTTACAAACATTTGGCTTAGAAAAATAATTAAATCATTTTTTAAAAAAAGATTCATTATAGGAGCTCAGTAATTTCCCCATCCCTCCCACCATGTCTGACAAGAATGAATCACGGTATTCATCCCTAAGCTATACTGTTGTCCAGGGCATCTCTTTGAGTACTACCTCCTAGGACATGTACAGTCAAGTGTTATTCCCTAGTACTTCCACAGCAAGTTAACTTTGTTTCTCTGCACTACCCTAAGGAATAAGCTTGTTCACTTATTCTTTTTTTTTTTTTTTTTTTTTTTTTTTTTTTTTTTTGAGATGGAGTCTCACTCTGTTGCCCAGGCTGGAGTGCAGTGGTGCAATCTCGGCTCACTGCAACCTCCACCTCCCAGGTTCAAGCAGTTCTCCTGCCTCAGCATCCCACGTAGCTGGGACTACAGGTGCATGCCACCACACCCAGCTAATTTTTCATACTTTTAGTAGAGATGAGGTTTCACCGTGTTAGCCAAGCTGGTCTCGATCTCCTGACCTCGTGATCCACCCGCCTCGGGCTCCCAAAGTGCTGGGATTACAGGTGTGTTTCTTATCTTATCTCTTCTGAAGTCTAATTCTTCTTAAAATGTTTGTTATAAGAACTAAAAGTAAATCTACTATTCAATCCAGCAATCCCACTACTGGGTATCTACACAAAGGAAAAGAAGTCATTCTATCAAAAAGATACCTGCATGCATATGTTTACTGTGGCACAATTCACAATTGCAAAGATATGGAACCAACCTAAGTGTCCATCAACTGATGAGTGGATAAAGAAAATGTGGCATATATACACCATATAATACTACTCAATCATAAAAAATAATGAAATAATGTCTTTTGCAGCAGCTTGGATGAAATTGGAAGACATTATTGTTAATGAAATAACCCAGGAATAAAAAACCAAATACTGTACGTTTTCATTATAAGTGGGGGCCAAGGCATGGGTATGCAAAGGCATACAGAGTGGCATAGTGGACACTGGAGACACAGAAGGGGAAGGGTGGGAGGGGGGTAAGAAATTTTTTAAAAATTACATATTGGGTGCCATGTACACTATTTGGCTGATGAGTATACTAAAATTAGAGTTCACAACTATACAATTTATCCGAGTACAAAAAATCACTTCTACCCCCCCAAGTTACTGAGATAAAAAATATGTATTAAAAATAAATAAGTAAATAAAAATAAAACATTGTTATCTATCTGATGTTCACCACTTTAAGTATACAAATTATCTTGCATATATTATCTCATTTAATCCTAATCATAATCATATGAGGAATTATTCATTTTTGAGGGTCATTTTCTTTTATTATTATTATTATTATTATTATTATTATTATTATTATTATACTTTAAGTTCTGGGATACATGTGCAAAACATACAGGTTTGTTACATAGGTATACACATGCCATGGTGGTTTGCTGCAGCCATCAACCCATCATCTACATTAGGTATATTTCCTAATGCTACCCCTCCCCCAGGCCCCCAACCCTGGACAGGCCCCAGTGTGTGATATTCCCCTCCCTGTGTCCATGTGTTCTCATTGTTCAACTCCCACTTATGACTGAGAACACACAGTGTTTGGTTTTCTGTTCCTGTGCTAGTTTGCTGAGAATGATAGTTTCCAGCTTCATCCATGTCCCTGCAAAGGATATGAACTCATCCTTTTTTATGGCTGCATAGTATTCCATGGTGTATATGTGCAACATTTTCTTAATCCAGTCTATCATTGATGGACATTTGGGTTGGTTCCAAGTCTTTGCTATTGTGAATAGTGCTGCAATAAACATACGTGTGCATGTGTCTTTCTTTATAGTAGAATGATTTATAATCCTTTGGGTATATACCCAGTAATGGGATTGCTGGGTCAAATGGTATTTCTGGTTCTAGATCCTTGAGGAATCACCACAGTGTCTTCCACAATGGTTGAACTAAATTACACTCCCACCAAAAGTGTAAAAGCATTCCTATTTCTCCACATCCTCTCCAGCATCTGTTGTTTCCTGACTTTTTAGTGATCGTCCTTCTAACTGGCTTGAGATGGTATCTCATTGTGATTTTGATTTGCATTTCTCTAACGACCAGTGATGATAAGCTTTTTCTCATATGTTTGTTGGCTGCATAAATGTCTTCCTTTGAGAACTGTCTCTTCATATCCTTTGCCCACTTTTTGACAGGGCTGTTTTTTTTCCTTGTAAATCTGTTTAACTTTTTTGTAGATTCTGGATATTAGCCCTTTGTCAGATGGATAGAGCGCAAAAATTTTCTCCCATTCTGTAGGTTGCATGTTCACTCTGATAATAGTTTCTTTTGCTGTAGAGAAGCTCTTCAGTTTAACTAGATCCCATTTATCAATTTTGGCTTTTGTTGTCATTGCTTTTGTTGTTTTAGTCATGAAGTCCTTTCCTATGCCTATGTCCTGAATGTTATTGCCTAGGTTTTCTTCTAAGGCCTTTATGGTTTTAGGTCTCCCGTTTAAGTCTTTGATCCATTTTGAGTTAATTTTTGTATAAGGGATAAGGAAGGATTCCAGTTTCAGTTTTCTGCATATGGTTAGCCAGTTTTCCCAACACCATTTATTAAATAGGGAATCATTTCCCTATTGCTTGTTTTTGTCAGGTTTGTCAAAGATCAGATGGTTGTAGATGTGTGGTGTTATTTCTGAGGCCTCTGTTCTGCTTCATTGGTCTATATATCTGTTTTGGTACCAGTACCATGCTGTTTTAGTTACTGTAGCCTTGTAGTATAGTTTGAAGTCAGGTATCATGATGCCTCCAGTTTTGCTCTTTTTGCTTAGGATTGTCTTGGCTATGTGGACACTTTTTGGTTCCATATGAAATTTGAAGTAGTTTTTTCTAATTCTGTGAAGAAAGTCAGTGGTAGCTTGATGGGGATAGCATTGCATCTATAAATTACTTTGGGCAGTATGGCCATTTTCACAATATTTGTTCTTCCTATCCATGAGCATGGAATGTTTTTCCATTTGTTTGTGTCCCCTTGTATTTTCTTGAGCAGTGGTTTCCAGTTCTCCTTGAAGAGGCCCTTCACATCCCTTGTAAGTTGGATTCCTAGGTATTTTATTCTCCGTAGCAATTGTGAATGGGAGTTCACTCATGATTTGGCCCTCTGTGTGTCTGTTATTGGTGTATAGGAATGCTTGTGATTTTTGCACATTGATTTTGTATCCTGAGACTTTGCTGAAGTTTTTTATCAGCTTAAGGAGATTTTGGGCTGAGACGATGGGGTTTTCTAAATATACAATCATGTCATCTGCAAAGAGAGACAATTTGACTTCCCATATGGAAATTATTCTTATTCCCAACCTATAAATTTTTGAAATTGATGCTCTGAGAAGTTAAGAAGCTTACCCTAGGTTACAGAACTACAAAGTAACAGAATAAGCTTAAAATAAATAAATAACTTCTCTGCTCACTTCATTTTTCAACTATTCATCTTCATTGTTCTGTTCTTTCGGGGAAATTTTCTGTGTCCCACAGCTTAAGTCCAGTGGACAAGTTGACTGAAGGAATTGTTTCAACCAAGTGATCTGAGGTAAAGTAGCCAAAAACCGGGTCCTGGAGAATTAGAAACATAACCAAAAAGATGCTGCCAAGCATAACATTTCAAGAGACAGGAGAGAACAAAAATGGGAAGATAGGTGTGCATGTTAACAGGACAAAAGAAGGTGCAAAGAGGAGATCACAGAGGCCAATGAGTGCCTAAGAGCTCACCATTCATGCAGCACCTGGAGGACAGCAGCTAGACTTGAGAGGTCTGGTTTTTGGTTTGGAAAGATAAAGCTTTTAAAGTCCTTTATAGTCCTGGACATGATTTCCACGTTTTTCTTAGAATTTTGATATCCTGTAGACTTAAAGAATATAGATTTGTAGAGAAAAAGAGGTTAAACATTAGTCATATTATCTCATGTGCCTATTTTTGAGATGGAATAAGAAAAAAACACACATATAAAGTCTGAAGTTCTCCAGCTTATTTAATGGAATGAGATTTGGGACAGAATTTCATAATAGGGGTATCCAACATACTACTTTTATCTGAAGTATGTTGGATACTGGGTAGTATGTTACTACTTTTATCTGAAGTATGTTGAAGATCTGGGTAGAACAAGTTTAATATAGACTCTGCATCTCTTTTCAGCCTCTACTTTTATCAGTAGCATTTTAACTTTCACTATGTTTCACATTCAGATTCCTGGGAGAGAGCATTTCCTAGGCTCAGTTGATCACCATCACCTTTGCTGAATAGAACTCTGGGTTTGACCACCTCAAGGACCACTGCTCAGGCCATCCATGGACTAGCCTTGGATCAGATGCCTGTTCTTCCTGCATCCTATGGCAAGGTGTTTGTGCTATGTTGTGTAGATCATGGCCACTTGTTCATTTTTGAAGATGATTTATAGATGAAGAGTTTTCTGCTAGGCAAAAGTTTTTTTAATCTATCAAATTGTTCCCTTAAAGGTCTCTATTCTCCTCAAAATTTTTAAGTATATTTTGTAAGTATAATTCCCTCCTTTTGAGGAAGGGGGAATGCCTTATTTAAACTTGAAAATTATTAAACTCTATGATTTGAAAATTCATTCATACTAACATGCTGAGGGTAAGGCAAACATGAATTCATAAACAAACTTCTTTTAGGTTGCTTTGGAGTTGTTTGAGTATTATTTTAAAAGTCTAGTTTTTCATGTATGTGTTTTTCATAGCTACCCAACTGAAAAATCCTTGAAGGCAAGAGCCACAGTTTATTACTTTTTATCCTGACAATATCTAAGATGCTGTGCTCACCAAGCATGTTAAATGCTGCTGAGTGACTGAGCCTAAGGATCTCTGGGAGTTATTGAATAGCTGACTTTAACTGCTTCATTAGCTGTCTGTATCCACAGAAATTTGAAATCAGCTGTTTCGAATAAGGCACACAAAAGCCTTCTGTTCTGTAATATCAGTAAAATATATTTAAATTAGAGCAATGGGGTCCTAAACGTGAACCATAAAGGAAATTATTTCCACTCTATGTGAGAAGACCTGGATGCTCCTTATTTCTTTGCAAACTAATAAAATTCTTGTTAATAAGCCAATAGCATGTAATTGAAATTTTCTAGGCCCAGAGCAAATTTTGTTTAAAGTGACCCCACCCTGTTTCTTAAGGTTCCAAACAAAGGGAAAAGTCAAGCAGGCAAGGATTTTTATTTTCATGTTGGGGGCTTCCTCCTTCAAATGAATCTTGCCCGTCTTTGACATTTTGTTTTTAAGAAACATGCCAGCCCAGTAGAAAGTTATTTTACGCATTCAGCAAACCCACCAATCTAGGTGACTGTGAACAGTAAAATAAACTTGGTTTACTGCAGTGGCTCTCTTGGGCCTTAGCAGCAAGTACATATGCCTTGTAATCAAGCTTTATATACCATTAAGAGTAATCTGAAACTTTGTATACATTAACATTTTAACTGCAAAGTCACATAAGTTTTTTTTTAAATGCTCCATTTGTTTTAGGTAAAATCTTTGCTTAGAGACTCCCTCCTTCTTTTTTTTTTTTTTTTTTTTTTTTTTTTTTTTTTTTTTTTTTTTGAGACAGAGTTTCACTCTTGTTATCCAGGCTGGAGTGCAATGGCATGATCTCGGCTCACCACAGGCTCCGCCTCCTGGGTTGAAGGGATTCTCCTGCCTCAGCCTCCCGAGCACCTGGGATTACAGGCATGTGCCACTACGCCCAGCTAATTTTCTATTTTTAGTATAGATGGGGTTTCTCCATGTTGGTCAGGCTGGTCTCAAACTCCCGACCTCAGGTGATCCACCCACCTCAGCCTCCCAAAGTGCTGGGATTACAGGCATGAGCCACCACACCCGGCCTTCTTTTTCACTGAAACCTCTGCCTCCTGGATTCAAGCGATTCTCCTGCCTCAGCCTCCTGAGTAGCTGAGGCTACAAGCAAGCACCACCAGGCCCAGCTAATTTTTGTATTTTTAGTAGAGACGGGGTTTCACCATGTTGGACAGGATGGTCTCAATCTCTTGACTCCATGATCTGCCCACCTCAGCCTCCCAAAGTAGTTGGATTACAGGCGTGAGCCACTGGGCATGGTGAACTCCCTCCGTCTTAAAGAGCTGTAGAGATTTTTCAGTCTAATTGAAATAGTGAGTTTTCCCTCTTATTGAAGAGATTAATAATAGGTTTCCTCACTGTCACCAGAAAAAAAAATCTCATTTGTCTTTAACTTCAATATATCAGGGTTATCTCAATATTATCATCAGCAAATAACACGAGTTTTAGTTTTTCAATGTGGAATCAGTTCTCCCACACAAAAGTTGGATAAAAACTTAGATTTTTCTTTTAATCTGCCACATTGGGAAGGGTCTTCTTGCCAAAAATCTTCAGCTCAGAAGTCATGACCTCTCCTCACTACTCTTTATAACTCCACTCACAAACAAATAATACAAAAGGAAGAAAAATTAAACATAATATATCAAGGTACAAACTACAACCCTATGCAGGAAACTACCTGTAGAAGCATTGTCAACTCTTCCCCAATTGTAATATGCCATGTTTCAAATGTACAACACTACACACTAGATCATAAGTTCCTCCAAGTCAGGATTTTATCCATATTTTATAATTTCACTGCTTCACAGTACCCGTTCCTCTGGAAATTAGAGTAGAGCCTCATATATTGTAGTCACTGCTTAACAAATACCTTGAAATGCCATTAAATGGAAACAAACTAAGCTACCAGTACAGTTACTCATTTTGATACAGGAAGAGAAAGAGAAGAAAGTTATCCCAGCATTCCCCAAACCATCTACCCACATATTCTACAGAAAAAATAAATAAATAAATAAATAAATAAATAAATAAATAAATAAATAAATAAATGGTAGTCAAATTGATTTTGGATACTTCATACACCAGATTACATTCTTGGAAATTCACAATGTGTATAAGCATATTGTAGGCTACAAGGTATGTTGTCAAAAAAAATTGTTTAAGTTGATTCAGGACATCATTTTCCATGTGTATTTGACAACAGAGCCCTTTGCAGAGGATACATACCTACTAACATTTAGAGGAACATCGTTGTCCTGTGGAGCAAGATTTGAGAAATCTTTAGTTGTCCAGTTTTTTTTTTTTTTTCTGTTTGTCCAGCTTTTTGCTCTTCTCCAAAGGAAAGACTACCCATTCCCCTTAGGAGGACAGAAGAAAGAGGAAAGTAGCATTCCTTTAGGATAGTAGTTACTGACAGATGTGGGAAAATTAGGAACAATTAGGAATCAGTTCTCTTGTCCTGCAATTAACTGAGAAAACAAAACATCAAATGTATCCATGCTAAGAGAAGTATAATAGTAAAAGCAAGAGAAATGGGAGATATGGGAAAGACCTTTTTTGCCATGCATATGAAACAGTGAACTTTAGAAGACTGTCTGTGGGCTTGCAAAAAAAAAAAAAAAAAAGAACAGGATTTGTATCAAACCCAAATTCTCTGAACATCCTGCACACTTCAGAGCAGGACAGGCTGAACGTTAGGTTTTTGTGACCTAACACTGGGGATTTGGGCCTAACTCTAATTCATCAACTGCAGAAATCCAGTCCAACTGAGATATCCAGTTTCTTTTCAGATGGCATTGATGTGTGATAACAATATCTCAGTCCTTGACAAAGAACAGCCAACCTGCACCATAGACAGAAAAAAAAAAAACAAAAAAACAAAAAAAGCATTACAATTGGAAAGATAGATTAGAAAAATTTACTCACCAAATCTTCAACTACCGCATTAGACTTGTCAGCATGTTACACAGGGGTTTAATTTAGTAGCTTTCCGACATATGGGCAACAATATGGTCTCAGTGGTTCCCTGTTACTGGCGTGGTTGAGGAGGAGGGAGAAATAATTAGACATCTGACAGGCAAGTGACTGCTATCACAGCTCAGCCAAGGCTTTTGCAGAAGACACTAGATATTTTTAAACAACATTTCCATGACAGCTAAAGAAATTGTCCTTTTTTTTTTTTTCAGGTAAATAGGTATTAGTTTCTTTCAGAGTCTGATGATAAAGAAATGAAAGAAGTCATAAACCCTCTAATCCTAATTCTTTCATCTAGTTTCCCATGAAAAATTATGTATGCTGCATATAATATATGAAGGGGGATACTGGGAAGCAAAAACATTGATATTATTTTTATTCTCCTCTTCTTGAGAATGCAAGCATCTAAACAATTTGATGTTAGTTGTCAGAATCTTCATTTTGCACATTAAATGAGGAGGAACCTGAGAATTCTGTATAAAGCCAGCAATACAAATCATAGACATATACATGGGTGAGAGCTAGGGCAACAAATGCTTTCCTCCATCAACCTGTAAACTGCTCAAGGCCAATGAAACTATCTTGATTCCCACCCACACCACCACCACAACCATAAGCAACCAGAGTAGGACTGGGTATCCAGCAGCATTTCATAAATATTGACCAATGCATTGATATTTATTCATTATGCAGGCTCTGTGTATATGAATTCTGGGAAAGTGCAACAAAATCACACAGAATAAAAGTGTATTGCTTTTTCTTTGAGCTCGTCTCTCTTATCACACACAACAGGACCTGACAGAAGGTCAGCCCACAGGAAGGTTTAATTTGTCTGAGATCAGACGCTTTTTTGAAAGTAAATAGGATTTTCTCCAAAGAAACCCACATACACATTTCAGCCAAGTTTTACTTCTTATGCTTTCTTTGTATAACAAGGAGTGTGTACTTTTACTATCTAAAGAAGGAAATTTGTTCTCTAATGCTCATCTCTTGTTCTTATCCAGTGTTGCAGACAATGTTGGTGACCCACAAAATTCATATGTTGTAGTCCTAAGTCCCCAATGTGATGATGTTGAGACATGGGACCTTTTGGAGTTAATTAGGTTTAGATGAGGTCATAAAGATGATGCCCTCTTAATGAAACTGGTGCCCTAATAAGATGAGATACCATCGAGGTTGCTCTCTCTCTCTTTCTCTCTATCATGTGAGGACACAGAAAGAAGTCTCCTTCTCCAAGTCAGGAAGAAAGCCCTCACAAGAACTCAATCATGCTGACACCCTGATCTTGGACTTCTAGCCTCCAGAATTGTGAAAAAATAAACGTCTGTTGTTTAAACCACTTGATTTATGGTATTTTGTTATAGAAGCCCAAGAAGACTGACATTCAGTAAAACAATGATTAAGAAATGTGATTAAGCATACAGCTAGTGGTCATAAGGGAAAGGATAGTAGTGATACATATATTTATAATACCAGGATATGTTTTCCCCTGACTCTTTTAAAAGATGAGAAGTTATGGGAATTCTCAGAGTCAGAAAAGGTAAGTCTGCCTTTGTCAGAGGTCACTTCGTTAGAGGGTTAGGCATTACTGCTATGAAAATTTAAAAGTTCTGTGACAGGACACAAAACTTAATGAGCTTGAAGGTGAACAAACAGGTCTCCAACAGCAACCCTATGAGACAGATACACACCAACAACTTTTGAAAAGTCAGATATCTGATGCAATTTCCAGACTCATTGGAACTTAGTTCTATGGATTCAAAAGTCCAATCAACTCTCAGGCTTCTATTTTCATAAAGAGGAGTAACAGGTCATTATTATCTAAAACCCCCAAAGCATTTTACTCGTCTCTATACATTTGCTCTAGAGAATGGCATTGTATTAGGTTCTTTAGAAAAACAGAACCAATAAGAGACAGACATAGATACACCCACACATACATGATAAACAGATAGATAGATACAGAGATATAGTGAGAGAAATTTATTTCAATGAATTGATTAATGTGACATGGAGCCTGACAAGTCCAAAACATATAGGGCAGGCTAGGAATTTAGGTAAGAGTTGATGTTGCAGTCTTGAGTTTGAAATCTTCAGAATATCAGGTTAAAAACTCACGCAGCAATTCTGAATTGCATGCTTAAGAACTTCTTTGGGAAACCTCAGTCTTTGCTCTTAAGACCTTCAACTGATTAGATGAGGCTTATCTACATTATGGGAGAATAATCTGCTTTACTCAAAGTCTACTGATTATAAATGTTAATCATGTCTAAAACATACTTCCACAGTAATGTATAAACTGGTGTTTAACCAAGCAATTGGGCACCATAGACTAGTCAAGTTGACACCTAAAATTAACCACCAAAACATAAAATGGGAAGTGAGAGGAACAACAAACTTCCAAATTCTTCAAATTTCTCATCTGTCCTCACTAGCAAATGTTCTTAGGCATATACTTTATTTATTATCCCATTAAACAGCTCCCTGAATGCAAGATGGTCTATTATGTCCAAATGAGTACCTTGCATTTTTACAAATGTCAACACTGCAAATGCAAGATCAGTTATCTGGGATGCAAGAAATAAACATGGTCAGCCCTGAACCATGAGACATCAAAAGAGTCAACTAAGGCAAAGCTTATAAAAAAGATGTGCTCATGAGGCTGGGATATTGCTTCTATGTTCAGCATTTTAGCCTCATGGGCTAGCCTTATGCCCTGGCACATGGTTGGTGCCCCCAAAATATTTGTTAAATGAATACATGAATGAATTAGGGAGGTAAAAGAACTTAACATTATTGAAGGTGCTTCCCACTTTGAGATAACATTGTTTACCTGTTTTTTGCACATCATTACAACATAGATATTAATAATTACTTCTGCAAATTCAACAAGTTGTGAGTTTACTGTAACTACTCTTAGTTCTTAAGTCAATAAGATATCTTGGGTATTTTGGACCTATAAACTTTCATCCCATGTTGTAGCATTTGGAATTCAGTAAGCATTTTTTTTTTTTAAGATGGAGTCTCACTGTGTCACCTAGGCTGGAGTGCAATGGTGCAATGTCAGCTCACTGCAACCTCCGCCTCCCAGGTTCAAGCGATTCTCCTGCCTCAGCCTCCTGAGTAGCTGGGATTACTGGCACCCACCACCACACCTGGCTAGTTTTTTGTATTTTTAGTAGCGATGGGGTTTCACCATGTTAGCCAGGATGGTCTCGATCTCCTGAACTCGTGATCCGCCTACCTTGGCCTCCCAAGTGCTGCGATGAGCCACTATGCCCAGCCGCAGTAAGCATTTTTATTAGCTGTGTGACCTTGGCTAATAACATAATACCTAACATTTATTGGGCATTTACATAATGCCTGATCCTGCTCTTATTGTCTATATTTGTCCATTATATTAGGCATGAGTTTTATTATTAGCCCCCTTTTTACCAAGAGGAAACTACAGCACAAATAACTTCAGGAATTCACTCAAAAGTCAGACTAGTAGTTAATGGCTAGGTTGGAACTTGAGCTCAAACAGTTCCACACATCTCTATACTGCAAGTTACTTAACTACTCAGAGCCTCACTGTGCTCACTTACAAAAGGAAGATAATAGTTCTCCCCTTGCAGAATTCTCTTAGGATTAGAGCCAATTTATCTAATGCTCATAGCACTGTCCCTGGCTCACAGCTTATAGACCCTGGGTAAATGACAGTAGTCAATATGACATGTATCATCTCTATAACTTGATTCATAAAATCAATAATAAAACACACACTAATAAATGTGAATTCAGGAATGCAGATCACTTTAAATTGTTTGTCATGCCACTCACTGTTAACACAATATTTTAGACTAAAATTTTTGAATGTGCTAGATTAAAATGACCACAAATTCTTTGCTACTCCTCTTATTGAAGGCTAGATTTCAATTTCCCTCTCCATTAATCTGGACCAGCCTTAATGAGTGGCTTGGCCAATAGAATGTGACAGAACTGACAGTTCGCAAATTCTAAGACGCGGTCATGGGAGCCTTTCAGCCTCTTCCTGAGCCACTTGGAATACTTGCCCTAGGAGCCCTGAGCTTCATGAAAGGAGTCTACTTACTGTGAGTAGCTAAGGTCAGTCTTCCAGCCATGTCCATCAAAGTGGCAGACATGTAAGTAAAGCCATCTTGGGCTCTGCAGATTAGCCCATCTGCCAGCTGAATACCACCAAGAGACCTCCATTAATGCCACAGGAAACAGTTGTATCACCCAAATTTCCAAATTTCTGATCAAGAAAATAGTGAGCTGTAATAAAACATTGTTTTAAGCCTTTTGTTCTGTGGGCAGTTTGTTAAATAGTTTGTTAACTAGACAAAAAGAATTCAAAAGAATATCAAATGAGAAATCGCACAGCACTGTGCCCTAAGAGAGAATACTTTTGGATTCAGCTGTCAATCAATAAAATCCACATGAGTGATACTGAGCAGACAGCCCTCATTGGAGAGAAATATTTTTATTGGAAAAACCTTTATCAGGATTAGTAAGTAGGAGTAGAATATGTGATGTCAGTGAATTCAAGGTAATGCTTACAAGTCACCAAGACCAGTTGAAGATAAAATAAGAGAGCAGAAACTACATAATGTTTTCATTCTTGCTATCACAAAATTGAAACAAATCTAGAACAGAATTTGATCAGATGGAGGGTCCAGCTGAGACTAAAATACATGTGTCATGTAGATTTCTTTACAAACAGGACTATCTTAGATTAATAATACTGCAATGAGAGAGTCACATGTAAATTAAGTTTACAGTAGTTAAAGGTGAGATGCATGTGTCTTGCCGATGCCACTTTGAAGAGGGTCTGGAGAGGAGTGAGGGAGCCATTTCTGCAGCAGACAGAAGATGAGATCCTGAGTATAAAAATCACTACAATCCAAAACCAAATTATATATAATTTCCCAGCAGTATGAAACCTAAAGAAATTCTGACGCACAAATACTGATTTCTTTATTTGCTAAAAATAAAAAAAATTACATTTGAGGAGATGTACAGCTTCAGAAATGTCTTTTGCTGGTTTTAGAAATAAAATAAACTAAAGATTTTGTTATAAATAAAGACAGTCAAAAATCCTTGAGTCACAAACCATTTTCTAAACTATCTTAGAAAAAATATTCTCTTCCCTACATAATGTAAACATAGGCTTAAGACAACCCCAAAGAGAAGGTAAAAGATTTTATTTTTAAATGTTAATTAATAAAATATCTATTTTTATCTTGTAACTTAACAATAAATACATAATAAGCTGCCAGTAACTTTCTATTTTCTTTTGGATCTATAATCAATTACTGGACAGCTGCCAGTAATTTTCTGTTTTCTTTTGGATCTGTAATCAATTACGTCATGTATTGTTTCATCTTTCTTTTCTCTCCAAGAAGGTTTTGAACTCTGAAGCTCAGGGACTGTTTCTATTTGAATTCTCACTATAGAAAGTATAATTCTAGATATACAAGATAATCTATTTTTCTTAATCTAAAATTCACACAAATTGATAAAGTACATATTTGATAATGTGTGATATAGTATCTTTTTCCCAGACTTATGCAAAATTTTTAGAAAGTTGATGAAGGATTGTTTATACAACTGTTTAAAACAATTCATTATTGTTTATTAATAAGAAATTTATATAAACATGATTAGCATTTTTATCCCAGGAAGCAAAAGTTTCAAAGATCAAATAGTCAGTATTACTAATTCCAAGCACATATGTTAAGACCATTTAAAACGCTAACGGAAATATTAGAAATATTTTGTATTACTATTTTTCAGTATTAATATGAAATATTTTACTAACAAAATAAATGGAAAAAAAAGGGAGGTGAGATATTTAGGCTGTAATCACTAATGAAAGAATGAGAAATAAATTATAGTCTACTAAATTTCCACAAAGATGTCCAGGAAAAAAATGTGACTTATATATCATTATGATTTCTAGAAGCCTCATCCTTTTCTTGTTGTTGTTTTTAGAGAGGAGTTCTGGCTTTGTCAACCGGGCTGGGGTGCAATAGCATAATCATAGCTCACTGTAACCTTAAACGCTTGGGCTCAAGCAATCCTCTGGTCTCAGTCTCCCAAATAGCTAAGTCTATAGGCATATGCCGCCATGCCCAGCTAATCTTTTTAATTTTTTTGTAGCGACAGAGTCTCATTATGTTGCTCAGGCTGGTCTGGAACTCCTGGCCTCAAGCAGTCCTCCTACCTTGACCTCCCGAAGTGTTGGAATTACAGGCATGAGCCATTGCTACTGGCCTCCATAAGCATTTTAAATGATTGAATTTGAACTTCCAAGTTAACATGTAGACAGATTTTGCATGATAAGATAAACCTGAGGGCGGGGCACGGTGGCTCATGCCTGTAATTCCAGCACTTTGGGAGGTTGAGGCGGGCAGATCACTTGAGGTCAGGAGTTCAAGGCCAGTCTGGTCAACATGGTGAAACCCCGTCTCTACTAAAAATACAAAAATCAGTCAGGCATGGTGGCGGGCATCTGCAATCCAAGCTACTCGGGATGCTGGGGCAAGAGAATCCTTACACCCAGGAGGCGGAAGTGGCAGTGAGCAGAGAGCACGCGCCACTGCACTCCAGCCTGGTCAACACAGCAAGACTTCGTCTCAAAAAAAAAAAAAAAAAAAAAAAAAAAAAAAGGATAAACCTGATAGGCTTCTTCTTAACTTTCTAATAAAAATACCCAGGCTAGGCTTCTTCTTAACTTTCTAATAAAATACCCAGGCTTCTTCCTAACTTTCTAATAAAATACTCTTGAAGACAGACAAAAATGTGAAAGCTTGGACTTGGAACCCCGTGGTAAAAGAAGATCTTGGAAAATACTGGTGGAATTTCTACTAAATGCATCATCATTCAAGATAGAGTAGTATGTTATTGAACCACATATTATATACTCTATCCTCTGAAATAGAAGAGAAGGCCACTCCACCCTCAGCAAATCACTATTGAGAAGCAAGAAGCACAAAAGAAAAGCAAAAAGAAGAAAACAATTAAAGGAGATAATATGTTTGGAAGGTAAAGGACAAAAAGCCAGCTAAGATTATAAATGTTTCAATAAAAGAAAAAAAAAATTCTTTCTCTGATGTGCTGAACCAAAAGAAAAAAATAATTGGCCGGGCGCGGTGGCTCAAGCCTGTAATCCCTGCACTTTGGGAGGCCGAGACGGGCGGATCACGAGGTCAGGAGATCGAGACCATCCTGGCTAACACAGTGAAACCCTGTCTCTACTAAAAAATACAAAAAAACTAGCCGGGCAAGGTGGCGGCGCCTGTAGTCCCAGCTACTCAGGAGGCTGAGACAGGAGAATGGCATAAACCCGGGAGGCGGAGCTGGCAGTGAGCTGAGATCCGGCCACTGCACTCCAGTCTGGGCGACAGAGCGAGACTCCGTCTCAAAAAAAAAAAAAAAAAGAAAGAAAAAAATAATAAAACAGAAGTAATAATCAACTAGAAGAAAATAGCCACAAAAACACCTGAATCTATGTGTTCTTAGAGTCCTAGGAAAAAATAGAATAAAATGCAAAAATTATATATATATGTATACATATGTATGTATGTAGGCTTGCAACATTTCATAATTTCAAAGATAAAGAAAACACTATAAGCATCTGGTGAAGATATCTGACTTCGTGTTTCTCCCCAACCCTAAACACACCAGAAGAGAGTAAAGCAATCAAAGTCTACTGAATGATGAGATAAAACAGCTGTGACTTAGGAATTACATATTCATCCAAGTAATTATTTATTTGTGACAACAACAGAAAGACTTCCTCAAATAAGCAGCAAAAGATATACTACTGAAGAATGCTCTTTTTTAAATTTAAAGACAATCACAAGTATTTTTTTAAATAATACATCTGCAGAGTAATTTTATTTTACCTCAACCATGTGAAATAAAAAGGAAATACCAAGGCTCTCCTTCAGATTTCCAGAGTTCACAAATTGTGTATTTTTTATGGGAAAGTGATGTCTACATCCAAATTACTACCACTGAAACACATTATTAAGTAAAACAACCAATCAAAGTTAGTTACTAACTTTTCAGGGGTTAAAGGTTATGGTCAATGTATTCAGCAACAATCTCTGAAGACCAAGTATCTTACAAGAATTCTTAACTAGCATTAATATAAGCGAGAATAGTTTCTACTTTTCTCTGCAAGTGCAGGGAAAGAGGAACAAACATTTTCTTCTTATACTGAAGTGTTTTCTTTTATTCATGATTAGAAGGCTAAGACTTAAGTACTAGGATTTCATCAGCCAACACTGGCAGAAGAAGAAGCAGGCCTAAGAACCTCAAAGCATATAACACAGTAAAAAAAAAAGAGAGAGAGAAAACAGCATTATATACATTGGAATGTGGGAGGCACACAGCTTTGCATCTAAACTTTTCCAAACATGCTAATAAGAGATTGATTCCAACTGTCTCAAGAATAAGTCAATATAGGCTACATGTGCTGTTCATACCTGTAATTCTAGCACTTTAGGAGGCTGAGGTGAGAGGACTGCTTGAGCCCAGGAGTTCGAGTCCAGCCTGGGCAAATAGCAAGACCCTATATCTACCAAAAGAAAGTTAAAAAGAAAATTAGCCAGGCACGGTGGCACACAACTGTGATCCCAGTTACTTAGAAGACTTAGATGGGAGAATCGCTTGAGCCCAGAAGGTTGAGGCTGCAGTGAGCTATGCTATGCTCACACCACCACACTCCATCCTGAGTGACAGGGCGAGATCATGTCTCAAAAAAAAAAAAAAAAAAAGGATATCTCAACCTAGTGTGCCTTCTCACTTCTGACTGTTGCATTATAATCCTGGCTTTCAGGATTATACATATCCATATGTATATGTATAAGAATCTTGTAAAAATACTTATCTAGCATTAATATAAAAAAGAATAGTTCTTTTTTCTCTGCAAGTACAGGGAAAGAGGAACAAACATTTACTTTTTATGTCGAAGTGTCATATATTTATATTCTGAATACATTTACAGTCTGAATATAAAATCTAATAAATTTGCTTATTTAATTACTCTCAAGCACCTGTGCTTCTTGACTATGAATCCCTGGGGTATTTTTGCATGATCAAGCTCAAGCTGCATTGATAAGAGCATGGTATTGAGCCACCGTTGATAATCCTAGATCATTCAATTAAACTAACCTAAAAGTAGAAAGGGAACAGAGGCTGTTACAGATTGTATCATCTATTGCTGAGTAACATTAACACAAATTTAACAGCTTAAAATAACATACAAGAGTCTGGGACCCAGTGGCTTCACTGTTGAATTTTAGCAAGCAATGAAGAACTAATACCAGTCCTACTGAAACTATCCCAGAAAATAGAGGGGAAGGGAATACTTACAAACTCATTCTACAAGGCAAGTATTATCCTGATAGCAAAAGCAAAGACACATTAAAAAATAAAACTACAGGCCAGTATCCCTGATAAGTATTGATGCAAAAAATCCTCAAAAACACTAGCAAACTGAATTCAACAACATATTAAAAAGATAATTCA
Organism: Rhinopithecus roxellana; assembly: GCF_007565055.1. Classification (NCBI taxonomy): domain Eukaryota; kingdom Metazoa; phylum Chordata; class Mammalia; order Primates; family Cercopithecidae; genus Rhinopithecus; species Rhinopithecus roxellana. The sequence goes on along the minus strand of NC_044552.1, from coordinate 141,506,088 downwards.
TTGTGACCAAGTGGGATTTATCCCAGGGATGCAAAGGATAAATGTAACACATTGAACCATCCTTGGTTCAACATATGCAGATCAATCAATGTGACACATCACATCAACAGAATGAGGGACAAAAAGCATATGATCATTGCAACTGATGTTGAAAAGGATTTGACAAAATTTAACATCGCTTTATGATTTAAAAAAAAAAAACTCAAAAAACTAGAGTTACATGGAACATACCTCAACATAATAAAAGCCATATACAGCAGACCCATAGTCAGTAACATAGTGAATGGGGAAAAACTGAAAGATTGGGAACACAATAAGGATGCCTACTTTTGTCACTGTTATTCAACATAGCACTGGAAGTCCTACCTAGAGCAATCAGACAAGAGAGAGAAATAAAGTACATCCAAACTGGGAAGGACGAAGTCAAATTATCCTTGTTTGCAAGTAATATGATTTTGTATTTAGAAAAAACTAGAGACTCCACCAAAAAAACTATTAGAACTGATAAACAAATTCAGAAAAGTTGCAGGATATAAAATCAACATACAAAAATCAGTGGCATTTCTATGTGCCAATGGCAAACAATCTGAAAAGGAAATCAAGAAAGTAATTCCATTTAAAATAGCTATAAATTAAATACCTAGGAATAAATTTAACCAAAGAAGTGAGAAATCTCCATAATGAAAACTATAATACATTGATGCAAGAAATTAAAGAAGACAATAAAAAAAGAAAGAAAGATATTCCATGTTTGTGGATTGGAAGATTCAATATTGTTAAAATATCCATACTACCCAAAGAAATCTACAGATTCAATGCAATTCCTATCAAAATACCAATGACATTGTTCACAGAAATAGAAAAAAGCAACCCCAAAATGTATATGGAACCACAAAAGACCCAGAACAGCCAAAGCTATCCTGAGCAAAAAGAACAAAACCAAAGGAATCACATTACCTGACTTCAAATTACACTATGGAGCTGTAGTAACCAAAACAGCGTGGTACTGGCAAAAAAACAGACATGTAAACCAGTGGAACAAAATAGAGAACTCAGAAACAAATTCATGCATATCTACAGTGAATTTATTTTCAACAAAGCCACCAAGAAGATACATCGGGAAAAGAGCAGTCTCCTCAAAAAATGGTGCTGGGAAAATTGGATATCCATATGCAGAAGAATGAAACCATATAAGAAAAGCAAATCAAAATGGATTACGAACTTAAATATAAGACCTCCAACTATGATCAAGGAAAACTTTGGGGAAACTCCCCAGGACATTGGAGTAGGTAAAGATTTCTTGAGTAATATACCACGCGCACAGGCAACCAAAGCAAAAATGGACAATTGGGATCACATCAAGTTAAAAAGCCACTGCATAGCAAAGGAAACAATCAATAAAGTGAAAAGACAACCCATAAAATGGGAGAAAATATTTGCAAACTACTCATCTGACAAGGGATTAATAACTAGAATACATAAGGAGTTCAAACAACTCTATAGGAAAAAAATCTAATAATCTGACAAAAATGGGCAAAATATTTGAATAGACATTCCTTGAAAAAAGATTTATAAATGGCAAACAGGCATATGCAAAGGTGCTCAACATCATTGATTGCCAGAGAAATGCAAATCAAAACCACAATGAGATACCATCTCACCCACGTTAAAATGGCTTTTATCCAAAAGACAGGCAACAACAAATGTTGACAAGAATGTGGAGAAATGGGAATCATCCTACAGTCTTGGGGGGAATGTCAGTTAGTACTACCATTACAAAGAACAGTTTGGAAGTTCCTCAAAATCAATAAATAGAGCTATTATATGATCCACCAATCCCACTGCTGGGTACATATCCAAAGGAAAGGAAATCAGTATATCAAAGAGATATCTGCACTCCCATGTTAACTGCAGCACTATTCACAATAGCCAATATTTGGAAGCAACCTAAGTGTCCATCAACAGATGAACTGATAAAGAAAATATGGTACATATACACAATAAAGTACTATTCAGCCATAAAAAAGAATGAGATTCTGTCATTTACAACATCATAGGTGAAACTGGAGGTCATTATGTTCAATCAAATAAGCCAGGCACAGAAAGACAAACTTCACAGATTCTCATTTATTTGTGGGAGCTAAAACAATTACCATAATTGAACTCGTGGAGATAAAGAGTAGAATTATGGTTACCAGAGGCTAGGAAGGGAAGTGGAAGTAGGAGAGTGAGGATGGTTAAAGGGTACAAACATATAGCTCAATAGAATAAATAAGATCTAGTATTTGCTAGTACAACAGGGTGACTAAAGTCAGTAATAATTTATTGTACATTTTTAAATAATGAAAAGAATATAATTGGAATGTTTGTAACACACACACAAAAAATAAAAGCTTGAGGTGACAGACATCCCGTGTACCCTGTGTGATTATGACACATTGTATGCCTATATCAAAATATCTCATGTATCCCATAAATATATACATACCATGTATCCATAAAATTAAAATAAAATATAAAACACATGTATTATCTCATAATTTCAATCCAAGCATCTAAAGGAGAGGGTCACTATGAATCCAAATTGTTTTAAGCATATGAATAGGTGTCAACAAACATCAGTTGAACACTTAATATTTGCAATGTCCCATATCATACATTGTAGAAAACTAAAATAAATAAACCATAGTCCAAGCTTTCAAAGAGCTGACACTCTAGCAGAAGAGAACCAGGGACATAGTTGCAAATCATTATAATAATGTAAAATGCAATAAACATTGCTGAAAAAAAATTATAGATGACACAAACAAATGGAAACACATCCCATGCTCATGCATAAGTGAAATCAATATTGTGAAAATGACCACACTGCTAAAAGCAATCTACAAATTCAGTGCAATTCTCATCAAAATACCATCATCATTCTTCACACAACTAGAAAAAAGCAATTCTATAATTCATGTGGAACTAAAAAAGAACCTGCATAGCCAAAGCAAGACTAAGCAAAAAGAACAAATCTGGAGGCATCACATTACCCAACTGCAAACTATACTATAAGGCCATAGTGACCAAAACAGCATAGTACCGGTATAAAAATAGACATATAGACCAATGGAAAAGAACAGAGAACCCAGAAATAAACCCAAATATTTACAGACAACTGATCTTTGACAAAGCAAACAAAAACATAAAGTGGAAAAAAGGCACCCTGTTCGACAAATGGTGCTGTGATAATTGGCAAGCCACATGTAGTAGAATGTAACTGGATCCTCATCTCTCATCTTGCACAAAAATCAATTCTAGATGAATCCAGGACTTAAATCTAAGACCTGAAACTATAAAAATTCAAGAATGCAACATCGGGAAAACCCTTCTAGACACTGGCTTAAGCAAAAATTTCATGACCAAGAACCTAAAAGCAAATGCAACGAAATCAAAGATAAATAGGTGGGACTTAACTAAACTAGAAAAAATTTGCACAGCAAAAGAAATGGTCAGCAGAGTAAACAGAAAACCCACAAAATGAGAGAAACTCTTCACAATCTATACATCCATCAAAAGATTAATATCCAGAATCTACAAGGAACACAAAACAATTAGCAAGAAAAAAATAAACAACCCCATCAAAAAGTGAGCTAAAGATATGACTAGACAACTCTCAACAGAAGATATACAAATGACCAACTAGTATATGAAAAAATGCTTGAGGGTGGAGCAAGATGGCCGAATAGGAACAGCTCCAGTCTCCAGCTCCCAGCACCAGCGACACAGAAGACTGGTGATTTCTGCATTTTCAACTGAGGAACCAGGTTCATCTCACTAGGGAGTGCCGGACAATTGGTGCTGGTCAGCTGCTGCAGCCTGACCAGCGAGAGCTGAAGCAGGGAGAGGCATCACCTCACCTGGGAAGTGCAAGGGGGAAGGGAATCCCTTTTCCTAGCCAGAAGAACTGAGACACACAGAACCTGGAAAATCGGGGAACTCCCACCCCAATACTGTGCTTTCCCAAGGGTCTTAGCAAAGGGCACACGAGGAGATTATATCGCACACCTAGCCAGGAGGGTCCCACGCCCACGGAGCCTCCCTCATTGCTAGCACAGCAGGCTGTGATCTAACTGCAAGGCAGCAGAGAGGCTGGGGGAGGGGCGCTCGCCATTGCTGAGGCTTAAGTAGATAAACAAAGCCGCTGGGAAGCTCAAAGCGGGTGGAGCCCACAGCAGCTCAAGGAGGCCTGCCTGCCTCTGTAGACTCCACCTCTGGGGACAGGGCATAGCTAAACAAAAAGCAGCAGAAACCTCTGCAGATGCAAACGACCCTGTCTGACAGCTTTGAAGACAGCAGTGGATCTCCCAACACAGAGGTTGAGATCTGAGAAGGGACAGACTGCCTGCTCAAGTGGGTCCCTGACCCCTGAGTAGCCTAACTGGGAGACATCCCCCACTAGGTGCAGACCGACATCCCACACCTCACATGAGGGGTACATCCCTGAGACGAAGCTTCCAAAGCAAGAATTAGACAAGGACACTCACTGTTCAGGAATTTTCTATCTTCTGCAGCCTCTGCTGCTGATACCCAGGCAAACAGGGTCGGGAGTGGACCTCAAGCAATCTCCAACAGACATACAACTGAGGGTCCTGATTGTTAGAAGGAAAACAAACAGGAAGGATACCCACACCAAAACCCCATCAGTACGTCACCATCATCAAAGACCAAAGGCAGATAAAACCACAAAGATGGTGAAAAAGCAGGGCAGAAAAGCTGGAAATTCAAAAAATAAGAGCACATCTCCCCCGCCAAAGGAATGCAGCTCATCGCCAGCAACGGATCAAAACTGGATGGAGAATGACTTTGATGAGTTGAGAGAAGAAGACTTCAGTGCATCAAACTTCTCAGAGCTAAAGGAGGAATTACGTACCCAGTGCAAAGAAACTAAAAATATTGAAAAAAGAATGGAAGAATGGATAACTAGAATAATCAATGCAGAGAAGGCCATAAACGAACTGACAGAGATAAAAACCATGACACAAGAAATACATGACATGCACAAGCTTCAGTAACCGACTCGATTAACTGGAAGAAAGAGTATCAGCGATTGAGGATCAAATGAATGAAATGAAGCAAGAAGAGAAGTCTAAAGAAAAAAGAGGAAAAAGAAATGAACAAAGCCTCCAAGAAGTATGGGATTATGTGAAAAGACCAAATCTACATCTGATTGGGGTGACTGAAAGTGAGGGGGAAAATGGAACCAAGTTGGAAAATAGTCTGCAGGATATCATCCAGGAGAACTTCCCCGACCTAGTAAGGCAGGTCAACATTCAAATGCAGGAAATACAGAGAACGCCACAAAGATACTCCTCGAGAAGAGCAACTCCAAGACACATAATTGTCAGATTCACCAAAGTTGAAATGAAGGAAAAAATCTTAAGGGCAGCCAGAGAGAAAGGTCGGGTTACCCACAAAGGGAAGCCCATCAGACTAACAGCAGATCTCTCAGCAGAAACTCTACAAGCCAGAAGAGAGTGGGGGCCAATATTCAACGTTCTTAAAGAAAAGAATTTTCAACCCAGAATTTCATATCCAGCCAAACTAAGTTTCATAAGTGAAGGAGAAATAAAATCCATTACAGATAAGTAAATGCTTAGAGATTTTGTCACCACCAGGCCTGCCCTACAAGAGACCCTGAAGGAAGCACTAAACATGGAAAGGAAAACTGGTACCAGCCACTGCAAAAACATGCCAAAATGTAAAGACAATCAATGCTAGGAAGAAACTGCATCAACTAATGAGCAAAATAACCAGTTAATATCATAATGAGAGGATCAAGTTCACACATAACAATATTAACCTTAAATGTAAATGGACTAAATGCTCCAATTAAAAGACACACACTGGAAAATTGGATAAAGAGTCAAGACCCATCAGTTTGCTGTATTCAGGAGACCCATCTCACATGCAGAGAAACACATAGGCTCAAAATAAAGGGATAGAGGAAGATCTACCAAGCAAAGGGAGAACAAAAAAAAGCAGGGGTGGCAATCCTAGTCTCTGATAAAACAGACTTTAAACCATCAAAGATCAAAAGGGACAAAGAAGGTCATTACATAATGGTAAAGGGATCAATTCAACAGGAAGAGCTAACTATCCTAAATATATATGCACCCAATACAGGAGCACTCAGAATCATAAAGCAAGTCCTTAGAGAATTACAAAGAGACTTAGACTCCCATACAATAATAATGGGAGACTTTAACACCCCACTGTCAACATTAGACAGATCAAGGAGACAGAAAGTTAACAAGGATATCCAGGAATTGAACTCAACTCTGCAGCAAGCAGACCTAATAGACATCTACAAAACTCTCCACCCAAAATCAACAGAATATACATTCTTCTCAGCACCACATCACACTTATTCCAAAATTGACCACATAATTAGAAGTAAAGCACTCCTCAGCAAATGTACAAGAACAGAAATTATAACAAACTGTCTCTCAGACCACAGTGCAATCAAACTAGAATTCAGGACTAAGAAATTCAATCAAAACCGCTCAACTACATGGAAATTGAACAACCTGCTCCTGAATGACTACCGGGTACATAACAAAAGGAAGGCAGAAACAAAGATGTTCTTTGAAACCAGTGAGAACAAAGATACAACATACCAGAATCTCTGGGACACATTTAAAGCAGTGTGTAGAGGGAAATTTATAGCACTAAATGCCCACAAGAGAAAGCTGGAAAGATCTAAAATTGACACTCTAACATCACAATTAAAAGAACTAGAGAAGCAAGAGCAAACACAGTCAAAAGCTAGCAGAAGGCAAGAAATAACTAAGATCAGAGAAGAACTGAAGGAGATAGAGACACAGAAAACTCTCCAAAAAGTTAATGAATCCAGGAGTTGGTTTTTTGAAAAGATCAACAAAATTGCTAGACCGCTAGCAGAACTAATAAAGAAGAAAAGAGAGAAGAATCAAATAGATGCAATAAAAAATGATAAAGGGGATATCACCACCAACCCCACAGAAATACAAACTACCATCAGAGAATACTATAAACACCTCTAAGCAAATCAACTAGAAAATCTAGAAGAAATGGATAATTTCCTGGACACTTACACTCTCCCAAGACTAAACCAGGAAGAAGCTGAATACCTGAATAGACCAATAGCAGGCTCATGAAATTGAGGCAATAATTAATAGCCTACCAACCAAAAAAAGTTCACGACCAGACGGATTCACAGCTGAATTCTACCAGAGGTACAAGGAGGAGCTGCTACCATTCCTTCTGCAACTATTCCAATCAATAGAAAAAGAAGGAATCTTCCCTAACTCATTTTATGAGGACAATATCATCCTGATACCAAAGCCTGGCAGAGACACAACAAAAAAAGAGAATTTTAGACCAATATCCCTGATGAACATTGATGCAAAAATCCTTGATAAAATACTGGCAAACCGAATCCAGCAGCACATCAAAAAGCTTGTTCACCATGATCAAGTGGGCTTCATCCCTGCAGTGCAAGGCTGGTTCAACATACGCAAATCAATAAACGTAATCCAGCATATAAACAGAACCAAAAACAAAAACGACATGATTATCTCAATAGATGCAGAAAAGGCCTTTGACAAAATTCAACAGCCTTCATGCTAAAAACTCTCAATAAACTAGGTTTTGATGGAACGTATCTCAAAATAATAAGAGCTATTTATGACAAACCCACAGTCAATATCATACTGAATGGGCAAAAACTGGAAAAATTCCCTTTGAAAACTGGCACAAGACAAGGATGCCCTCTCTCACCACTCCTATTCAACATAGTGTTGGAAGTTCGAGCTAGGGCAATCAGGCAAGAGAAAGAAATCAAGGGTATCCAGTCAGGAAAAGAAGAAGTCAAATTGTCCCTGTTTGCAGATGACACGATTGTATATTTAGAAAACCCCATCATCTCAGCCCAAAATCTCCTGAAGCTGATAAGAAACTTCAGTAAAGTCCCAGGATACAAAATTGATGTGCAAAAATCACAAGCATTCTTATACACCAGTAACAGACAGAGAGACAAATCAGGAATGAACTTCCATTCACAATTGCTTCAAAGAGAATAAAATACCTAGGAATCCAACTTACAAGTGATGTAAAGGACCTTTTCAAGTAGACCTACAAACCACTGCTCAGTGAAATAAAAGAGGACACAAACAAATGGAAGAACATACCATGCTCATGGATAGGAAGAATCAATATCATGAAAATGGCCATACTGCCCAAGGTTATTTATAGATTCAATGCCATCCCCATCAAGCTACCAATGAGTTTCTGCACAGAATAGGAAAAAACTGCTTTAAAGTTCATATGGAACCAAAAAAGAGCCCGCATTTCCAAGACAATCCTAAGTCAAAAGAACAAAGCTAGAGGCATCACGATACCTGACTTCAAACTATACTACAAGGCTACAGTAACCAAAACAGCATGGTACTGGTACCAAAACAGAGATGTAGACCAATGGAACAGAGCAGAGTCCTCAGAATTAATACCACACATCTACAGCCATCTGATCTTTGACAAACCTGACAAAAACAAGAAATGGGGAGAGGATTCCCTATTTAATAAATGATGCTGGGATAATTGGCTAGCCATAAGTAGAAAGCTGAAACTGGATCCTTTCCTTACTCCTTACATGAAAATTAATTCAAGATGGATCAGTGACTTAAATGATAGACCTAATACCATAAAAACCCTAGAAAAACACCTAGGTAATACCATTCAGGACATAGGCATGGGCAAGGACTTCATGTCTAAAACACCAAAAGCAATGGCAACAAAAGCCAAAATTGACAAATGGGATCTAATTAAACTAAAGAACTTCTGCACAGCAAAAGAAACTACCATCAGAGTGAACAGGCAACCTACAGAATGGGAGAACATTTTTGCAATCTACTCATCAGACAAAGGGCTAATATCCAGAACCTACAAAGAACTGAAACAAATTTACAAGAAAAAAACAACTCCATCAAAAAGTGGGCAAAGGATATGAACAGACATTTCTCAAAAGAAGACATGCATACAGCCAACAGACACATGAAAACACTGCTCATCATCACTGGCCATCAGAGAAAGACAAATCAAAACCACAATGAGATACCATCTCACACCAGTTAGAATGGTAATCATTAAAAAGTCAGGAAACAACAGGTGCTGGAGAGGATGTGGAGAAATAGGAACACTTTTACACTGTTGGTGGGATTGTAAACTAGTTCAACCATTATGGAAAACAGTATGGCAATTCCTCAAGGATCTAGAACTAGAAATACCATATGACCCAGCCATCTCATCACTGGGTATATACCCAAAGGATTATAAATCATGCTGCTATAAAGACACATCCACACGTATGTTCATTGCGGCACTATTCACAATAGCAAAGACTTGGAATCAACCCAAATGTCCATCAGTGACAGACTGGATTAAGAAAATGTGGCACATATACACCATGGAATACTATGCAGCCATAGAAAAGGATGAGTTTGTGTCCTTTCTAGGGACACGGATGCAGTTGGAAACCATCATTCTCAGCAAACTATCGCAAGAACAAAAAACCAAACACCGCATGTTCTCACTCATAGGTGGGAACTGAACAATGAGATCACTTGGACTCGGGAAGGGGAACATCACACACTGGGGCCTATTATGGGGAGGGAGGGGGGAGGGATTGCACTAGGAATTATACCTGATGTAAATGATGAGGCTGACGAGTTGATGGGTGCAGCACACCAACATCACAGGTATACATATGTAACAAACCTGCACATTGTGCACATGTACCCTAGAACTTAAGGTATAATAATAAAAAAAAAAATGCTCAATATCACTAATGATCAGGGAAATGTAAAACCACAATGGAATACCACCTTACTCCTACAAGAATGGCCATAACCAAAAAATCAAAAAATAATTGATGTTGGCATGGATGTGGTCAAAAGGGAACACTTCTACACTGTTGGTGGGAATGTAAACTAGTACAACCACTATGGAAAACAGTGTGGATGAAGACGCCTTAAAGAACTAAAAGCAGAACTACCATTTGATCTAGCAATCTCACTACTAGGTATCTCCCCAGAGGAAAAGAAGACATTATACGAAAAAGATACTTGCCAATGCATATTTATAGCCACGATATCTGCAATTGCAAAAATATGGTACCAGCCCAAATGCCCATCAATCACGAGTGAATAAAGAAAATGTGGCATGTATATATACCATGCAATACTACTCAGTCATAAAAGGAATGAAATAATGGCATTTGCAGCGACCTGGATGGAATTGGAGACTATTATTCTAAGTGAAGTAACTCAAGAATGGAAAACCAAACATTGTATGTTCTTACTCATAAGTGGGAGCTAAGTTATGAGGATGCAAAGGCATAAGAATGATACAATGGACTTTGGGGATTATGGGGGAAAAGGCTGGGCTATGGGGGAAAAGGTTGGGGGAGGGAGGAGGGATAAAATACTGTACATTGGGTACAGTGTACACTGCTTGGGTAATGGGTGCACCGAAATCTCAGAAGTCACCATCAAAGAATTTATTCATATAACCAAGCACCACCTATTCCCCAAAAATCTACTGAAATAAAAGAATAAAAAATATTTAAGATAAAAAATAAAAAAATAAAAGTTATAATAGAAAAATCAAAAAGAAAAGTGGTTAGAGGATGGTAAAGTTATAAAATACTAGAGTTGTAAGTAGGTAATCATTCCCAAAGAATGGACTGCAGAACAGTCATGAGGAATGTGAAAAGACAGAGAACAAATCTGAGAGCAAAGCAGGTCAAGGACAGCACACCACCTTTCATCTAATCTGGGTTTTCAGCCCTTGCTGTCTCAAAGAAGAACTGTGAAAGCAACATACTGAAGAGAACACAGAGCAACCAGGATCTTAGACATTCATGATAGGAGAATATAACGATGCATCCACTTTGAAAAACTGGAAGTTCCATAAAAAATGAAACATACATCACCCCCTACATCCCAGAAGTTCTATTCCTAGGTATTTGTTCAAGGGAAATGAAATCTTATGACAACAAAAAGCTTGCACAAGAAGTTTCATGGCAGCTTTACATATAATAGCCAAAAACTAGAAACAACCCTCATGTCCATCAACAGGAGAATGGATCAATAAAATGTGATACAGTTATACAATGAAATACTAGTCAGTAATATAAAGGAAAAATAGATAATAAATAGGTGACTAGATAGATAGATGATAGATAGATAGATAGATAGATAGATAGATAGATAGATAGATAGACAGACATAGATAGAGACAGACAGATATATATGCAACAGGATGAATCTCAACATTGTGCTGAGTGAAAGGGAAGAGTTCACTTAAGATCTGAGCATTTCATTGCATGTAAGTTGTATCTTATATCTGTCAGATTCCAATCAGGAGACAGAACCACACAGTAATTTGAACAGGGGAAGTTTAATATAAAAAATTATTAACTATAAATGGGAGTTAATAGATACTAATAGATAAAGACAAACTTAAAGGATAAATACATAGAAGACATACATAGCAACCAATACCTCTAGCACTGAGGCACAGCACCTAGGGATGAATCAAATACAGAAGAGTCCTCCAGAGCTGGGATCCAAACTTTCACTGGAAAGGACACCCTCCACGTGTGGATGGTGAAGAAGTTCATGCAGACACTATGTTGGTAGAACTCACTGAGAAGCTGCCTTCTGGGATGCTGAAGGAAGCCCTCAACAAGGTGTTGTACCTCAGAACTCACTGCCAAGCCTCCCACAGAGATGGTGAGCTGGGAAACTACTTCCTTGGTTGCTAGATGAAGCTGCCCACAGAAAGATGCCATGCTGCAGAGCTCACTGAGAAACTGCCCATAGGGGTGGCCCAATAGGAAGCAATCCCCTGGGGTGCTAGGGAATGCTGCCCATGAGGAAATATCAGCCAATTGTCCTATATGCTCCTGGCTGTCATGCACTGTTGAAGCAATCTCGCAGAGCACACTAGGAACCAGAAGAAAAGCCCTTTCATCCTCCAGCATACCTCCATTGCCCTCTAGTGACAAAACTTAACATTGTGCCAGCTGATAATGAAAAAAATGCTTCGGTATCACAAAGCAGGGCAATGAAGGGTAGATCTAAAACTGAGAGGCAACAAATAGATAACTAACACATGCCTCAAGAAGATGAAGAAGGGGGCGGGAGGGAAAGAGGAGGAAGAGGAGAAGTAGGAAGAAGAGAAGGTCATCTGTGGGATTTAAGGTATTATGGAAGATCAGAGACAAACGGAATAGATATGATGGGCTAAACATGAACAATAAATGATAGCTGGTGAACCTTGAGTATTTGCAAAGAGTGCACTAGGCGCAGTATTTCATTTAATAAAATATTTCTAGAAGTTAGTTATTGTTATTCTCATTTTGGTGAAGAAACTGGGACTCAAATGGGATGGACAACTTACCCGAAGGTCACAACACATCCAGATAGTAACAGACCCAAAATTTTCACCCACAACTCTGACTCCAAAGCCTCACTACATTGCATCTCATTGATGATATATAATCATGCCAATGCCAAAATGGAAAGTCAAGATTCTGGCCCCCAGTAATTGCTTTTATAATTATCCCTAAGTCTGTCATTGAATGCAAGAAGCTACAGGACTGGTTTCAGGTGGCGCTACATTTTTATAATCTTAGTGCAGAACTGGAAAGAGCAATTTGCCCATTCACCCAAGACTAACATCTGGCATAAAGTGAATTGCTTCCATAGACAGTAAATGAGAATAAGCTGGTATTTTTTTCTAAGTCAACTTTAAGACAGCTTTTCAAACAAACACACATTGCCTTTATTCCCAGGACAAAAACCAGAAACTCTACCTAATAGTCCCTGGCTGTTATAATTCTGATGCTTAATATACTTCTATCTATGTAAGCCATATCACATACCTTTCTAATAAGGCAAGGAATAGTGAATAACGTCAATTATATCACAATTGTTTCTCTTATAAAGTTAACTAATATTAATAATGGTTATTTGTATTGGAGTTACCATTATCATTACCTTATATCATTCAATACCTATACTGAAAGTCAAAGAATTATAATGGGGGTGGAGGGGTACTTGGAATTGTCTTGTATAATCACCAGTGACCCATGAGTACATGGTGAACGTTAAAAAAATAAGATAATGCTCTCTATTCAATTATTATGCCATAACTGAATCATAATATTTATTCACTTTCTCCCTGAATGACTTCATCCAATTTCTAGACTTTACATATCTATGCTGATAATTTCCAGATTTGTATTTTCAGCACTGAACTCTCTCATGATCCAGATTTCTTATATCTTGTTGACTACTTAGATCTCAAATATGCTTCTCAGATATTAACAATTCCAAAACAGAACTTTTTGTCTGTTTTCCTCCAGTCTTTCACAGCTAATGAATGGCATTATTATCCACCTACTTGCTCAAGCTAAAAACCTAGATGTCATTCTTGATTCTTTTCTTTCCTTATCACCCAAATCTAATTCATCAGCTAGTCATACTATCCCTACCTCAAATAATGTATTAATATATCCATTTCTTTCTAGCTACACTGCCACCTTCCTACTCCAATTTACTATCATTTCTCATTTAGACTACTGATATAGAACTGCTCACCTTACTTAAACTGATGACTGTCCTCAATTCATTCACATTACCGCACGCTGCCAAAAACTATCCAAAAGATTCTTAATACATTAAGAATAAAATCCACGCTCTTTATCATGGCCTATTAGTCCAAACCCTAATTGCCTCCCTGTATCAGGATTCAATCAGAAAAGAGATCCACTATAAGTGATGTAGAATAAAGTTTATCATAAGGGTTTGACATTGAGCCCCTAGCAATTGCGAGAGCTAGCAATGATTCTATATAAGAGTGTTGCTTGTATATCTGATGCTGGACTGGAAAGTAGGATGAATGGGAAATGTGAAGTGGAGCAAGAATGAGCTGAAACCTGCAAGGATGAGCTGGAGCTCATGAATATGAACTAGAACTTATATCTATCTTTTGCTACACTCAGTCCTCAATTTCAACATTGTGGGTGACCTGCAGAGGAAGTTAACACTCTTTATCGTAGATTTAGGCCACGTACCTGGCCTACAATTAGGAGGAGCTAAAGAAGGCATTTCAGCAGCAGTTGAAGTAGCTGTAGGCTTGGCTGCTGTCACGTGCCCCTAATGTGAGCCAACAGAGCAGAGACAGTGTGTGTGAACTGCAGCAGAACCTGATGCTACACATACCGTCTGAACACAAACACAACTGATGCTTCACTTATGCCTCCCAAATCTCATGCAAATTTTTTTTGTCACCAACCCTAAACAGAACTATACGAGAAAGGGAATTCTTGCAAATGTAGTTCCAGCTTAGCTAGGTTAACAAAGCGTAAAGCCACTACTAACCACTCTTGTCAACGTGGCCCAAACATACTTCTTTTAACCATACCTAATTTCCAAATAAAGATAAATTATGCATCTGCTTCATAAAATGCAACTATCCTTTGTAAAACTGAAAATATGTTAAACTTCTCAAGGGTCTATAACATTTCTTTGTCTATTTTTGGGTAGTATTTATTCTTCTCATAGCTGAGTCACACTCTCCCTTTGATATTCTGTAATTTAAACACTGAGCTATAAGAAGTGGTTAACTGATAAATGTTTAGCAAACAGCTCTCCAAAGGGGAAAAAGCCCTTATACATAGATTTTGCCAGTTTCTGTGGTATTAATACTCCTATCATGGCCAATTTTATCCCACCAAATGTGATATCACTGAACACAGAGTTAGGAAGAGGTAGGCGGCTGCACATCAATATGTAGTAGTTCCATTATACAGATACAGTATACATAAATAACTTCAGGAGTACAGATAATACTAAAATATAATAAAATAATTCAAAAATGATGAGACTTTAGGAGCTGGAAAGTCTATCTGTAGGGCAAGCCTGCAGGTTGGAAATGTAGGTAAGAATTGATGTTGCAGTCTTGAATCTTAAATCTGCAGGGCAGACCAGCAAGTAGGAAACTGGCAGTTTTTTACATTACAGTATTGAGACAGAATTTCTTATTTTCCAAGAAACCTCAATTTTTGTTCGTAAGGACTTCAACTGATTGGATGGAATGCACTCATTTCATGAAGATAATCTTCTGTACTTAAAATCAACTGATTGCAAATGTTTGCCATGTTTATAAAATAGCTTCACAACATCTTTACTAGTGGTTGACAAAATAACTGGGCAGTAGCCTAGCCAAGATGACAGATAAAATTTACCTTCACACCATCTGAATGCAAATTGCTCCTATCTTTACTAACAAATATAGGAAAAAAGGCATTCATTAGTTCAATAGCTACGTGCCATGTGTCAGGTAATACGTGTTGATTTGTTCCTGTTGAGAGACAATTCTCTAGGGATCTCTCACATTTCTACACATTATGTATCACCTTTTGTTATGCACCTTTTGTTATGCACTATCTTTTCAAGAATGTTTGCTCAAAAACATCAAAAGCAATTGCAACAAAAGCAAAAATTGGCAAATGGGACTTAATTAAACTAAAGAGCTTCTGCACAGCTAAAGAAACTATCATCAGAGTGAACAGATAGCCTATGGAATGGGAGAAAATTTTTGCAATCTATGCATCTGACAAAGTTCTAATATCCAGAATCTACAAGAAACTTAAACAAATTTACAAGAAAAAAAAAAACAAACAGCCCCATCAAAAAGTGGGCAAAGGACATGGACAGACACTTCTCAAAAGAAGACATATATGCAGTCAACAAACACATAAATAAAAGTTCAACATCATTGACAATCAGAGAAATGCAAATCAAAACCACAATGAGATACCATTTAATATCAGTCAGAATAGTGATTAAAAAGTCAAGAAACAACAGACGCTGGCAAAGCTGTAGAGAAACAGGATTGCTTTTACACTGTTGGTGGGAATGTAAGTTAGTTCAACCACTGTGGAAGACAGTGTGGCAATTCCTCAAGGATTTACAACCAGAAATACCATTTGTCCCAGCAATCCCATTACTGGGTATATATGCAAAGGAATATAAATCATTCTATTATAAAGATACATGCACATATGCTTATTGCAGCATTATTTACAGTAGCAAAGACATGGAATCAACCCAAATGCCCTCAATGATAGACTGGATAAAGAAAATGTGGCACATATACACCATGGAATACTCTGCAGCCATAAAAAGAAATGAGATTATGTCCTTTGCAGAGACATGGATGGAGCTGGAAGCCATTATCCTGAGCAAACTAACTCAGGAACAGAAAACCAAACACTGCGTGTTCTCATTTATAAGTGGGAGTTGAACAATAAGAACACATGGACACAGGGAGTGGCATTTCCCACCATAATAGCCCTAATTCCATGAAGTAAGGAATCAATGCGGAGATTCTGCCAGGCGCCAAGTATGTCTGGCCTAACTCTGCATTCTGGAACTGAAGAAATAAACCACACAGTGGTTTCTGAGACCTACCTGACTTACTATGAGAAAAATGTGAGCTACTGGTCTTACTCTGACTGGTGGACCCAGTAGTATTTTGGGTCTATAGGACATTAGTATCAGTGGCGAGTATCCAGTAATATCCAAAAAGTTTCATTAGTCCCCTTTCCCTCAATGTACAGTCAACTTGGAAAATGGCTGCAGGTCCCTTTGGGGAAGACTAGGAGGAAGATTTTCAGTACAAATTTTTGGCATGAAGCAGGGTCTTTTCTCAAGGTAAATGGCCTCTCTTCCATTTACAGAACCCTAGGTCATGAGCTGGCTCAAATCTGGGAATTGACTGGGAACTGCAATTCTGTATTGTGATGCTTCAAGTCAGACTTCTATCCACTACACCTAGAGCTTTTCAGCATCAATAAATCCAGGAAGATTTTAAAGGCTGCTTATCTATTTAAGTTGTAGGTAATTCATGATTGATTAATCAATGCCAAAATATCTCTGTGGGTTAAACCATTTTGATTACTACTTCCTTTTGTTGCCCATTATGATAACCACTCTGACCTTAATTCTGGAGATTCAATGACTCAACCTGGTCTCTGCCAGTCCTTTCCAGCATAACCATGAATAAGGAAGCCAAGTTCACTGGCAGGTCCACTATTCCCAGTCCACAAAGAATAAGCACCACAGAAGTCTTCAATGATGCTGAAGCTCCCATCACAAGTGTATCTCCCACCACCTTGGTGAAAGAAGTGTCCTCTGGACTCTCTCAAAGCACATGTTTAAGAGGTAGGTGAGCAGAGCTTACAGGATAAATCCACTCAGTATTCCAAATCCTCTGAATCTTTCGATACCCTCTTTTGCAGCATATCAGGAAAGTTTTAGTTTTTCACCTTCATTTAGTATATATCGCCTTTGGATTCAGGTTTTGATCACAATCAAGCCAAATAAGAGCCACTCCTAAATGCTCAAGCTGATACATTGAACCCAGAATCTGAACTAGTGAACCCATATTAATAAATTCAGCCCAGGCCAGCATT
Organism: Rhinopithecus roxellana; assembly: GCF_007565055.1. Classification (NCBI taxonomy): domain Eukaryota; kingdom Metazoa; phylum Chordata; class Mammalia; order Primates; family Cercopithecidae; genus Rhinopithecus; species Rhinopithecus roxellana. The sequence continues at coordinate 141,488,519 of NC_044552.1, read as the reverse complement.
ATATTTCTTCTACCCTGATTCAACACCTTCAAGATCTACTCCCACATGTTTCCCAGATTTCTGTTTATACAAATTGGAAAATACTGCAAATATTTCAGTATACATCACCCTACCAATTGGGTAACACTTTTTACCTTGCTCTCTGGATCCTGCAACTTCGGTTTAGTAATAGGTCTAGAAGCAATGACAGGTATTTGGGAGAAGCTCCTGATGAGAATAATCAAATCAGTCCCTTGCAAATACATCAGTAGAGGCAGGAGAGAATCTAATATTCTCAGGTAGGAGAAGAAGGTTTGCTCCTACTGGCAAGAAAAATGCAGCATAATTTAGAAGTTGAAGATCAGCTTCATCAAAAAGTACCGATTTTTCCTTATCCTAATTTTCAGGGTACCACTCCTTTCCAATCAATGTCCTAACATTAATACAAAAGACCTAGAGAAATTAGAAACCCAAATTATCCTGTCAATCAGCCCCTCCTGAGCTCAGACTTTAGGTTTTCTTTTCAGAAATCAGTCCTGCAGCTATAGGAGACAAGTGTGTTTTTAGAACAGTTATAAAAGTTTCCAGGAACTTGAAGCCCTGAGTTCATCATTTTCTTTCTACTTGTAGAATCAACTACCCAATCCTGTTACACTCCTTGTTTTCATTTAAATGTTCCATGGCAGGGAATGGTGAGTCACCTAAGGACTTGTCTTCTACAGGCATTAAATTACAGGTGTCTACAGATGGTGATTTAAGTAAGCGTTTTACCTCTGCATGTTGTGAACTAACAGTGTCTCCCTTACCACTGGAAACAGGATTATTATCCCTCTAAATCTAATCTGAAGAGAGAACTGATTTCAGAGAATCCAGAACCAACTCAGAGAACCTAGAACTCACTCAGAGAACCAACCCTTCCTTAAGCTTCCATTCCTCTAGAACCACTTCCTGTACTAAATTCTGTGTCAGTTTAGGTTTCATCAAGATTTATTATAGGAGTTTGACTGGGCTTCCATCAGAGCATTCTAGTAAAAGGGACTGGATTCATTAGCTTAGGTCTTGTGCTCATACCTGTACTAATGACTGAGGCCAGGAATAAAGTCTTCTGATTCATTTAAGCCAGTTGGGGACCTGGATATGGTGAGAGACCGATGCAGGCACCAGAGCAGGGAGAGAGGGGCTGCATGGGAAAGGGTTCCTGAAAAAATGATCTGCCTACTATCAGTAAAAAGAGAGGGAAGGAATTGATGCTGGCCAAGCCACTAAAAATGTTCACTTCAGAGAGCAATGAGGAGCAAGAAATACTTTATACAGTGGAAAGAGTTGATATGAAGGTGGAAAAGTGAATGATAAGAAAAAGCTAAGTAAGAAGATATCTGGGGAAATAACACTTCCAGCAGAAGTACCAAGTACAAAGGCTCTGAGGTGGAAATTCCAAAAACAGAAACATGTTGGTGTGATTGCAGTGGTGGGCAATGTCAGAGAGATGGGACAGTGTGGTAACTTAGTATTATGTCAATTTAGCTAAGCTGGAGCTACATTTCCCCAAATTCCCTTCCTTGTATGGTTTCATATTAGGGCTGGCCACATGCAATATTTCTGTGAGATTTAAAAAGCAGAAATAAAGCAGTAGCCATGTTTACATCCAGAAGACTGGTGTATGATCAGGCACTGTTGCATTTCTTACATACTTGTTGTTGCTCCACTGTCTCAACCTGGTGGTGTTGAATAGCCTGCAGCTCCATCAGCTTTTGCCAGAATCTTCCCTAAACCTCTCTGAAAACTGGGGCCCGGGCTCTAGGCTGTGGGGGGCAGAGGTAAGGAGGGTGAAGGGCATTAGCTTTTCCTGGAGGTCACTCATATCATCTAAGTTAAAGACCTGGAGGTGGTGAGAGGCAGACGTAGGCACAAGTTCATTGAATGAGGTTTCCTTTTTTTAAATTTTAACAAAAATCATCATAAATAATGCACCCTTATCAGACTATACTGTTTTATTACCTTGAAAGCAAGTGGCACTTGGCTATCTGTAATTATCTTGTTTACTTTTTGTCTTTTCTTTTTTTTGAAATGGAGTCTCACTCTATCGTTTAGGCTAGAGTGCAGTGATGCAATCTTGGCTCACTGCAACCTCCGCCTCTCAGGTTCAAGCGATTCTCCTGCCTCAGCCTCCCAAGTAACTGGGATTACAAGCCCCCACCACCACGCCTGGCCATTTTTTGTATTTTTAGTAGAGAGGGGGTTTCACCATGTTGGCCAGGCTGGTCTTGAACTCCTGACCTCAAGTGATCCGCCCACCTCAGCCTCCCAAAGTGCTGGAATTACAAGCATGAGCCACTGCTCCTGGCCCTACTTTTTTTCTTGTTTTTAACTTCTGCATCCTCTGCTAGAACGTAAACTCAATGAAAGCAGAGACTTTGAGTCTTCTAATCCAAACTTCCAGAGCAACACCCAACACACAAAAGAATTCAAAAATACCTAAGGAATGAATGCATAAAATGGATTAAGATACAGTCTTCTCTTTCTATAGAAGGTAAAATGCAGAAGAGGTACTATGCTGCCATCAAACATTGACATGTTTTAATGCAATTGGTCCAGAAATCCCAAATGTGCCTTTCTTTTGTTCTGATTTGATCATTTTCTTTAGAGCTGAGCTCTACATGAAATAGTTGTGACCATAACATAATTGCTAAATGGCTATCACGCCTGGCATTGTAAAGCATCATAGGTGTTCGACTGAAATGTATAACCAATGATTCAGATTGCTATGTAATGGAACAGCCAACCTTTTAATGTTTCTCAATTCCCTAAGCAGCAGGTGATTTTCCACTTACACATCCCTAGAAACACAGGCATTGTTTTTCCATTAAAGAGTGTTTAAAGACCCTCTAAGAATTTCATCAGCTGACTATATTTGTTACAGTTTTGAAAAGGAAGGCAACAACAACAGAGCCTACAGCTAATCCTTAGGAAGACAAAGAAATAAACCTCCTCATCCACCCTCAGGATTTATTTTCTAATTTTCTTTTTGCTTTTCATCACCTGATTTTTATGCAGCTTAGAGAAGTATGCAGTAAAAAGGGTCACAGTTTCCAAAACATATGCTTTCTCAGGCAATCTTTAATGTGCCAGGAACTATGGTAACTAGAAGTGCAAACTCAAGAAACATAGTGATCAACTCTGTGGCTCTGCTGCAGGAACTCTGTGCAGGAGAATGCTTCTAATCTTTTTTTTTTTTCCCCTCCCATGTTGTGGAGTCCTAAACACTGATATTTTTATAGCACACTGAAGCAGTGTGTGACATTTGATAAATATTTTAACAATGATAATCATACTTATCTGAAGAGTCAGCTATCCCAAGAAGAATGTAGATTTTAGATACCTGCATTCCAACTAATTTCTTCCTGGAAGTCATATACCTATATGGCTTCCTACTGAAACCATCTCTCAACAGACGCAAGATACTCCCAAAAAAATCCTAGGTATAACAGGCAGGAGAGGATAATATAGAATTGAAAGTTACTTGAAATGATCAATACCCCAGTTCCAGACAATTATACACTAAACCGTTGCACACATGTACAACTCAACACTATTTCCAAGACCTCTAAAAATGATCTAGTTTTAATATCTCATTTTCCTCCATAACCAGAAAATGTTGTAGATAGCTTAAAATTCTGTCTGGGAGAGAAGTTGTTAGAATTAAATTGGGTAAGGTGCATAGAAAGTGCTTAACTCATTGCCTGTACCAGGATGCTCCTTTAAAAAGACATAACAACTCTCTCCCAGGTATAGTAATTAAGAGGATGATAGTAAACCGTTAATTAGGTCTATCTGCCCCATTGCTTATACATGATTAGTGTGTTTATTACAAGATTGAAATTGCTCAATATTTTAGAGAAAGAGAAAAAGAGCACTAACATAAAATTTTTATATTTTAAGTTAAAACTGTAGTGTTTCCTATGAACCTAAAGCTATGGCAAATAAAATCAGAGCTCAGAAAAGTAGAAGAAAGGCAGAAACAGTGCCTCTGTCTTTCGCCTGAAAGACAATAGGGATATATTCTCCAGGTTGTATAGCTGATCACTGATGAGTTGGTAAGTTTTCCCTACAGCTCCATCTCCCACCACCGCACACTTGATGGCCTACATCTCGGCCACTGGTTGGGCTGGCCATGGCAGAAATAGTGGGCTCAAGGTGCTGCGGGTGGGACACAGATGCAGGCTACCAGCACTGGGTGCATGGCCACTGTTGGCAATGCCTCACCCTCCTCCAGCTGGAAGTAGAAGCCTAGCAGCTTCCATCAGCCAAAGCTGAGGGAAACTGCCCAAGAATAATTTTAAATGTCTTTAAATCAAAAGACTATACTAACAAAGTACAGGGGTAATGTACACAATGAGAGGAAATATTTGCAACTCATGTATCTAATATGGGATTAATATCCAGAATATATAGAGAACTAGTAAAACTCAACAGCAGTAAAAGAAAACAAATAACCTTACTCAAAAGTAGACAAAGGATTTGCATGGACATTTCTCCAAAGGAGACATACAAATAGCCAAGATGTTCAACATCATTAATCATTAGGGAAATGCAAGTCAAAACTGCAAGATACCACTTCACTTCCATTAGGGTTGTTAATACTAAAAAGGAAAAGAAAATAACAAATATTAGTGAGAAAGTGGAAAAGCTGAAACCCTTGTGCACTGCTGCTCAGAAAGTAAAATAGTACAGCCACTGTGGAAAACAGTATGGCAGTAACTTCGAAAAATCAAAAACAGAGTTACCATGTAATCCGGTGAATCCATTTCTGGCTATATATTCAAAAAAATGAAAGCAGGGATTCTGAGAGATATTTGTACTTCCATGTTAATAGCAGTATTATTCTAAATAGCTAAAACATAGAAACAAACCAAGTGTCTATTGGGTAATAAATGGATAAGCAAAATGTGGTACATGCATACAACTGAATATTATTCAGCCTCAAGGAGGCAAATTCTGATACATGCTACAACTTGGATGCACCTTGAGGACATTATGCTAAGTGAAATAAGCCAGTTACAAAGAGACAAATACTTTATGATTCCCCTTAGAGGAGGTGTCTAGAGTAGTCAAATTCATAGATACAGAAAGCATAGTAGTTGCCATGAGGCAGAAATTTAAAATAATAATAAGTACTGCATTTATTCACTCCAAGAAAAGTAAAAGCTAAGGCCCAGAATGTGGCAAGGCAAAGGTTAAAAAAGAAAAGAACAAGTTTTCCTCTGCCTAGCAGCTCACTTCAAGGACAGTTAGAAGATAATGCTGTCCGAATAGCCAAGGCCAAAAATATAGACTCCAGACACGCCCCCTCCCATCCAGAGTAAGGTTGAAAGAAAATAAAGAGAAAGACAGGTTCTTTTACTGTTACTCTTTTCCCAGGCTTCTTAAGCATGATTAGCATGATTGTGCTTCACAGATGTCTGTATTTAGCCAGTTCTTGTTTTTCTTTTAATGCAGCTACAAGGCCACAGGCTAGGTCACAAGTTAATGTTATGCTATAGATTATGTGACCTATTACTGTATGATTAACTGCTTTTATTTTGCTTCTGTAAGGCCACTTATAAAAACCCAACTCTGTCTTTGTCCAGGGCTCAGCTTTTGGATGTGAATCCTCTGAGCCAGTGTGTTCCTAAAATAAACAAATCCTCCTGTACTCCATATTGGTCTCTCCGTTCCTCAGTTTACCGCAACATTTTTGGTGACCACGAAGGGACTGGAGACAGCAGGCTTACTGCCTCCTTTGCCTCTGGGGGCTGGAGCATGGGCCTCGGGAAACCTGTGACCCCAGGCACCGCCGGGAGAACTTCAGCCCAGAGGGGAGATCAGCTCTGCCCTGACCCGGCGCCCCTACCCAGCAGCGACACAGAACCTAAAGAGAGGCTACACAATGATTTCAAAAACAGCATGCTTCAGGAACTGCAGTAAGGTTTTGGAGGCCCAAGGTAGGACCCATCCCTTGGACAAAAGGGGAGCCTGATCACCTCCTGGGGTGTGCTGACTAGTTCGACCCACAGGGGCTGGGAGCGACTAGAGTGGCTTGCCAGTTCGGGTGAAACTCACACCCACCCCACTGACACAGGATGCAAGAGTGGATGCAAGTCAGGAATCCTAGCTAAGTCAGCTAGGAATCTGGAGATGGCAAGAGTGGCTTGCCACCACAACTGGGAACTGGAGGTGGCAACAGAGGCTTGCCACCCCAACTGCAAAACTAGAGGGGGCAAGAGTGGCTCGCCACCCCAATTATGAACATGAGAACTAAGTGTGTGAAAGTGTGTGTAGGGAGGGGCTTAATTAGGCTCATCAGCTGCGAAATGGGGAGTCACAGATCTTAACGTGGACTGTGTGCTCCAAGAAACTGTGGGGCCGACTAAGACTACTGGCAATCTGCATACAGCTAATAGGAGCTACCCTACAGCTCAGAGTTGTAGTAGGAGTAAGGACCTCTCCAAAGCCAAGCAGCATCTGAAAACTCCCATAATAGGAAACGGTGTAGTCGGCCAAAACGAGAGAAGAGTGTCTAAGAGTGAATGTGCTGTGTCGTAAAGGGAGGAATGGGAGGAAAGTCATAAAAACATCAAAACTTACTCTATTGGAGTGCATGTTACAGAACCTTAAGAAAAGTTTTGCAGGCGATTATAGAGTTAAGTTAACCTCCCAGAGGTTGAGAACTGTCTGTGAATTAGAATGGCCCACTTTCCGTGTTGGATGGCCAACCGAAGGAACTATAGACAGGAAACAATTGGCCATGTATTTAAGGTGGTGACAGGGGTCAGAGGACAGCCAGTGTACCCAGATCAAATTCCTTTATATTGACTTATGGTGAAATATAATATAGACAAAACTGGCATAGATCCAGCCCAATTCAATGGCTTATTGCAAAAAAGCCAAAACTGAAAGTAAGAGCAGCTTCGCCAGCAGACACAGAGTTAAAGGGAGAATCCCAGAGAGAGCAAGAGAAGCCAGTTTTGCAGGAGCCTCCAGAGGTAACAGAAATTCTTTCTCCATATGTCCTAGCCTATCACCCCTTTTACCAAGACTAACAGCCCCCCAGGAACCAGATTCAGGAGCTAACACCCCCCAGATCTCACCTCAAAAGGGAGGATCAGAGCCTTGAGAGGTTAGGGAAAGAAGTCAACAGAATCAAGCGGGCTGTCTTAGATCTGGCCGTACTCGAGCTACGCAAATGCCTCTGAGGGAGATGCAGAGACTTATCTATGATGATGACCAGGATCCCAACTGGGACCCAGAGGATGCAACCCAGCTTCAGCATTGCAGAGGTACCAAGAGGCACTTCTGCAGGACCTAAGAGTTGGTAGAAGGAAAGCAATTAATATAAGGAAGATTTCAGAAGTGCTTCAGGGAGCTGACCAGAGCGTAAGTCAGTTGTATGAGATACTCTGTGAAGCATTCTGGCTTTACACCCCATTTAACTCTGGGGCTGCTGAACATCAGCACATGGTGAATACTTCATTTGTAGGGCAAGCCCAGGGTGACATCAAGCAGAAGTTGCAGGCATGAATACCAGTCTATAAAAGTGGCCACAAAGGTGGATGTTAACTGTGACCAGGGAACAAAACGGGAAAGAGCAAAAGCAACAAGAGCAGCAGCTAGGCATGCCAAGGGTTAAGTCCCTCTCCCCAGCCCGGCTCTATCTGGAAAAAGAGAGGGCCAGGGACTGATGCCAGAAGAAGAGCAAAGAAGAAGGAAAGGAGAAAGTAAGAGTAAGTGTGAGAAAGGAAGGAAGAAAGTAAAAGGGAAATCAGAAAGAAACAGGAGAGAGATGGCAGTGCTCAGGGGCAGGGCCCATGCCATTGCCCAGCCCTGCAGGCTAGCTGCAGGAGCAGGAGAACTCAGGAAGCAAAAAGGAAAGTAAATCGAAGGCTTAAGAAAAACGTCAATCTGTTGGCAACAGCTCTTATAGAAAGAGAGATTAGCAATGTGAGAGAACATAGCGGACACAGACGTAGATGTGGAAGAATTCAAGTTAGGCAAGGATTCAAGAGCCGGACAAGGCTAGAAAGAGATTAATGTGCGAGATGCAAAACGAAAGGACACTGGAAGGATGAATGTTCAGAAGGCAATGGCCAAGGCTGCGAGACAAAGAGGCCATCGGCCAAGGGCTGCCGCACCCTGGAGGAACCAAATACTGATCTGATCAGGCTGGCAGGAGCTGAAGGATGTAAGGATTTGGACAGACTGGGCACCTTCTCATTAGGCTTCCAGAAGCCCATGATCACATTAGACGTTAAAGGCAGCAGGATTCTGACATATCTGGATTGCAATTTCTCACTGATGGCTAAGCCACTAGATGGAGTTACAAAGGGAGGAGAAAAAGAACCCCTCCTCTGGGAAACTGAACAGGAGAAGGAGCCATGCCTTGTGAAAACTTGTTTACAGACTTTACAGAACTTCCCTGTGCCGGCTATCAGTACATGCTAGTGCTTGATTGCACCTTTTAGGGTAGGTTGAAGCTTTCCCCATCGGGACAGAAAAAGTATGAGAAGCAACTGAAGTACTGTTAAAAGACATTATCCCCAGGTTTGGACTGCCTCTAACTTTAGGGTCAGACAATAGGCCGGCATTTGTAGCTGAAATAGTGCAAAATTTAACAAGACTGTTAAAAATAAAATGAAAGTTACATACAGTCTATCAGCCGCAAAGTTCAGGAAAAGGTAAAACGCATGAACCAGACACTCAAGCAGCTACTGAAGAAATATTTCCAGGAAATTCTTTAGACATAGAATCAGGTTTTTGCCTATGGTCCTCCTCTGAGTCAGGTGCACCCCCACCAAACAAACTGGGTATTTGCCCTATAAGATTGTGTTCAGTGAGCCACCCCCAAATCATAGGTCGAATTAAAGGTGACTTCCAGGAACTAGGGGAGTTAACCTTAAGAAAGCAAATGCAGGCTATAGGAATAGCTATACAAATGTTTATAATTAGGTACATGAAAATGCCTATAAGCCTCACACCCCTTTAAATCTGGTGACTCTGTTTAGGTTAAAAAGTAGAATCTAATTTCTCTAGGATCCATATAGGGTGGGCCCTATATTGTAACCCTGTCCACTCCCACTGCTGTTAAAGTTGCAGGTGTTGTGTCTTGGATCCGACACAGTCAGCTAAAACCAGCAGCTCAGGACAAGTGAACCAGCTAGCAGAACCCAGATCATCCAACCCAGCTGATCCCAAGATGAGACCAAGCTGCTGCTGAGGGCGACAGCCCTGCTCTGGTCACTCCAGAGGCTGACTAGTCTATACACAACTGAAACTTGAGGAAACAACAAGCCCTGCTCTAGTCACACACCGGAAGCTGACTAGTCTACGCACGGCCGAAGCTTAAGGACTCATCAAGCAAGTAATGTAGTTAGAAATCTTAGGACTAGTGGTTTTCCTGTATACTAACTGTTTTATTATTGTTTTGTCACTATGCTCAACCCTTTTCCCAGGTAAGGACCTCTTTTGTCCTTGCTGGATATGAATATAGTGTACATTGTTTTGTTGTTGTTACCACCCTTAACCATGCTAGAAGGAACACCTATAGAGAGGTGTCTCCACTGTACACATACTACTTCATCAAGGAACAGTATAACTAGAACCCTATTGTACTATACTTACTATGAGTGTACAAGGACTCACTTAGGAGCTTGTGCTTATAATCAGACCACCTATTCAATTTCTGACCCAGGAAATGGCCAGCCTTTTATATGCTATGACCCTAAGTCTCCACCTGGGACTTAGTTTGAGATTCATACCAAGTCAAAAGGAGAAAGTCTTGTAAGTCAAACCCAAGCCTCTCTTTCCGGAGGGGGCGCTATATCCATATACTTTGATATTTGTCAGTTAACATCCACGAACCCAACCTATTTCACAATCTCTGGTCCTACAAGGTACCATAAAAATTGCCAGTACAAAATTGTATGTGCATTCCCTGTTTATTCTTCCAATGCCTGCTTACCAGAACTGCACAACGCAGTTCACTGACACACCATCACCAAAGCCAAAGCCAATCTTGCTCATCAAAGTACCAGCAAAACCGGATTGTAAGACAAGCACTTGCAATCCTGTAAATCTTACCATCTTAAAGCCAGATCTGCCTATATGGACTACAGGTTACTTCATGGCTTTACAAAGCTATGGTCAAAAAGCTAAAATAACTTTGTATATTCTAAAAAGGACTCGAACCAAGCAGTCAGCCCAACAACAATTCCGAGTCTCTAAGTCATTCTTTGAGCATATAAACCAGAAGTTACCAGAGCCTCCTCCTTTAGCCAAAAACCTATTTGCTCAGCTGGCTGAAAACATTGCTGGCAGCCTGGGCATTTCCCCATGTTATGTTTGTGGAAGTACTAACATAGGAGACCAATGACCTTGGGAAGCAAAAAAGTTAATGTCCCAAGATAACTTTACTCTGACTGACTATTTCCCCAAATAGATGCCCACAAGTTCAAGCATCTGGCTCTTAAAAACTTCTATTATTAGGAGATACTGTGTTGCTTGCTGGGGAAAGGCTTTTACAGATCCAATAGGAGAACTAAACTGCTTAGAACAGCAGTATTATAATGAAACATTAAGGAAAACTTTGTGGCAGGGCAGAGATGACTACAAAGTACCTCATCCAAATCCATTCTCCTGTTTCTCTTCTCTAAACCACACTTGGTATCAACTTTAAGCTCCAAATACTTGGCAAGTACCCCCCGGTCTTTATTGGATCTGTGGGCTATGGGCATATAGACAGTTGCCAATTAAATGGGCAGGTGCCTGTGTGCTTAGAACAATTAGACCATCTTTCTTCCTAGTCCCACTGCAACAGAGAAAAACTTTAGGGTATCCTGTGTATGATGAACTTAGAAGAAGAAACAAAAGAGATGCAGACATAAAGAGAGATATAAAAATAGGAGATTAAAAAGACACAGATGAGCCCCCTGAAAAAATAATTCAATACTATGGGCCAGCTACCTGGGCACAAGTTGGGTCATAGGGATACCACACTCCTATTTACATGCTTCACCACATCATAAGGTTGCAGGCAGTACTTGAAATCATCACTAATGAAACAGCAAATGTATTAGATTTACTGGCCCAGCAAACCACAAAAATGAGAAATGCTATCTATCAGAACAGACTACCTCCTAGCCCAGGAAGGAGGAGTATGTGGAAAGTTCAGTCTCACTAATTATTGTCTGGAAATCAATGACAATGGAAAAGCAATTATGGAAATAACTGCAAGAATGAGAGAATTAGCCCATGTTCCAGTTCAAACCTGGAAAAGGTGGTCCCCAGATTCTCTCTTTGGAGGCCAGTTTTCATTTTTCAGAAGGTTCAATACTTTAATAGGAGTGGTTCTGGCCATGCTAGGAAGTTGCCTAATACTCCCTTGTCTCTTACCTCTCCTTGTTAGAAGCATTCAATCAACTATAGAGGCAATAGTAGCTAGGCAAACTACCTCTCAGCTAATGGCTCTGTGTAAATATCAACCTCTGTCTAAAGAAGAAAACTTGTCTCTTCAGGCAGAACTAAGTGATAGTGATGCCTTTTATTAAACTTCTTTTATAAAAGGCATCAAAGGGGGAAAAACTGAGGCAGAAATTTAAAATAATAATAATAAGTACTGCATTTATTCACTCCAGGAAAAGTAAAAGCTAAGGCCCAGAATGTGGCAAGGCAAAGGTTAAAAAGAAAAGAACAAGTTTTCCTCTGCCTAGCAGCTCACTTCAAGGACAGTTAGAAGATAATGCTGTCCGAATAGCCAAAGCCAAAAAATAGGCTGCAGACACACTCCTCCCTTCCAGAGTAAGGTTGAAAGAAAATAAAGAGAAAGACAAGTTCTTTTACCGTTACTCTTTTCCCAGGCTTCTTAAGCATGATTAGCATGATTGTGTTTCACAGATGTCTGTATTTAGCCAGTTCTTGTTTTTCTTTTAATGCAGCTACAAGGCCACTGGCTAGGTCACAAATTATGTTATGCTATAGATTATGTGACCTACGGCCGGGCACGGTGGCTCAAGCCTGTAATCCCAGCACTTTGGGAGGCCGAGACGGGCGGATCACGAGGTCAGGAGATCAAGACCATCCTGGCTAACATGGTGAAACCCCGTCTCCACTAAAAAAAAAAAAAATACAAAAAGAAACTAGCCGGGCGAGGTGGCGGGCATCTGTAGTCCCAGCTACTCGGGAGGCTGAGCCAGGAGAATGGCGTGAACCCGAGAGGCAGAGCTTGCAGTGAGCCAAGATAGCACCACTGCACTCCAGTCTGGGCGACAGAGCGAGACTCCGTCTCAAAAAAAAAAAAAGAAAAAGAAAAAGAAAAGATTATGTGACCTACTACTGTATGATTAACTGCTTTTATTTTGCTTCTGCAACGCCGCTTATGAAAACCCAACTCTGTCTTTGTTCAGGGCTCAGCTTTTGGATATGAATCTTCTGAGATGGAGCATACCTAAAATAAATCCTCCTGTACTCTGTATTGGTCTCTCCATTCCTCAGTTTACTGCAACAGCCATGACCTGGGGGAAGGGTAAATGGGGAGTGATTGTTAAATAAATGTATTGTTTTAGTTTTGTAAGATGAAAAGTATTCTGGAAATGGATCATGGTGATGAAGGTTGTACAAAAATATGAATGTACTTAATACCACTGAATGTACACTTAAAATTATTAACAAAATACATACTGTGTAATACATATTTTACCACAATAAAAACTTGGAACAGACGTGGCTGGCAAGATGGCTGAATAGGAACAGCTCTGGTCTGCAGCTCCCAGTGAGATCAATGCAGAAAGCCGGTGACTTCTGCATTTCCAACTGAGGAACCCAGCTCATCTCATTGGGACTGGTTAGACAATGGGTGCAGCCCACAGAGGGTGAGCAGAAGCAGGGTGGGGTGTCGCCTCACCCAGGAATCACAAGGGGTTGAGGAACCCCCTCCCTTAGCCAAGGGAAGCTGTGAGGGACTATGCCATGAGGAATGGTGCACTCTGGCCCAGATACTACGATTTTCCCATGATCTTCACAACCCACAGACCAGAAGATTGCCTCGGGTGCCTTTGTTGATGCTGATGCTATTCCACCAGGGCCCAGGGTTTCAAGTACAAAATTGGGTGGCCATATGAACAGACACCAAGCTAGCTCCAGGAGTTTTTTTCGTATCCCAGTAGCATCGAGAATACCAGTGAGACAGAACTGTTCACTCCCCTGGAAAGGGGGCTGAAGCCAGGGAGCCAAGTGGTCTAGCTAAGCGGATCCCAGCCTCATGGGATCCACTGGCTTGAAATTCCCACTGCCAGCACAGCAGTCTGAAGTTGACCTGGGATACTCAAGCTTGGCGTGGAGAGGGGCATCCACCATTAATGAGGCTTCAGTGGGAATTTTTTCCTCTCACAGTGTAAACAAAGACTCCCGGAAGTTCTAACTGGCAGAGCCCACCGCAGCTTGGCAAAGATGCTGTAGCCAGACTGCCTTTCTAGATTGCTCCTCTCTGGGCAGGGCATCTCTGAAAAAAATCGTGGCAGCCCCAGTCAAAGGCTTATAGATCAAATTCCCATCTCTCTGGGAATGAACACCTTGGGGAAAGGGTGGATGTAGGCGCAGCTTCAGCAGACTTAAACGTCCCTACCTGCTGGCTCTGAAGAGAACCGTGGAGCTCTCAGCACAGTCCTCAAGCTCTGCTAAGGGACAGACTGCCTCCTCAAGTAGGTCCCTGACCCCTCTGCTTCCTGACTGGGAGACACCTCCAAAGAGGGGTCGACAGACACCTCATACAGGAGAGCTACAGCTGGCATCTGGAGGTTGCCCCTCGAGGTACAAAGCTTTCAGAGGAAAAAATGGTCAGAAAGCTTTGCTGTTCTGTAGCCTCTGCTGGTTATATCCAGACAAACAGGATCTGGAGTGGACCTCCAGCAAACTACAGCAAACATGCAGCAGAGGGGCCTGACTGTTAGAAGAAAAACAAAACAGAAAAGGATAGCATCAACATCAACAAAGAGGATGTCCACACAGAAACCCCATCCAAAAGTCAGCAGCAACATCAAAGAGCAAAGGTAGATAAATCCATGAAGACGAGGAAAACCCAGTGCAAAAGGACTGAAATTTTCAAAAATCAGATTGCCTCTTTTCTTCCAAAGGATCACAACTCCTTGCCAGCAAGGAAACAAAACTGGACAGGGAACGAGTTTGATGAATTGAAAAAAAGCAGGCTTCAGAAGGTGGGAAATAACAAATTCTTCCGAGTTAAAGAAGCATATTCTAACCCAATGCAAGGAAGCTGAAAACCTTGAAAAAGGTTACAGGAATTGCTAACTGGAACACCCACTTTACAGACTAACATAAATGACCTGATGGAAATGAAAAACACAGCATGAGAACTTCGTGAAGCATACGCAAGTATCAATAGCTGAATCAATCAAGCAAAAAAAAAACATGATATCAGAGATTGAAGATCAACTTAAGGAAATAAAGCATGAAGACAAGATCGGGGAAAAAAGAATAAAAAGGAATGAACAAAGCCTCCAAGAAATACGGAATGATGTGACAAGACCAAACCTACATCTGATTGGTGTACCTGAAAGTGACGGAAAGAAGGAAACCAAGTTGGAAAACACTCTTCAAGATATTATGCAGAAGAACTTCCCCAACCTAGCAAGACAGGCCAACATTCAAATTCAGGAAATACAGAGAATACCACAAAGACACTCCTCAAGACGAGCAACCCCAAGACACATAATCATCAGATTCACAAAGGTTGAAATGAAGAAAATAATGTTAAGGGCAGCCAGAGAGAAAGGTTGGGTTACCCAAAAAGGGAAGCCCATCAAACTAACAGGGGATCTCTGCAGAAATGCTGCAAGCTAGAACACAGTGGGAGCCAATATTCAATATCTTTAAAGAAAAGAATTTTCAAGCCAGAATTTCATGTCCAGACAAATAAAGCTTCATAAGTGAAGGAGAAATAAAATTCTTTACAGACAAGCAAATGCTGAGAGATTTTGTCACAACCAGGCCTGCCATACAAGAGCCCCTGAAGGAAGCACTAAAAGAAAAACAGGTACCAGCCCCTGCAAAAATATACCGAATTGTAAAGACCATCGACACTATGAAGAAACTGCATCAACTAACAGGCAAAATAACCAGCTAGCATCATAATGACAGGATCAAATTCACACATAACAATATTAACCTTAAATGTAAATGTGCTAAGTGCCTCAACTAAAAGACACAGACTGGAAAATTGGATAAAGAGGCAAGACCCATCAGTCCTGTATTCAGGACGTCCATTTCATGTGCAAAGACGCACATAGGCTCAAAATAAAGAAATGGAGGAATATTTACCAAGCAAATAAAAAGCAAAAAAAGCAGGGGTTACAATCCTAGTCTCTGATAAAACAGGCTTTAAATCAACAAAGATCAAAAAAGACAAAAAAGAGCATTACATAATGGTAGAGGGATCAATCCAACAAGAAGAGCTAACTATTCTAAAAATATGTGCACCCAGTGCAGGAGCACCCGGATTCATAAAGCAAGTTGTTAGAGACCTACAAAGAGATTTAAATACTCACACAATAATGGTGAAAGACTTTAACACCTCACTGTCTATATTAGACATATCAATGAGACAGAAAATTAACAAGGATATACAGGACTTGAACTCAGCTCTGGACCAAGCAGACCTAATAGAAATCTACGGAACTCTCCAACCGAATTCAACAGAATATACATTCTTCTCAGCACCACATCGCACTTATTCTAAAATTGACCACGTAATAAAAAGGAAACAACTCAGCATATGCAAAAGAATGGAAATCATAACAGTCTCTCAGATCACAATGCAATCAAATTAGAACTCAGGATTAAGAAACTCACTCAAAACCGCACACCTACATGGAAACTGAACAACCTGCTCCTGAATGACCACCAGGTAAATAACGAAATTAAGGCAGAAATAAATAAGTTCTTTAAAACCAATGAGAACACAGACAAAATGTACCAGAATCTCTGGGACACAGCTAAAGCAGTGTGTAGAGTAAAATGTACAGCACTAAATGCCCACAAAAGAAACCAGGAAAGATCTAAAACTGATACCCTAACATCACAATTAAAAGAACTAGAGAAGCAAGAGCAAACAAATTCAAAAGCTAGCAGAAGACAAGAAATATCTAAGATCAGAGCAGAACTGAAGGAGATAGAGACACAAAAAACCCTTCAAAAAATCAATGAACCCAGGAGCTGGTTTTTTGAAAAGATCAACAAAATAGATAGACCACAAGTCAAACTAATAAAAAAGAAAAGAGAGAAGAATCAAAGAGACACACTAAAAAATGATAAAGAGGATATCACCACTGATCCCATAGGAACACAAATTATTATCAGAGAATACCATAAACACCTCTAAGCATTTACACTAGAAAATTTAAAAGAAATGGATAAATTCCTGGACACATATACCCTACCAAGACTAAACCAGAATGAAGTCAAATTCCTGAATAGACCACTAAAAAATTCTGACAGTGAAGAAGTTAATTAAAACCCTACCACTCAAAAAAGCCCAGTACCAGATGGATTCGTAGCTGAATTCTACCAGCAGTACAAAGAGGCACTGGTACCATTCCTTCTGAAACTATTCCAACCCACAGAAAAACAAGAACTCCTCCCTAACTCATTTTATGAGGCCAGCATCATTCTGATACCAAAATCTGGCAGAGACACAAAAAACAAAGAAAAGTTCAGGCCAATATCCCTGATGAACATCAATGCAAAAATCCTCAATAAAATACTGGCAAATCATATCCAGTAGCACATCAGAAAGCTTATCCACCATGATCAAGTCAGCTTCATCCCTGGGATGCAAGCCTGGTTCAGCATACACATAAACAGAACCATCACATAAACAGAACCAATTACAAAAACCACCTGATTATCTCAATAGATGCAGAAAAGGCTTCAATTAAATTCAACACCTTTTCATGCTAAAAACTCTCAATAAACAAAGTATTGATGGAACATATCTCAAAATAATAAGAGTTATTTATAACAAACCCACAGCCAATATCATACTGAATGGACAAAAACTGGAAGCATTCCCTTTGAAAACCAGCACAACACAAGGATGCCCTCTCTCAACACTCCTATTCAACATAGTATTGGAAGTTCTGGCCAAAGCAAACAGGCGAGAGGAAGAAATAAAGAGTATTCAAATAGAGAGGAAGTCAAATTGTCTCTGTTTACAGATGACATGATTGTACATTTTGAAAACCCCATCATCTCAGCCCAAAATCTCCTTAAGCTGAGAAGCAATTTCAGCAGTGTCAGGATACAAAAATCAATGTGCAAAAATTACAAGCCTTCCTATACACCAGTAATAGACAAACAGAGAGCCAAATCATAAGTGAACTCCCATTCACAATCGTGGCAAAGAGAATAAAATACCTAGGAATACAACTTACAAGGGATGTGAAGGACCTCTTCAAGTATAACTATAAACCACCTCTCAAGGAAATAAGAGAGGACACAAACAAATGGAAAAACATTCCATGCTCATGGATAGGAAGAATCAATATCATAAAAATGACCATGCTGTCCAAAGTAATTTATAGATTCAATGCTATCCCTATCAAGCTACCATTGACTTTCTTCACAGAATTAGAAGAAACTACTTTAAAGTTTATATGGAACCAAAAAAGAGCCCACATAGCCAACACAATCCTAAGCAAAAAGAACAAAGCTGGAGGCATCACGCTACTTGACTTCAAACTATACTACAAGGCTACGGTAACCAAAACAGCATAGTACTGGTACCAAAACAGATATAGAGACCAATGGAACAGAACAGATAACTCACAAATAACAACACACAACTAAAAGCATCTGATCTTTGACAAACATGACGAAAACAAGAAATGGGGAAATGATTCCCTATTTAATAAATGGTGCTGCGAAAACTGGATAGCCATATGCAGAAAACTGAAACTGGACAACTTCTTTACACTTTATACAAAAATTAACTCAAGATGGATTAAAGATTTGAATGTAAGAACTAAAACCATAAAAACCCTAGAAGAAAACCTAGGCAATAACATTCAGGGCATAGGCATGGGCAAAGACTTCATGACTGAAACACCAAAAGCAATGTCAACAAAATCCAAAATTGACAAATGGGATCTAATTAAGTTAAAGGGCTTCTGCACAGCTAAAGAAACTATCATCAGAGTGAACAGGCAACCTACAGAATGGGAGAAAATTTTTGCAATCTATCCATCTGACAAGGGGCTAATATCCAGAATCTACAAAGAACTTAAACAAATTTACAAGAAAATAACAAATAACGGGCAAAGGATATGAGCAGTCACTTCTCAAAAGAACACATTTATGCAGCCAACAAACATGAAAAAAAAAGCTCATCATCACTGGTCATTAGAGAAATGCAAATCAAAACCACAATGAGATAATTAAAAAGTCAAGGAACAACAGATGCTGGAGAGGATGTGGAGAAATAAGAACACTTTTACACTGTTGGTGGGAGTGTAAATTAGTTCACCACTGTGGAAGACAGTGTGCCAATTCCTCAAGGATCTAGAATCAGAAATACTATTTGACCCAGAAATCCCATTACTGAGTATATACCCAAAGGATTATAAATCATTCTACTGTAAAGACAGATGCACACATATGTTTATTGTGGCACTATTTACAATAGCAAACACCTGGAACCAACCCAAATTCCCATCAATGATAGACTGGATAAAGAAAATGTGGCACATATGCACCATAGAATACTATACAGCCATAAAAGAGCATGAGTTCATGTCCTTTGCAGGGACATGGATAAAGCTGGAACCCATCATTCTTGGCAAACTAACACAAGAACAGAAAACCAAACATCGCATGTTCTCACTCATAAGTTGGAGTTGAACAATGAGAACACATGGACACAGGGAGGGGAATATCACACACTGGGGCCTGTTGGGGGTTTGTGGGGTGGGGCACTAGGGAGGGATAGCATTAGGAGAAATACCTAATGTAGACGATGGGTTGATGGATGCAGCAAACCACCGTGATACATGTATACCTACCTAACAAACCCATATGTCCTGCACATGTATCTCAGAACTTAAAGTTTGATAAGGAAGGAAGGAAGGAAGGAAGGAAGGAAGGAAGGAAGGAAGGAAGGAAGGAAGGAAGGAAGGAAGGAAGGAAGGAAGGAAGGAAGGAAGGAAGGAAGGAAGGAAGGAAGGAAAGAACACAGCATTGCTTCTGGGATATCCTTGCCAAAAATACAAAACCTGAATCTAATCATGAGACTCATCAGATCAATGTCCCATATTGAGGGGGAATCTATGAAATAACTCTTGCATAACCTTCAAAACATGTAAAGGTCATGAAAGTCAAAGAAAAATTGAAGAACTGCTCCAAATGAAGGAGACTAAAAGGACATGACAAGCAAATGCAAAGTGCAACTCTGAACCAGATTTTGCTCTGAAAGGTATTTTGGAACAACTGACAAAACTTAAATAGTTTGAGAATTACATAGTGGTTGAATATTAATGCAATTTTCTGATTTTGATGGTTGTATTATGCTTATGTGCCCTTGTATGTAGAAAATATATCCTGAAGTATCCATGGGTGATGAAGCAGTAGATTGGAAACTTATTCTCAAATGGGTCAGGAAAAAAAGGGCATTTGAACTGTACTTGCAACTTTTCTGTAAGTTTGAGATGGTTTCAAAATAAAGAAAGCAAAAATAAGCATAAAAAGAAAAAATTTAAAACTTGGAGAAAAGATATGGCAGCTCTATAGAATTTTTCATCTATTTATACCTTTTCACCTAAGCAAAACAATCTCCAAAATATACTACCATATTAAAATTTTGTTTAAAAGAAAGGTGCAGAACACTGGTTATCACATTCAATCAATAACTTTTTAAAAACAGAGAGAAAGACATAGCTGCCCTTATATGCTTAGAACATCTCTAGAAAGATAAAAAACTGATATCAATGGTTACCTCATAGGAAGGGAACTGGTAGCTAGAACACAAAAATAGAAGGGAATATCACTTTTCATGTAGAATCCCTTAGTATCTTTAGAATTATGTACAAATGTATATATTTCATTGCCAAAGTAATCCATTCATTACCATTTGTTTATTTATTTATTTTTGTTTTGTTTTGTTTTTTGAGACAGAGTCTTGCTCAGTGGCCCAGGCTGGAGTGCAGTGGTGCGATCTCGGCTCACTGCAAGCTCCGCCTCCAGGGTTCACACCATTCTCCTGCCTCAGCCTCCCGAGTAGCTGGGACTACAGGCGCCCGCCACCGCGCCCGGCTAATTTTTTTTTTTTTTTTTTTTTTTTGTATTTTTAGTAGAGCTGGGTTTTCACCATGTTAGCCAGGATGGTCTCGATCTCCTGACTTCATGATCCACCTGCCTCGGCCTCAGGAGAGTACCTTGACTCACCCAGTCCCTGAATCTAAGTTAGGAAGCAGAAGGGAGACTACAAGAGAGAACTGCACAGGAAATGTCATATGCCTTTTTGAGACCTAACCAGCTACTGTAAGATGTCATTCCTGATCCTAGCTCTTCACAAATTGCACATGGTCCTGGGATCCTGGAAGTCAGTGGTATCACTGTTAGCTGCTAAAAAAAAATAAAAAAATAAAAAAATAAAAAACTCTAGAAGCATTTGCAGAACTGTGGCTTGAGTGGTAGTTGGGATCCCACAACAAAGTCTGAAAAGGGAACATGGTGTGAGCTCCAGCTACTGGTGCTGGAACCAGGCACCTCACCCCCTGGGACCTGTGCAGGAGGACAGTCTCTGCATAGGCTTGGTTTTGGGTTGGGCAGCAACTCATATGGTGCAAACTACTGGGATTAACTGAATAGCTGTGTTGGCTGAGACAACCAGTATGGGGAAGGGAAATTCACCAGGACTAAGGCATGAGGGTGACACAAGTCCCATTTCTGCCAATCAAAGCTTTGGCTGCTGGGACCACACCCTCCTCCCCATGCTAAGACCTCAATACAGCAGCTATGGTCCCTCACCCAAGCATTTCATCAAGGCTGATGTATACACTCACTATTGGGGGGCCTGAGCACAACATTGCCCACTGCATTGCCAAGCCTTGCCATGCTCCTTACAAGACAGAGCATGGAATCCAGGCTTCTGGATGTTCCACAACACAATTTACCACCTGGGATGCCCAAGCACTTTTCCTGAGGAACAAAAATGAGCATAAACATTATACCAATACCACCACAGCTGGGTCTTGCCTGTAAGTGCCATCTACTGGTCTGGAGGTCAGCTCATACAGTCCACTGCAATCACTGCTAACACAAAAGCACAGCACTCAAGACTTTGAAGAACACATCACAATCACTGCTACTACCATTGCCCGTGAACAGGCTGCTCAGAAGCCTACAGTTGATTTTTTGCTGTCCCATCCCATATACTGCTAACAACTGACATCAGAGAAAGTCAAAAAGAGGCCCAAACACAGCCTGCCTGAACTGCAAACACACATGCCAGCGTATGCTACTCCAGGTAGTAAGGATAAACATGTTAGCCCAACACTCCTACCCCTAAAACCTGAAGATGGGCACATCTAGCATTCCAGTCCCCAACAACTTTACCAGAGCCCCACAAACAACTAAACTGTAATACATAAAGGAAAACACAGATTGGACTAACACAATTTATAGCCTAAGAAATCATACAGAATCTTCACTACTGTATGCACTCAGAAGCAAAATCAAAGGCTTCCACCAAACAAACAGAAAAGCACATTGCAGAAAGCACTGACCATGTCCCTACAGTCACAAGTTTAAGAAAATAGTCCCCTTCCCAAAAAAAAGTAAATTCAAAAATAAGAAGAAGCTACTCTTGCTCCAAATGCACAAAAATCAATGTTAAAAAAAAAAAAAACAGGAAACATGCAAAAGCAAGGTGATGTAACACCTTCAAAGAAACACAATAATTCTTCAGCACTACATCCTAACCCAAAAGGAATCCTCAGTATGCTACATAAAGAATTCAAAATATTTTTCTTTTTTGTTAATAATTCAAAATATTGATTTCAAAGAAGTTCACTGAGATGCAAGACAAATCTGAAAAACAAAGAACTCAGAAAATCAGTCCAGGAAGTGAGCAAGAAATTTACCAAGGAGGCAGATTTTTTTTTAAAGAACCAAACAAAACCTGTGGAACTGAAAAACTTATTAAAAGAAATAGCAAATACATTATTTAAAAAGCTTTAATGATATAGGCTAGATCAAACAGAAAAAAACATTTTCAGAAGTTAAAGGTAGATCTTTTTAAAAAAACTTTTATTTTAGATTTAGGGATACATGTACAGGTTTGTCATATAAGTAAATCACATGTCATAGGCATTTGGTGTATGGATTATTTTGTCACCCAGGTAAGAGATATAGTACCCAATAGGTAGCTTTTTAAATCATCACTCCCCTCCCACTCTTAACCCTCAAGTAGACCTGTGTCTTTTGTTCCCTTCTTCATGCCCTTGTGTACTCAATATTTATCCCACTTATAAAAGTGAGAACATGCAGTATTTTGTTTTCTGTTCCTGTGTTAGTTTGCTTAGGATAATGGCCTCCAGCTTTATCCATGTTGCTGCAAAGGACATGATTTTATTCCTTTTTGTAAATGCATAGTATTCTGTGGTATATATGTACCACATTTTCTTTTTTCTTTTTTCTTTTTTTTGGCAGAGCTAGCTGAGGTTTTATTTTGGACCAAAAAAAGAAGCAATTGAATTGTTTTATAGCTGGAGGCATGGGCAAGGGGAGTCCCCACGTAGTAAACTCCCCTGTGGGTGGGCTGAGGGCCCTCAGGTGGGTCTCCTGTTACCAGTGGTACCCTACATAGCGGTCTCCCTCCCAGGCTCTGGGGCAGCACAGGAGGGGTAGGCTGGGAGAGGCTGCCGCAGCTGTTCCCTCGGGCAGGAGGTCAGAGGACTCGGATACAAGCTTCCCATTGCGTGTCTTGGTCTTCTTCACAACCACGGCCCTGGAGGAGCTGGTGCGTCTGAAGGAGCTGGAGCCCGCACCAGAGCCAAAACTGGAGCCCAGGCCATAGCTGAGGCCCGGGCTTGTGAGGCCCCCGTAGGTGGAGCTCAGACCACCTGCATA
Source organism: Rhinopithecus roxellana (assembly GCF_007565055.1). Taxonomy (NCBI): domain Eukaryota; kingdom Metazoa; phylum Chordata; class Mammalia; order Primates; family Cercopithecidae; genus Rhinopithecus; species Rhinopithecus roxellana. The sequence continues at coordinate 141,465,374 of NC_044552.1, read as the reverse complement.
GCCGCTGCTGGTCTTCGTATGAATACTCATGTTCTGCATCCCGGACTCCAGCCGGCTCTCCTCGCCCTCCAGCAGCTTCCTGTAGGTGGCGATCTCGATGTCCAGGGTCAGCTTGACGTTCATCAGCTCCTGGTCCTCACGCAGCTGCTGTGCCATGTCTTGCTTGGCCCGCTGCAGGGTGGCCTCCAGCTCGGACAACTTGGCGTTGGCATCCTTAATGGCCAGCTCTCCACGCTGCTCGGCATCTGCAATAGCCGCCTCCAGGGAAGCCCTCCGGCCTTTGAGGCCCTCAATCTCAGCCTGGAGCCGGCTGATGTTCCGGTTCATCTCGAAGATCTCAGTCTTGGTGCACCACAGGTCATCCGCATGCTTCCCAGCCAGGCTCCGCAGCTCCTCATACTTGATCTGGTACATGCTCTCAGCCTCAGCCCGGCTGCGGTCGGCGATCTCCTCCTACTGTGCCTTGACCTCAGCAATGATGCTGTCCACGTCCAGGGAATGGCTGTTGTCCATGGACAGCACCACAGATGCACCCCAGATCTGGGACTGCAGCTCCCGGATCTCCTCTTCATACAGCTGCCTGAGGAAGTTGATCTCATCAGTCAGCCCTTCCAGGCAAGACTCCAGCTCTACCTTGTTCATGTAAGCTTCATCCACATCCTTCTTGATGAGTACAAATTCATTCTCCCTCTCTGTACGCTTATTGATCTCATCCTCATACTTGTTCTTGAAGTTCTCCACCAGCCCCTGCATGTTGCCAAGCTCCGCCTCCAGCTTCAGCTTCTCCTGGCCCAGAGTCTCCAGCTGCCACCTAAGGTTGTTGATGTAACTCTCGAACATGTTGTCCATGTTGCTCCGAGCTGCCTTCTGCTGCTGCAGGAGGCTCCACCTGGTCTCCAGCATCTTGTTCTGCTGCTCCAGGAACCATACCTTGTCTATAAAGGAGGCAAACTTGTTGTTGAGGGTCTTGATCTGATCCTTCTCCTGGGTGTGCACGGCCTGGATGTTGGGGTCTACCTCCAGGTTAAGGGGGCTAAGCAGGCTCTGGTTGACCATGACTGCGGTGATGGCTCCCATGCCGCTGGCCCCACCATAGCCGCCACCCAGGCCACCCCGAAAGCTACTGCTTCCCACTCGGGAGAAGCTCGAGGAGCTGATGAGGGCACCAGGCCCACTCGTGTATGAGCCGCTGCTGAAGGCCCAGGGGCCAGAGGTGGACACCTTGTAGGACTTCTGGGTCACCCTGATGGACATAGTGGAGGCAGGAGTAGAGGCAGGCGGGCCGAAACTAGAAGGAGCGGAGAATGTACCACATTTTCTTTATCCAGTCTACCATTGATGAGAATTTAGGTTGATTCCAAAAAAAAAAAAAAACAGATCTTTCGAAAAAAATCAAGTGAGACAAAAATAATAAAGAGGAAGAAAGAATAAGCAAAGACTACCCAAGAAAAGAGGAGAGAAGACCCAAATAAACAAAACCAGAGACGAAAAAGGAGACATTACAATTGATACCTATGCCAAAACCAGACAAGGACACAACAACAGCAACAAAAAAAAAAATTCCAGACCAATATCCCTGATAAATATAGATGCACAAATATTCAACAAAATACTAGCAAACTAAATCCAATAGCACATCAAGAAGATAATATACTACAATCAAGTGGGTTTTATATTATGGATGCAAGGATAGTTATGCACATGCAAATAAACAAATGTAATACATCTCAATATGATCATCTCAATAGATGCATAAAAAGCATATGATAAAACTCAACATACATTTATAATAAATACCCTCAACAAACTAGGAATAGAATGAACATACCTCAAGATATTAAAGGCTATATATCACAAAACCACAGCTAACATCATACTGAAAGGGAGAAAGTTGAAGGCATTTTCTCTAAGAACTGGAACAAGACAAGGACACCCACTCTTACTCAACATAGTACTGGAAGTACTTAGATAAGTAATTAGGCAAAAGAAAGAAATAAAAGGCACCCAAATTGGAATTAGGAAGTCAAATTATCCCTGTTCGCCGATGATATAATCTTATAGCTAGAAACATCTAAGGACTCCACCAAAAAACTTTTGGACTTGATGAATGAATTCAGTAAAGTTTCAGGATAAAAAATTAATGTACAAAAATAAGAAGTGTTTTTATGCACCAATAATAATCTAGCCAATAATGAAATTCAGAAGGCAACCCCATTTACATAACTACAAGAAAAACTAGGAATATATTTAATCAAAGAGGCAAAAGATCTCTACAAGGAAAACTACAAAATACTGATGAAATAAATTGCAGATGACAAAAAGAAGTCGGAAAATATCCCATGTTAATTAATAGAAAAAATTAATATTATTAAAATGACCATACTGCCCAAAGCAATCTACAGATTAAATGCATTCCTATTAAAACATCAACCTCATTTATCACATAATTAGAAAAAAATCATCTTAAAATGTATATGGAACACAAAAAGAACCCAAATAGCCAAAGCAGTCCTAAGCAAGAACAAAGCTGGAGGCATCACAATACCTCACTTCAAATTATATTACAAGGCCATAGTAACCAAAACAACATGATGCTGGTATAAAAATAGACATGTAGATCACTGGAACAGAATAAAAAACCCAGAAATAAAGCCACATATTTATAGCTAACTGACCCTTCACGAAGCTGACAAGAACATACATTATGAAAAGGATAGCCTCTTTAATTTTAATAAATAGTGCTATCAAAATGGTATTGCCATATGCAGAAAACGAAATTAGACCCATATCTCTCATTATTTATAAAAATTAACTCAAGATGGATTAAAGTCTTAAACATAATAACCAAAACTATAAAAATACAAGAAGAAAACCTAGGCAAAGCTCTTCTGGACATTGAATTTATGACTAAAACCTTAAAAGCACAGACAATTAAAAAAAAACACACACAAATGGAACATAATTAAACTAAAAACTTCTGCACAGCAAAAGATATAATCAACAGAGGCAACAGACAACATGCAAAACAGGAGAAAAGATTTGTAAACTCTGCATCCAACAAGAAACTAATACACAGAATTTACAAAGCTCTCAAACAACTACAAAAACCACCACTTAAAAACACCAATTAATCCCATTAAAAAAGTGGGCAAACGACATGAATAGACATTTTTCAAAAGAAGACATACAAATGATCAGAAAGTGAAAAAATTCTCAGCATCACTAATTATCAGAGAAATGCAAACCAGAACCACAATGTGATATCATCTTAGCCCAGTGAGAATGGCTATTACTATTTTAACTCTTATTTTAGGCTTGGCGATACATGTGAAGCTTTATTGCATAGGTAAACTCATGTCATGGTGGTTTGTTATACAGATTATTTTATCACCTGGGTATTAAACCCAGTACTCAATAGTTATATTTTCTGCTCCTCTCCCTTCTCCCACCCTCTACCCTCAAGTAAACCCCAGTATCTGTTGTTTCCTTCTTTGTGTTCATGAGTTATTTTCTAGCTCCCACTTATAAGTGAGAACATGTGGTATTTGGTTTTCTGATCCTGACTTAGTTTGCTAAGGATAATAGCCTCTAGCTCCCTCCATGTTCCCACACAAAAAAATTATCTTTCTTTTTTATGGCTGCATAGTATTCCATGGTGTGTATGTACTACATTTTCTTTATCCAATCTGCCATTGATGGGCATTTAGGTTGATTCTATGTATTTGCTATTGTGAATAGTGCTGCAGTGAACATTCACATGCATGTGTCTTTGTGGCAGACTTGTTTATATTCCTCTGGATATACACCCAGTAATGGAATTGCTGAGTCAAATGACAGTTCTGCTTTTAGCTCTTTTAAGAATCATCACACTGCTTTCCACAGTGGCTGAACTAATTTACACTCCCACCAACAGTGTATAAGAATTTTCTTTTCTCTGAAACCTTGCCAGCATCTGTTATTTTTTACTTTTTAATAATAGCCATTCTGACTGATGTAAGATGGTATCTCATTGTGGCTTTGATTTGCATCAGAATGGCTATTATTAGAAAGATAGAAAATAACAGACATTGACAGGGATGCAGAGAAAAGCAAATTCTTGTACACTGTTGGTAGGAGTGTAGATTACTACACGCTTTATGGAAATATGTAGATTAGTATAATCTCTATGGAAAACAGTATGGATATTTTGGAAGAATTAAAAATAGAATTACCATTCAATTCCAGAAACTCACTACTGAATATCTACCCAAAGGAAAAGAAATCCATTTATCAATAAGATACCTGCACCTGTATGTTTATCACAGCACTATTCACAGTAGCAAAGATATGTAATCAACCTAAATGTCCATCAACAAATGGATAAAGAAAATGTGGTGTATATACACATAATGAAATACTATTTGGTCATTTAAAAAAAAGAAGGAAATCATGTCATTTGCAGCAACATGGATGGACTTGTAGGTCATTATCTTAAGTAAAACAAGCCAGACACAATATCACATGTTCTCACTCATAAATGGCTGCTAAAAAATGTGTACACATGGATGTAAAGGGTGGAATGATAGAAAATGGAGACTCAGAAGGGTGAGGTGGGAGTGAGGTAGAGGATGAGAAATTACTTAATGGATACAATGTATATTATTCAGATAATGGATACCCCAAAAGCCCTGACCTGACCATTATGTAATCTATGTATGCAAAGAAATTGCACTTGTACCTTATAAATTTAATAAATTTTTTGAAAGCACATAAAAAATTAAATACATATTAAATTAAATAATAAATAGACAAACACATTTAGATCAAAACACTAAAGTTTATCATTATGAATAAGCTTCCTGACCTGTTAGCTAAGATCAAGTGTAGTATCTGTTCTTATCAGTTTAAATACCATATAAGATTATATATAATGGTGTCAACTAGTTGGTGATAATTCCTTATAGTTACATAGTGCCTTATCACTAATATAAGTATTTCACAAATACTCAAATACTGTTTGATACATTCAATGAAGTACATAATGCTCACAGATGAGAAAATGGAGGACTTGAAAAATTAACCCTATCATCCCAGGACACACAGTTAACAAATTACAAGCCAGGAGTCTCATTAAGTAAAGTGACTGTGCATCCTGGTTTGCCTTGAAGATTTTCCGTTTTTGCCGATTACTGCAAAATAATTGTTGACAAACTCACTTTTCCATTCAAAAGTGTCCAGCATGGGCAATAACTTAAGTGGCCATCCTATACTTTGATCATCTCTCCTAGTAAGTCTACCAGACTTTCCTTTGCAGGAGCTCAGAAGAGAGAGTGACACCTGTGAGTAGAGATGGTCAAAGAAAACTTTACCAAGGAAGAACTCAAGGAGGAACCTAGAGAACAATAAAAATTAAGAAAAATGGAGAACAAGGAGGAAGACGTTTCAGAAAGGAGAAATGGAGTGAACAAAAAGTATAAGCTAAAGAGTCTTAAATGCACTATGAAACCCACCGAAGAATTTCAAGCAAGAAAGCAATATAAGCAGATTCCTATTTTTTAAAAACATCCTAGGAGCAACATACAGAATGAAATCAAAGATGTAAAAATAGAGACAAAGTAACCCAGATATAATGGGAAGAATGTCTGGAGTATCTTCAGATGTATTTTCTCAGCTATATATTCCCACCTTTAGAATTACTGACATTCATTTTTTCATGGACGAGTTAGGGCAAGGGGACACGAGTCAACTTTGTTGAGTCTCAAAGCTGTCTTCTTTTCTTAGTTCTCACAAAATAATAAACTTGAAAATTAGTCTTTATTTAAAAATAGAAGGTTTCTAAATTTAAACACAAAATAAAATATCCTTTTACATAGGTAAACCAAAAATCTACAAGTGTGAACACTGAGGTTTACAATAAGAGACAGGAAATAGGAATTCAGCATATGAAATACATGAAGGCTTGGTCAGGCAGGAAGAAGAATTAGAAAGGTATGTTCAAAAAAAAGTGGAAGAAGAAAGAGATATGCAAAAGGTGAATGCTTAGAGAGAAGGATGCCATAGGGGGGAATTTAAGTATCTTGGAGCTAATGGCCTGTTTTGCAGGTTTAGCCTAGGGAAGCCTGTAAAACCATCAGAAAAAATCCCACATCCAGCACCATACCATGTCTACCAAGCCTAGGGATAATTTGCACAGCATGGCCAAAGGAGAGGATCCAGACTGATAGTTAGGGCTATTATTGCTGCTTTTCTACAGCTTGTGTGTTGTGGGGAAAGATCCAGAAGTTCCCATGTGTCCCCAAGAGAACAAATAACCAAAATAAAAATAATAATAATGAAGAAGCACAGACTGAAGCTTGGAAGTAGGTGGCTAATTCTGATGCCTGAGGCAATATCCAGAGTTGTAAACAATGAATGTCAGTACACAAAGACAAGGTGGGATCATTTACTCAAGAAAACTCAGTGAGGTCAGAAGACAATCTGTATCAGACAAAAAACAACACAACTCAACCAAAGCCAGTAAGGATCCAGAGGAGGTTTTAACCTTTGTGCATAGATCCAAGTTTCTCTTTCTTTTACCTTTTACATGGTCATAAAAGATCCACCATATGCACTGATATGGTTAGGCTTTGTGTATCCACTCAAATCTCATCTTGAATTGTAATCCCAGGTGTTGAGGGAGGAATCTGGTGGGAGGTGATTGGACAATGTAGGCAGTTTCCTCCATGCTGTTCTTCTGATAGTGAGTGGGCTCCCTCTCTCTCTCACTCTCTCTCTCTTTCTCTCGCTCTCTCTCTTCCACCTGCCACCATGTAAGATATGTCTGCTTTCCTTTCCGCTGTGATTGTAAGTTTCCTGAGGCCTCCCCAGCCATGCAGAACTGTGAATCAACTAAACCTCTTTTCTTTATAAACTACCCATCCTCAGGGAAGTTCTCTATATAGTGTGAGAATGGGATAATACAGAGAATTAGTACTGATAGAGACATGAGGCAGAGAAACTATGGGCAGAAGAGGGCAGGTCCCCGATAAGGGCCCCACCATCAAGTCAAAAAGCCTGAGACTGTGGCCCAAAGTCAGAACTTGCATCTCTGTTTTCCTGTTTGAATGTTATCTTTTCCAAAACCTCTCATGGCCCCACCCCATCCCATCCTGTGCCTATAAAAACCCCAGACCCAACCAGCAGAGGTAGGAGAAGCAGCTGGACACTGGAGACTATGGTTGGACATCAGAGAGAAGTGGGACATCAGACTTCAGAGGGACAGCTTGATGGCATAACTTCAAAGAAGAATCCAGCAAAAGGCGGTGAGGCTTTAGGAGAAGATTACCTTCCCACCCCATCCCCTTTTCAGCTCCCCTTCCTGCTGAGAGCCACTTTCCTTAACAATAAAATCCCCACATTTACCATTCTTCAATTTATTCATATGACCTCCTTTCTCCTGGGTTCTGAGCAAGAGCTCAAGAACTACAAGTGTAGGTACAAAAAGGCTGTCACACTTGCCCTTTGCCTCCCCTGGCAGAAGGCAGCCATCTCATGCAAAAAGGCAGAGGGCCCACTGAGCCATTAACTCTTAAGCTGTCTGCAGACAACAGAGCAAAAAATATCATGTAACACTCCCTCTGGGGTTTCAGGGGTTTCAGGCACCCCCACCCTAGAATCTGCAGTGGGGTCAGCATGAAGTTGGCTCCTGCTGGTGCCTAAAAGCCCTCACTCCAGCTCCTAAACCCACTTACCTGCATGCCCCTTCCCACAAGGGGCAGAACCCAGCAGGTCCAAGTGAATGAAGTTTGCTCCTGCCAGTGTTGGAGTGGCTGGCTAACTTCAGCACTCATGTACTCCAGTTCCTGCCTCATTCACTCACGTGCTCCCTCCTGAGAAGAGTTGAGAGCTATGGACTGAGTAAATGGGATGCGCTTGTCATGAGTCCCACAAAGGGGTCAGAAAAATATCCTGCTTCAGTACCAGTAGAGTGGGATGCCACTAAAGATAGCATGAAAATGTGGAAGCGACTTTGGAAGTGGATAACAGGCAGAGGTTGGGGACAGTATCGAGGGCTCAGAAGACGACAGAAAAATGTGGGAAAGTTTGGAACTTCTTAGAGACTTGTTGAATGGTTTTGACCAAATTGCTGTTCATGATATGGACAATCAAATCCAGGCTGAGGTGGTCTCAGATGGAGATAAGGAACTCATTGGGAACGAGAGCAAAGGTCACTCTTGCTATGCTTTAGCAAAGACACTGGTGGCATTTTGCCCAAGCCCTAGAGATCTGTGGAACTGAATTTGAGAGAGATTGGCACCTTTGGAAGAAATCCGAGTTACCCCAAGTTACCAGTGGCCTACCCACGCGGGTCTGTAGCAACTTCAGTCCTTAACTCCTCAGAAGAAACAATTCAACTGAGAAGCATAAAGCAGAAAAAGAGACTAAGGCAAGTTCCAGAGCAGGAATGGAATTTTATTTAAAAAGGCCTTAGAATAGAAAGAAAGGAAAATTCACTTGAAAGAGACCCAAGCAGTTGCCTGAAGCTCCAAGAGATAAAAGAAAGCAAAAGAAGACAGCCAAAGAAAAGGGCCTTTAGCCCTGATCCTAGTCCTTTACAGACTCACCTCTTTCCCATGGTTCTTCCCTTAGGGTGGGCTTTCTGCATGCCCAGTACTTTCCTTACCCTTTGGAACTAAGCGCACACAATGTGTTTATGGAGTTCTACTCATGCCCATCTGAGGCTTTCTTCCCTTTTCTGGTGGAGTATGCCCCTGGAAGACCATACTTCACCATTTTTGTCTCTTAACACACATTACCAGGAACTTGCTTCTCCCTGGGGGCCAGCATTCTATTAACATTTTGATGTTAACAGGTGCAGGCCATCAAGAAATGGCTTCTCCCTGGTGCTGCCCAAGTATCATTTTTAGAGTGGAAATGTGGTAATTTCTGAACCATCACCTGACATTTGTAGTGGGTGTGGGGAGAGCCCTCCCTGCCCCACTCATCCCTAACTACCAGTAAAAAGATGATCTAAAGTTGGAACTCATGTTTAAAAGGGAGGCAGAGCATAAAATTTTGGAAAATCTGCAGTCTGACCATGTGGTAGAAAATAAAAACCCATCTCATGGGAAGAAGTTGGTATTAGTCAGAGTTCTCTAGAGGGACAGAACTAATAAGATAGATATAAGTATATAGGGAAGTTTATTAAGTATTAACTCACATGATCACAAGGTCCCACAATAGGTCTTCCACAAGCTGAGGAGAAAGGAGAGCCAAGGAGTGGTAACATTCGGCTACTTTCTCTTTCTCATCTGTGTATCTGATCTAATAGTATATTCTTTTGTGTGTTTGCATCATGGTAGATGTTATCCTTTTGCTCCCTCAGTTAGGACTCTGTATTAGGGTTCTCTAGAGGGACAGAACTAAAGGAATATATATATAAAGTATTAACTCACTCACACAATCACAAGGTCCCACAATAGGCCATCTGCAGGCTGAGGAGCAAGGAGAGCAAGTCTGAGTTCCAAAACTGAAGAACTTGGAGTTCAATGTTCGAGGGCAGGAAGCATCCAGCATGGGAGAAAGATGTAAGCTGGGAGGCTAGGCCAGTCTCATTTTTCTGCCTGCTTATATTCTAGCCACACTGGCAGCTGATTAGATGGTGCCCATCCAGATTAAGGGTGGGTCTGCCTTTCCCAGCCCACTGGCTCAAGTGTTAATCTTTTAACCCTCACAGATACACCCTCACAGATACACCCAGGATCAATACTTTGCATCCTTCAATCCAATCAAGTTGACACTCAGTATTAACCATCACAAATCTACCCTTGTCAACTTGAACCCATATACATCTCTTGAGATCATAGATACTCTTCAAATAAAGACAATAATAAGGTCATAATTATGCCTAATATAATACAATTATACTTTGTACAACCAGAAACACGCCAATCCCTAACCCAAATTTACATTAGACAATAATCATTTAACTGCATAATGTCATTTGAGTGGTCTGTTTGCCATTCAACGAAAAGATAATTTACATTAAGTTGCTTCCTAGAGATGCTCAGAAAAAGAAACTGAGTTGTCAAGAAATAGTGAAGTCCAAATGAAACACTAGTAAATAGGAAATGCAGAAATGGATAATGTAATCTTTACTATTTACATATGCCCCTTTTCCTGAGCCAAGAATGGATGTAGGATTTTCTAACCATCTATTCTGTCTACTCAAATTGCTGAAATACAGTTTTTTTAATCTGTACAAAAAAAAAAAATACCTTCTGGTAAATGTATACGGCTTAGCAATTCCACTACAAATGAGATCACAGAGCATAAATAAAGACAAAAATACTTTTAAGAACATTTGACATTCCCAGAAGTAAATAACAATTTCTAAATGTGCATTTGATTTAACAACCTGTTATATTGGTCTGATTTTTTTATTGCCATGAGGATATCAAATATGGTTTGATTTTGTTGATGTTGTTGTTATAGTTTTTAAAATTCTGCTTCTATGTCATTAAGAAACCTTTGTGTGTCACTTGATTATACCGACTGACCTTATTTTTTAAAAATGGCTTTAAATCAAGGAAAACAGGAAAGATCCAGAAAAGGTGTTGATGCCCTGCTTTGTATGACATGCATAATGCAGCTGGAATTTTCCATTCCCATATAAAAGCCCAATGCTATCCTCACACCCTGGTGAGAGTTCTAAGGGAAAGGGAAGAACCAGTTTAATGATTACTGAAAGCAGTGAGCCCACCATGCTGTTGATGACAATTTAGTACAGGAAGTAGCCTACAGAGGAAAATGGGTTTGGCTCAATTGCCTTTATCAATATTCTCAATCAAACAGCAGTTTCATGTTCTAATATAAATAGATAAATTTGATTGATAGGTAGGTAGGTAGGTAGATAGATAGATAGATAGATAGATAGATAGATAGATAGACTAGACAGACAGATCCCGGGTATGAAATAGGAGTTCAAAAGCTCAAACTAAAATAAAAAGTGATTCAGAGAAAGCACCACAAAGCTGATTTGAACATGATGAATATTTAGAATCTAGAAAAAAAACAAGCCTCAGAGTTAATGAGCTGGGAAAAAGGGACAAGACTGGTAATTGACCATCTTTGGGATAATGATTAATGTATATAAAAATGTATATAAAATGTATTTAAAAAAGGAGAAAAATATTCTCTTCTTTTAAAGCAAAATGGTTTCCTTATGCTTAAAACGAGGCCCCTAAAATTAATCACTTAAGGAACAACACTTTTTTTTTGAGACAGAGTCTCACTGTGTCACCCAAGCTGTAGTACAGTGGCATGATCATAGCTCATTGCAGCCTCCACAACCCAGGTTCCAGCCATTCTCCCACCTCTGCCTCCCAAGTAGCAGAACCACAGGCCCATGCCACCACACCCAGCTAATTTTTTTGTTTGTGGAGTTGGGGGTCTCTCTGTGTTGCTCAAGATGGTCTCAAACTCCTGGACTCAAGTGATCCTCCCACCTCGGCCTCCCAAAGTGCTGTGTTTATAGGTGTGAGCCACCACACCTGGCCACAACACTTCTTTAAACATAAAAAATTCCTACACGTTAATTAAGGTTTGTATTCTATTGTGTTTCTACACAAGTATGTCAGATACCTTAACAAATTTGTAAGATCAATTGCTTACTTGCATAGTCTAAATCTGTCAGATGGTGTCACATGACTCACACAAATCATTTAGTACAACTATAAGAAACATGCAAGTAAAACACCATGAATAGTTTTAAATGAAAAGTACATTCTGGAAATAATTATTCAATTTAGATAACTTAAAATTTCAAAGAACACAAATTAATGCACTGTCTTACATTTTTTCAACTTCTAGATTTTGCTCAGATTAGCATTTGATACTGCAAAAGCTTTCAGGACTCCTATTTTATCTGAGGCCTTATTAATAGCCTAATTGTGAATTGTTTAAGGGATACCTGGAAAGCCCATCCTAATAAAGATTTCTTTCCCATTTTCTGCCATTATCCCTGAGAACTCCTCAATACGAAGCTGCTACTTTGAGTTTACAAAGGATTTTTGAGCTTCGCTATAATGACAAAATATTTGTTGTTTTTTTAAAAACAAAGGATCATTTCACACTCATGCTACTTGTCAGTTGCAGTTTCGGCCTGGTATTCTACTCCATATCATGTCTGACCCGGGCTAATGGAACAGTCTTAATCTCAAACACTGCCAGTTACTGTGGCAGAGAAGAAAAAGCTCTAGAGGGCCCCACCCTGCCTATTAAATGCCCTGACCTCAAAAGGAGACACATATTTCTGTTCATAACTCATCACATGGCCCTATGCAGGCCATAAAAGAGTCAAGAAAGGCAATCCCACCCAGGGGGGAAGAAATGTAAATATTTGAGGAATAATATGACTCCTAGAGGTGTATCATCAGTTTTTTGCTATTTCAAACAATTCTGCAAAGAATAATCTTGTACACCTATCATTTTGCAAATATATCTGTAAAATGAATTCCATTTTACAGATATAAATGGATTGATCCACCAAAGGTTTTACCTATTTGTAATTTTGACAGATATTGTCAGAGTTGCTATATATAGAAATCTCAAGAATCTATTTAAAATTTGACTTGTAAAACTTCAAATTATGCATGAAATTTTTTGAATAACATAAATAAATCTCAATAGATTTATAAGCTGTATACAAAAATAACTGTATTATGTTGCCATTTATGAAAAATATCACAGGAGTACTGGAATGGACACCAGGAGTCAGAGTTGTTCAGAGCTGGGAGGGATTACATCCAGCTAAAATGATTCAACAAGGATTCATGGAGGAAGTCAGGCCTTAATGGATACATCATTCTCTACCTTACATCCCCTGATATTCCTTTCCCTAAATACCTATACCTATTAAGAACAGGGACTGTAAAGCCAGAGCACATGAATTTAAATCTCAGTTCCACCACTTACTAGACTCATCTTCGGCAACTTACTTATACTCTGATTTACCACCATATTCTTCCATAAATCCTTGAAATTTTTCTTTGGTAATCTTAAATTATTGCTTTCTATGCCATCTTGTAATGGCAACCAGTGTTACAAATAGCCGTAACCAATCTCTGACTTTCTCAGCCACCTGAAGTCCAACAAATAGCTGACTTCATGGTCACCCCCTTACTTGCTTATGGTTGGAAGAGTGATTATTTCACAGGCTTCGACTGACTAGTGAATAAATAGCCAGAGTCACTTTTAATGAAGGACTTCCAGTTCTGCAGAAACTATAAAATTAAACTTTATCTTCTCAAAAATAAACTATTTAACTTGTAAAGTCCAGGACCTCAGCCCCGAAAGCCATTTTTTGGCCATGGTGCAAAAGTCAGATGTTAGAGCTATCAATAACTTTACACCTGATATCAAAAAATTGGCTGCGTAGGGTAAAACACTGACAGTCTGTTAAAGCCTACAAGCTGATACACGTTGTATAACTCAGATAATTCACTTTCTTTATGTTAAGAACAAGTATCTTTTTATTTAAAGGATTGATATTGGAGCTTGGTGTTTTCTTCACTTTATATGGGTGTGTGCACATATGTATGTGTACACGTGTGTATACATATATTATATATGTCTTTTTAAAATATATGCACATATAACATGTCTTTTTAAATATCTTTCTCCTTTTGAGAGTCTAAAAAAGTGATTTAATTAAATTGAATTTCTTACTGACATAAAGAAATCTATTTATCAAATTTCATAGATATAGAGCACATAAATTACCCTTAAACAGACTGATACATAGAAATAATCACTTTAGTTTGGTGCTATTTTATCTGAACTCATAAATAATATCAATATTCCAACTTAAAGTAGTTTGAGATTTTTCCTCCCAGTAAAACTTATTATTCTTTTTAAAATTTCTTTTTTGTTTATTTCCATGTTTATATTGGTCAGGAAACAGAAAGCGCACCTGCAATTTGAATAGGAAAAATATACAGAATTGTTAACTAGTATGTATTGGTTATCTACTGCTATGTTCCAAATTGTCCCAAAATTTAGCAGCCTAAAACAACAGACACTTATTTATCTCACACTTTCTGTCTGTCAGGACTCTGGGAGAGGCTTAGCTAAGTGGATATGGCTCAGAGTCTCTCATGAGGTTACCTCATGAGAGAATCCAGTCTTTACTCCCATCACTTTTCCCTCAGAACACAACCCCATCCAGGTGATGTGCCTTATCCAGGCAGCACACAATTTAAGTGAGCAAGCTTTCATCCACAAAAGATTGTGAATTAGTACAATGTCTATGGAAAACAGTATGGAGATTTCACAAAGAACTAAAAATAGAACTACCATTCAACCCAGCAATCCCACTGCTGGGTATCTACCCAAAGGAAAAAATATCAATGTATCAAAAAGCTACCTGCACTCATGTGTTTATCATAGCACTACTCACAATAGCAAAGATATGGGATCAACTTAAGTGCCCATCAATGGATGATTACAAAAGAAAATGTAGTATATACACACAATGGAATATTATTCAGCCAAAAAAAAATGAAACCATGTTTTTTGTAGCAACATGGATAGAACTATTAATGAAAGTAATTGTGTTAAGTGAAACAAGCTAGACACACAAAGTCCAATATCACATGTTCTCACTCATAAGTGGGTACTAAAAATGTGTATAAGTGGATGTAGAAAGTGAAATGACAGACAACGGAGACTTGGAAAGGGGAGGGAGTGGGCTGGGGGTAGATGATGGGAAATTACTTAATGGGTACAATGTATGTTATTCAGGTGATGGATACTCTAAAACTCCTTACTTGACCACTACATAAGCTATGCATGTAACAAAATTGCATTTGTATCCCATAAATTTATACAAATTTTAACAAGTTATGTGAATGCAAGCAATTCTTTTTTTTCTTATTTTCATCTGTGTAAACACCTAGAGAGACAATTCTTTATTGTATGATACTCTTCTTGAATTACATGACATTAGCATACTGGTCCCTCCTCCACAAAATTCCAGTAACACCCTCAATCATTGTGATAAGTGCAAAAGTCTCCGTTATTTTTTTCAGACTATCCCCCAGGAGGCAGTATTGCCCTCACTGACAGCCATTATTCCACAGTTTAGTAAGAGGGCACCCAAAATAGCCTTAGGGGCTTAAGAAAGACTGGTGAATAGTTATATCTAAACTGAGCCAGCAGGAATTGAGCGTGTGCTAACAGGACCAAATGGTACAAAGGGTTGAAGATAAAAGATTGCACAGCATATTCATGGTGCTGCATATATTTCAGTAGTGGCTGGGACATTAAGTCATAGTAATATTTACTCTGCTACAAAAAAAAAAAAAAAAAAAAAAATGCAGAAAAAGAATCAGGCCAGAAAGTCAAGTTTGACTGGTACCTAAGGAAGAGGTTTCCGACCGTCTTCCAATTGGCACACACTATTAAGCCATAAAAAACATTGTTGCACAATTCTCAACTTTAAAATTTTATGAGAGGACATCAACAAGAAACTGACCTTTCAGATTTAAAAATTATTTGAGCTTCTCATTGAATTAAAACAACAAAGAGTTGCAAATCAAAGTTAATATTAACATCTTTCTTCCTATCTCAGATGGCATTAGACTCACCACCTCTCTCATCTCTACGGTGAAAGTTCTCTGCTCTTTTCATTAAGGCTGCTCTCTGAACCTCAGACTGTAGACAAGAGTTCACAAACTGTCAGCTTGCTGCATCTTACCCACAGACAGTTTTGCTCTCCCCATAGTGTTACCTACTCTGTGCGGGTTTTTAAATTTTAATTACTTGCCAACACATAGAAAGCTGAATTTCCAGCTTCTCTGGGGATATCAGAAGATCTGGCAACAGTAGGTCTGCATGTCAGCAGTCAGCCAGAGCTGAGGAGGAGCTGGACATGTTAGACAGGGCACATGCACTCCAGTGTTCCACACACCAGCCCGCAACCTCCCACTAATACTCACCACTAGGTCTGGTATAGGTTGTCATTCCTCATCTGATTATACAGTGTTTTTCTTATACCTTGTGTAGTGGGTTGAATAGTAGCCCCCAAAAAGACATGTCTATGTCCTAATTTCTAGAACTTGCAAATTATCCTCTTTGGTAAAATAATCTCTACATATGTAACTTAAGTGAGAGCTCAATCTTGAGATGAAGAGATAGCCTGAATTATCCAGGTGAGCCCTAAAGTCAATGTTGAATGTCCTTATGAGAGAGAGACACACAGAAGAGACAGGCAGAAAAGAAGACACACAGAGGACGGGTGATATGAAGACAGAGGCAGAGACTGGAGTAAGGTGGCCGCATGCCAAGGAAGCCAGGAACTTCTGTGAAGCCACCAGAAATGGAAGAGACACGGAATGATTTTCCTCTAGAGCCTTGGGAGCCTGTGAGGGAGTGCAGCCCTGCTGACACATTTATTTCAGACTTATGGCCTCCATAACTGTCAGAGTACATTTCTGTTATTTTAAGCCACTTAGCATGTGGTGCTTTGTTATGGCATCCCCAGGATGTCTCATAGATAATGGCAGAAGTTAGAAATAATGATAAACAATGTGAATGACAAGCACCTAATTAAAATTTAAAAGTATAGATAATATATCCAAAAGAATTAATTTAGTAAGAGAAAAAAGGGAAGCAATGTGACCCAAGTGATAAGCATAAGGAATATCCATTATTAGGAAGTATAGGAAGATAATAAAGATATGGCCAATGACTGGGGAAATAAGAGAATATAGTCATTTTTGTTGAGTGCTGACACAGTACAGAATGGGAATGAAGACAGCATGTAAATGTGTTCTAGTGTGATCAATATGTTCAAAATATATAAACTACTCATCTGAAGAATTTGCCACCAAAGGGAAAAAAGAAACTCAAGATGTCTGAAAATGGCGGTAGTTTAGCAGGGATGACTGGTATGTTCGCTTTGGCTTCTTGTTTTGTTTTGGGATTTCTCTTTCTTTTTTAAATATAGGGAAAATATGGTTGAAGGGAGTAAAATCATTTCCCTGCCTCTCTATTCTATTTTTTGTTATGAGAGTTTAAGACAAATATTGATAAATGTAGGACTAATAATTTAAATTATGACTATAAAAGTAATAGATTTTATTATATCTTTCAAATTATTGGTATACAGTTAGTGCAGTTGCTAACAGTTATTAGCAAATGTGTCACTGAATTGAATGTGCCATTATTAACCAATTCAACATTAGATATTATTTACCTATTACATTCACCAATATAAACGCCAATCGACATTAAAAGGCAGTTAAACTGAGCTGTATAATTTTTACTTACTACTTATAATTAGAGAAAATATCCACATAGTACATAATATCCTTTGTTCCTCAAGGCAGAAAACACCATGGAAAATTTTGAAAAGAGCTATCACTTCTAGCTAGTACTGAAGTTATAAAAGTATATTAATCACTGAATCATAATTTAGCATTTACAGATATTAACTTTAATTTAAATAGCAATGCATGTATATTTGACGTCAGTAATAATAGTTGACATCTACTAAGTTTTCGCTATGTGTTGGGCCACACAAAAATCAATTCATTTAATCTTTCATAATAATTCTGACAGGTAGGTATAATTATCATTCCCATTTTACAAATGAGGAACTTAAAGCACAGAGAAGTCAGTTGTATTACCTAAGTTAGGAAGCTAAACTCAGGCAGTCTGGCTACAGAGTCTGCACAAACAGCCACAAATATCTAAAATGCAAATCTTAAATGAAAATATAATAACTTTCATTTACTCCAGTACAACAGCTGTATATAGATCCAGGCACTGGAATTTTCATGTTATCTGATATGACCAAGTGAATGGGATATCAGAATTAAAACATTCATTGAAATTAGAATACATGAAATGAAGTCACAGTTATTTTAATGTGTTTATAATTCATTACTTTTTTAATATGTTGGCAAGTCATCTGACTTTTTATATAAAGAAACCAAGAAGAGTTTCAAAGAAATAGAACCCCCATGAATATAGTGTATTAAGACATGTATTTAATCACACTGTAGATTCAACACTCAATTCCCAGCAATAATACATTATCAGATTTTACTGTACATGGGTTACCACTGTACATTGGTGATAGTAAACATATCAGTGCATCCAAACACACACATACACACAGAGAGACAGAGAGAGAAATCTATTGATCTTGCATAATATAATTATATAAATTTATTTCTCATGGAAGAAAATATAGTGTGCATGGAAAGCCTTCCACTGTATTTGATGAGATTTAAAATCCATCAATTGACAAGCATTCACAGTTCAGGAGATTCATTAACTCAGCCTGAGGATAGGATTTGGCTCTGTGTGTTTTAAATAGCATCCCAAGGGATTATTGTCCTCATAATTGTACAGTGTGAGAGCAATTTTAACTTTGTAATTGTATCTAGCATGTGGCGATCCATTATTATCCTCTGAAAGCAGGCATCTGCTACCTAGCTTTTAAGACTTTTGACAAAACTGATTACAAAATTGTGAACATTAATATAATAGCTTTTATCAAACATTCAAATAATTGCAATTACTAAGATTAATGTTACAGCTAATAGCAATTACCAGTAAAATAAATACTAAAACAGAAAGAGAAGGAATGTCACAGTTTGTAGGACCAATTAGCTGTCAAGTCTACTGATTCTGCTTTTACCACCTCTATCACACTCCCGCTTCCCTCTCCATTCTCTGTGCCACCTCTCTCACTCAGAGTCCAGCACCTCAAAATCTCCCATTTGGAAAAGTATACTGGTCATATAATTAACTCCTCTAACATACCACCTACATACCACCTCTCCTTGCTGCAATCCATTCATATATAATTCCCAGAGACCTTCCAGAATCCCCCTGCTCCAATTATGTTACTCTCCTACACAAACCCTTCCCCACTGCTTACAGAATGAACACCATGTTCTCCAGTAATCATACAAGTACTCCAAAGACTGGCCCTAATAGAAATCACAACCTTGTTGTCCACAGTTGCTCTTCCCTTGCCTTCAATCAAAACAACTTCCTCTTCTCCACATGCACTCTAAGCTTTCCAGCCCTAGATCTTTGTTTATAATAGCACATTACTCAGAATGCCTTTTCCTCTCCATCTCTGAAGTGCCTCCTTTGTATAAACCCACCAAATTTGATCTTCTGGAAGACTTCCTTGAGATCACCATATAATACTAATTTTTACCCCTAAACACTCATAGCATTTGACATCCAGCTTCCCTACAAAATGTTGCCACTTTCTATTTTGTATTATTATTTACATATAAAAATAATCTACTCCAAAGATGAGAAATTTTATCTTATACATGCATTAACCCCACAAATGTTTATTGAGTACCAACTATCTCTCTGACAGACACAGTTCTTGGTGCTGAAGACACTATAACAAAACATAATTTCTGCCCTATGGAGCTTAGAGATAAGTACTATGAAAAAATTAAAACAAGGTAATTGGATAGAGAGTAGGCTGGGTAATTTTAAATGGAGAACATAATGCAGAGACCTCAAAAATGAGGGCACCCAGAATGTAAACATCTGAGGTCTGAGAAGAGAGAATCAGAATCACAGAAGTTTCTGAGGCAGAATTAAGCTTGGCATGTTTAAGAATGCAAAAGTGTCAATGTGGCTGGACTATAGTGAGCAAGGGGAAGAATGGTGGGGATGAAGCCTGAGGTGGGCAAGGGCAAGTCACAGAGGCCATAGTGAGGATTCGGGATTTTATTCAAAGCACAGCAGGATGTCAATTAAGGCTTTACCTAAAGAGTGATATAATCTGGTTTACATATTTTATTTATCACTTCCATTTGTCCTGTGTGCAAAGCTGTGTGCACACAAGACTAGGGAGAAACCCAGTCTCTGGCTTGGCCAAGGTTTAAATTAATAAAAATGAAGATGAAAGTAAGTTGTCAGATTTAGGATATATTTTAGAAACCTAACTGATTTGCCAACAAATTGGATGCAGAGAGTAAGAGAAAATGGAAACTCAAGAATACTTCCAAGATTTTTACCCTGATCAATGGAATAGGTGAAAGTACATTAATGGAGATTGAGAATCCTGGTGGAGGTAAAAGTTTAGGGGTACTGAAGAGTGCTTTTGGACATGTGAATTTTTAGAAGCCTACTAGATGCTCCAAATGGAGCATAAAACATAACTGAATACAAAAGTCAGGAGTTCAGGGGAGAGGTCTGAGTTAATACAAATTTGATAGACATGAACATTTAAAGAAAACTGCATGAAAATACTAAAGATAGGCTGCCCTGCCTATGGAATAGCCATTCTTTGATCCCTTTACTTTCTTAATAAACTTGGTTTCATCTTACTCTATGGACTTCCCCCAAATTCTTTCTTGTGTGAGGTCCAAGAACCCTCTCCTAGGGTCTAGATCAGACCCTTTTCCAGTAACATCTTCCTGATGAACCACAAAGGGATTATACTAAAGAGACCCCCCAACCCCAAGGAAATTGACTGCAGCACCAATTAGCCAACAATTGGTGACACTTTGGGACACAATTTGAGACACTTGTTTTCTTACCAAGGCTTTTAGATACAAACAAACATTCTTAAGGAATCAAATTTTACTCATAGAACCAATAAAATCCTATTTGGAAAACTGGCCTCATATTTTGTCTACACAGTCCCTGTACAGCAGTGGTCGCCAACGATTTTGGCACCAGGTATCAGTTTCGTGGAAGACTACTTTTTCACTGTGGTGGGGTGTGGGAGTTCACGATGATTCAAGCACATTGCATTTATTGTGCACTTTATTTCTATTGTTACTACATTGTAACATATAATATAATGAAATAATTATACAACTCACCATAATGTAGAATCAGTGGGAGCCCTGAGTTTGTTTTCCTGCAACCAGACAGTCCCATCTGGGACAGTCCCATCCATTCTAACTCTGGATGACCGGAGACACTGACCAATCATCAGGCATTGGATTCTCATAAGGAATGCACAACCTAGAACCCTCATATATGCAGTTCACAATAAGGCTCACAATTCTATAAGAATCTAATACCACCACTCATCTGACAAGAGGCAGAGCTCAGGCAGTAATGCAAGTGATGGGGAGCAACAGTAAATAAACATGAAGCTCTGCTCACATGCTCACCACTCTGTGAGCTAACTCCTCTAACATAGAGGAGCTGCTGTGCAGCGCAGTTCCTAACAGTCCACAGACTGGTATCAGTCCATGGCCCAGGGGTTGGGAATCCCTGCTGTATAGAGTTCTTGACCTGCAACTGACCCTGTTTATTCCTTCGAACCAACCAGTGAACTTTGGTTGCAGCTCAGAATAAACAAGAGGGATGGATATCACCTTTTGTCAGAACTCAGAGTTATAAATGGCCCTCACCATATTGACACTTTCTGACTGAGCTCCTCTCTACACTGAATACAAGATACCCTAATAGGCAGAAATATCATCACCTCTATTCAGTCTGAAGATGTTACAGAAGATGGATCTTCATCCTTCTCCAACTCTTAGAATTAAGGGTCCCCTTGTAAAAGGGATGGGGAGAATATGTCAGAGGCATTCCATCCAGTGTGACTCCATCTTGAATAGGGGTTGTATTTTAGTCCAGTCTCACACTGCTATAAAGACATACCTGAAACTGAGTCATTTATAAAGAAAACAGATTTAATTGACTCACAGTTCCGCATGACTGGGGAGGCCTCAGGAAAATTACAATCATGGTGGAAGGTGAAGGGGAAGAAAGGCACATCTTCACATGGCCAGAGCAGGAGGAAGAGAGAATGAAGAGGAAAGTTCTACACACTTTCAAACAACCATATCTCATGAGCGCTCACTCACTATCATAAAAACAGCAAGAGGGAAATCTACCCCCAAAATCCAGTCACCTCCCACCAGGACTGGAAATTATAATTTGACATGAAATTTGGGTGGGGACAGAGAGCCAAACCATATTAGGCTGGATAAAATAAGCCTGAGACTACTGGGCTGCATTCCCAGGAGGTTAGGCATTCTTAGTCACAGGATGAGATAGTAGGTCAGTACAAGATAAAAGTCACAAAGACTTTGCTGACAAAACAGGATGTGGTAAAGAAGCCTGCCAAAACCCACCAAAACTAAGTGGTCAATGAAAGTGACCTAAGTCATCCTCACTAATCATTATATGCTAATTGTAATGCATTAGCATGCTAAAAGACACTCCTACCCACATTATGACAGTTTACAAATGCCATGGAAATGTCAGGAAGTTAACCTTTATGGTCTAAAAGGCAGAGGAACCCTCAGTTCTGGGAATTACCCACACCTTTGCTGGAAAACTCATGAATAATCCACCCCTATGATCAAAAAATAAGTATACCCAGTCAAGCCACCCATACTGCTGCTGTGGCTATGGAGTACCCATTCTTTTATTTCTTTGCTTTCTTAATGAACTTGCTTTCATTTTAAAAATAAAAAGAAAGAAAGAAGGAGGTTGGACACGATGGCTCATACTTGTAATCCCAGCACTTTGAGAGGCCGAAGCAGGCGAATCACCTCAGGTCAGGTGTTTGAGACCAGCCTGGCCAACATGGTGAAACCTTGTCTCTACTAAAAATACAAAAATTAGCCAAGTATGGTGACACATGCCTGTTAATTTCAGCTACTCAAGAGGCTGAGGCAGGAGAATCACTTGAACACAGGAGGTTCAGGGGTTGAGGTGGCAGTGAGCCAACATCATGCCACTACACTTTAGCCTGGGCAAGAGAGTGAGACCCTGTCTCAAAAAAAAAAAAAAAAGAAAGAAAGAAAGAAAAGAAAGAAAGAAAAGTGGATACTAAAGATAGAGTATAGCTACAGAAAGAAGTAGGGCACTCCAACATTTAAAAAACAACCAGCAAAGAAAACTGAAAAGAGTGGCCAAGAAAGTGTCATAACACTAGGAGAGTGAGGGGCCACAGGCACCAAATGAGAAAAGTGTTTCAGAGAAGAGAGGAGGAGATAGTGATTAACTGAATAAAATGCTGCTAAGAAGTTAGATAACCAAAGAGAAAGAGACCATTAGCAGTATCACCTTGTATTCATCAGGGTTTTCTAGAGAAACAGAACCAATATGACATATATAGATATATAGAAATAGATTTATAATGAGGGATTGGCTCAAACGATTATGGAAGCTGAGAAGTCTCCCAATCTGCTATCAACACACTGGAGGCCCAGGAAAACCAGTTCTACTCAAAGCCGAAAGGGTGGAGAATCAATGGAGCCAATAATATAAATCCCAGTATGAGTCTGAAGGCCCATAAACTAGAAGCATCTATGTCTGAGAATCGGAAAAAATGAATGGTTCAGCTCAAACAGAAAGGGTAAATTTGTCCTTCCTCCACTTTTTTGTTCTGTGCAGGCCCTCAATGGATTGGATGATGACCAACCACATTTGTGAGGGTAGATCTGCTTTACTTATTAGACCAATTTAAATGCTAATCTCTTCTGGAAACATCTTCACAGACATGCCCAGAAATAATTTTCTGCCAGCTATTTGGGCATCCCTTTGCCCAGTAAAGTTGACATATAAAATTAACCAACACACACTCTTAGAACTAAGCAAGGAGCTTTTGGCAAGTTCCACCCTGATAATCCTTCAGCTGTCTATGGGGCAGGGATTCCACAAGGCCAAAGGGAGGTACCAATCAAAACCTACATCCTTCAAGATTATATATGCATACCCAGAACTCCCTGTCTCAATGACCTCAAGTCACTTTCAAGCCTGCTTGAGCCTTGCTATTGTCTGAATGTTTGTGTCCCCCAAAATTCATATGTTAAAACCTAATTCCCAAAGCAGTAGTATTAAGAAATGGGGTCTTTGGAAGGTGATTAAGTCACATGGGTAGAGCCCTCATAAATGGGATGAATTCCCTTATAAAAAAGACCCAAGGATTATTGTTCATCCCTTCTGTCATATGAGTACATAGTAAGAAGGAACAATCTTAGAAGTAAAGAGGGCTATTTCTTACCAGACATCAATCTGCTCGTGTCTTGATTCTGGACTGGCCTCTAGAACTGTGAGCAATAAATTTCTGTTATTTATAAATTACCTAGATTAAGAACATTTGTTATAGCAGCCTGAAAGGACCGAAATGGGCCTCATCCCCAGGTATGTTTTGACAGGTGACTGAGCTGGTATACACATCTGTTGCCCTAAGGGGTAACCAAAGGACAACTGATTTCATGGGGTGAGGTCACAGTTGTGATGCCTGAGCTGGGGAGTCCATTCTTGTGCATGCAAGGCTGTTTCAAGAGTGTCTTTGTTCCCCAGGGCTTCCATAACAAATCATCACAAACTTGGTGGCTTACAACAACAAAAATTTATTTTCTCAAATTTCTGGAGACCAAAAGTTCAAAATTAGAGTATTGGCAGGGTTGATTCTTTCTGAAGGCTCTGAGGGAAGATCTATTTCCTATGTTTTAAAGGTCTGTCTCATGCAAAACTCACATTGAAACTTAATCTCCACCAGGCATGGTAGCTCATGCCTGTAATCCCAGCACTTGGGAGGCTGAGGCAAGAGGACCACTTGAGCTAAGCGGTTCAAGACCAGACTGGGCAATATAGTGAGACGCCATCTCTACCAAAAAAAAAAAAAATTAAATAGCCAGGTGTGGTGGCCTGCACCTCTAGTTCCAGCTACTCAGGAGGTTGAGGTGGGATGATTGCTTAAGCTTTGGAGATAAAGATTTCAGTGAACCATGATCATGGCACTGCACTCCAGCCTGGGTTATAAAGCAAGACCCTTACTCAAAGAAAAGGAAAGGAAAAAGAAAGAGAAGAAAAGAAAAGAAACTTAATCCCCAATGTTGCATTTTTGAGAAGTGAAACATTTAAGTGGTTTAGTCCTGAAGGCTCTGCCCACACGAGTGGATTAATTCATTCATGGATTAATGGGTGTATTTATTTGTTTTCACACTGCTATAAAGATCCTACCTGAGACTGGGTAATTTATTTTTTAAAAAGAGGCTTAATTGACTCACAGTTCCACATGACTGGAGAGGTCTCAGAATACTGACAATTATGGCAGAAGGCAAAAAGGAAGCAAGACACGTCTTACATGGCTGCAGGCAAGAGAGGGAGAGAAAGAAGGAGAGAGAGAGAGAACAAAGGAAATTTACCACACTTTAAAGCCATCAGCTCTTGTGAGAACTCACTGACTATCATGAGAACAACATGGGGGGAACCACCCCAAAAATCCAATTACCTCCCACCATGTTCTTCCCTCAACATGTGGGAATTACAATTCGAGATGAGATTTGGGTGGGCACACAGAGCCAACCCATATCAATGGATTAATGGATTAATGCATTATCATGGGATTGGGACTGATGGCTTCATTTTTAAAAGCAAGAGAGACCTGAACTATCATACTTAGCTCCCTTATCATGTGATGTACTGCACAATCTCTGGACTCTGAAGAGAGTCCCCATCAACAGATGGTCACTCAACTTTAGACTTCTCTGCCTCTATATCTGTAAGAAATAAATTCCCCTTCTTTATAAATTACCAGTTTCAGGTAGTCTGTTATAAATAATAGAAAATGAACTAAGACATCGTTCTATGCCTATGTCCCAGCTTCTGATGGTTTCCAGCAATTCTCAGCATTTCTTATACAATAGATACATAACCCACATTTCTGCCTCTGCCTTCACATGTCCTTCTTGCCATGTCACTGTGTCAAATCTCCCTCTCCTTTCTCTTGTAAGAACATCAGCCATCGGATTTATGGCCCACCCATGATCCAGGATGATCTCATCTAAGATCCTTAACTTACTTACATCCACAAAAACCCTAATCCCAAATAAGATCACATTCACAAGTGCCAGGAGCTAAGACTTGGACATATCTTTTGAAGGAATACTGTTCAACCCAATACAAAGTGCAAGATACAGATACAAAATACAAGATATCAAGAGAAGAGAATAAATTATAGGCCAGGTATCAGGAGATATTTGTCTTATACTGCCACATTGTACCAAGAAACTCTGAAGAGTTTGAGATTTCAAAATTCAAACCTGACCTTCTAGGTCATTGTGATATTGTGGCATATGCCTATTTGGTCTTCCTGCCTGGGCATACAGCTTCTAAAATCCTTGAATCCCCTGAAAAATGAGAGTGTGTTTTTTATGTTCATGAGGTAGCTAGTGCCAGTGGGAAGAAAGCACATAGCCTCAGAATGAAGGCCAGTGGCTGAAAAGATCAAGGCTTGATTAGGTATAACAACTTTCATGCCCCCCTAAATCTTAGGGGAGAGGAGAAGGATTAAAAGTTGAGCTGATCAATACAGAGGGGCCAAATAGGAACAGCTCCAGTCTGCAGCTCCCAGCATGATTGATGCAGAAGACAGGTGATTTCTGCATTTCCAACTGAGATACCTGGTTCATCTCACTGGGACTGGTTGGACAGTAGGTGCAGCCCATGGAGGTTGAGCTGAAGCAGGGCATGGTGGCGCCTCACCCGGGAAGTGCAAGGGGCTAGAGGATTTCCCTTTCCTAGCAAAGGTAAGCCATGACAGACTACCTGGAAAAACAGGACACTCCCACCCAAACACTATGCTTTTCCCAAGGTCTTAGCAACCAGCAGACAAAGAGATTCTCTCCCATGCCTGGCTTGTTGGCTCCCATGCCCACGGACCCTTGTTCATTGCTAGTGCAGCAGTCTCAGATCAATCTGCAAGATGGCAGCCTGGCTGGGGGAGGGACATCCACCATTGCTGAGGCTTGACTAGGTAAACAAAGCAGCCTGGAAGCTCAAACTGGGCAGAGCTCACCACAGCTCAACAAAGCCTACTGCCTCTAGACTCCACCTCTGTGGGCAGGGCATAGCTGAACAAAAGGCAGCAGACAACTTCTGCAGACTTAAACATCCCATCTGACAGCTCTGAAGAGAGCAGTGGTTCTCCCAGCATGGTGTTTGAGCTCTGAGAAGGGACTGCCTCCTCAAGTGGGTCCCTAACCCCCATGTAGCTTAACTGGGAACACCTCCCATTAGGGGCCAACAGACACCTTATATAGGCAGCTGCTCCTCTGGACGAAGCTTCCAGAGGAAGGATCAGGCAGCAATATTTGTTGTTCTGCAGTATTTGCTATTCTGCAGCCATCGCTGGTGATAGCCAGGCAAACACAGTCTGGAGTAGAACTCCAGAAAACTCCAACAGAACTGCCACGGAGGGACCTGACCGTTAGAAGAAAAACTAACAAACAGAAAGGAATAGCATCAACATCAACAAAAAGGTAATCTACAGCAAAACCCCATCTGTAGGTCACCAACATCAAAGACCAAAGATAGATAAAACCACAAAGATGGGGAGAAAACAGAGCTGAAAAACTTAAAATTCTAAATATCAGAGCACCTCCTCTCCTCCAAAGGATTGCAGCTTCTCACCAGCAACGGAAAAAGCTGGATGGAGAATGACTTTGACAAGTTGACAGAAGTAGTCTTCAGAAGGTTGGCAATAACAAACTTCTATGAGCTAAAGGAGCATGTTCCAACCCAAAGCAAGGAAGCTAAAAAACCTTGAAAAATGATTAGATGAATGGCTAACTAGAATAAACAGTGTAGAGAAGACTTTAAATGACTTTAAAACCATGGCATGAGAACTTCATGATGCATGCACAAGCTTCAGTAGCCAATTTGGTCAAGTGGAAGAAAAGGTATCAGGGATTGAAGATCAAATTAATGAAATAAAGCAAGAAAACAAGGTTAGAGAAAAAAAGAGTAAAAAGAAACAAATAAAGCCTCCAAAAAATATGGGACTATGTGAAAAGACCAAATCTACATTTCATTGGTGTACCTGAAAGTGATAGGGAGAATGGAACCAAGTTGGAAAACACTCTTCAGGATATTATCCAAGAGAATGCCCCCAAATTAGCAAGGCAGGCCAACATTCAAAATCAGGAAATACACAGAACACCACAAAGATACTCCTCGAGAAGAGCAACCCCAAGACACATAATTGTCAGATTCACCAAGGTTGAAATGCAGGAAAAAGTGCTAAGGGCAGCCAGAGAGAAAGGGTGAGTTACCCACAAAAGGAAGCCCATCAGAATAACAGTGGATTTCTCAGCAGAAACCCTACAAGCAAGAAGAGAGTGGGGGAAAATATTCAACATTCTTAAAGAAAAGAATTCAACCCAGAATTTCATATTCAGCCAAACTAAGCCTCATAAGTGAAGGAGAGATAAAGTCCTTTACAGACAAGAAAAAGCTGAGAGATTTTGTCACCACTAGGCCTGCCTTACAAGAGCTCCTGAAGGAAGCACTAAATATGGAAAGGAACAACCGGTATCAGCCACTGCAAACATGCCAAATTCTAAACAGCATCAATGCTATGAAGAAACCAGATCAATTAACAGGCAAAATAACCAGCAAACATCACAATGACAGGATTAAATTCACACATAATAATATTAACCTTAAATGTAAATGGGTTAAATGCCCCAATTAAAAGACACAGACTGGAAAACTGGATAAAGACTCAAGACCCATCAGAGTGCTGTATTCAGGAGACCCATCTCACATGCAAAGATGCACATAGGCTCAAAATAAAGGGATGGAGGAAGATCTACCAATCATAGGTAAAGCAAAAAAAAAAAAAAAAGAAGGGGTTGCAATCCTAGTCTCTGATAAAACAGACTTTAAACCAACAAAGATCAAAAGAAGGCTGTTACATAATGGTAAAGGGATCAATTCAACAGGAAGAGCTAACCATCCTAAATAAATATTCACCCAATACAGGAGCACCCAGGTTCAAAAAACAAGTCCTTAGAGACCTAGAAAGAGAATTAGACTCCCACACAATAATAGTGGGAAACTTTAACACCCCACTGTCAATATTAGACAGATCAACAAGACAGAAAGTTAACAAGGATATCCAGGACCTGAACTCAGTTCTGCACCAAGGAGACCTAATAGACATCTACAGAACTCTCCACCCCGGATCAACAGAATATACGTTCTAATCAGCATCACATCGCACTTATTCAAAAACTGACCACATAATTGGAAGTAAAGCACTCCTCAGCAAATGTAAAAGAACAGAAATCACAACACACTGTTTCTCAGACCACAGTACAAAGAAATTAGAACTCAAGATTAAGAAACTCACTCAAAACAGCACACAACTACATGAAAACTGAACAACTTGCTTCTCAATGACCACTGGTAAATAATGAAATTAAGGCCAAAATAAAGACGTTCTTTGAAAGCAATGAAAACAAGACACAATGTACCAGAATCTCTGGGACATATTTAAAGCAGTGTGTAGAGGGAAATTTACAGCACTAAATGCCCACAAGAGAAAGCAGGAAAGATTTAAAATTGACACCCTAACATCACAATTAAAAGAACTAGAGAAGCAAGAGCAAACACATTCAAAAGCTAGCAGGAGACAAGAAATAACTAAAATCAGAGCAGAACTGAAAGAGATAAAGATGCGAAAAAACCCTTCAAAAAATAAATGAATCTAGGAGCTGGGTTTTTGAAAAAATCAACAAAATTGATGGGCCGCTAGCAAGACTAATAAGGATGAAAAGAGAGAAGAATCAAACGGATGCAATAAAAAATGATAAAGGGGATACCACCACCGACCCCACAGAAATACAAACTACCATCAGAAAATAATATAAACACCTCTATGCAAATAAACTAGAAAATCCAGGAGAAATGGATAAATTCCTGGACACATACACCTTCCCAAGACTAAACCAGGACAAAGTTGAATCTCTGAACAGACCAATAACAAACTCTGAAATTGAGGCAATAATTAACAGCCTACCAAACAAAAAAAGTCCAGGACCAGATGGATTCACAGCTGAATTCTACCAGAGGTACAAAGAGGAGCTGGTGCCATTGCTTCTGAGACTATTTCAAATCAATAGAAAAAGAGGGAATCCTCCCTAACTGATTTTATGAGGCCAACATCATCCTGATACCAAAGCCTGGCAGAGACACACAAAAAAAGAGAACTTTAGACCAATATCCCTGATGAACATCGATGTGAAAATTCTCAATAAAATACTAGCAAACCAAATCCAGCAGCACACCAAAAAAGCTTAACCAACATGATCAAGTCGGCTTCATCTCTGGGATACAAGGCTGGTTCAATATATGCAAATCAATAAACGTAATCCATCTCATAAACAGCATCAATCACAAAACCACATGATTATCTCAATAGATGCAAAAAAGGCCTTCAACAAAATCCAACAGCCCTTCATGATAAAAACTCTCAATAAATTAGGTATTGATGGAATGTATCTCAAAATAGTAAGAGCCATTTATGACAAACCCACAGCCAATATCATACTGAATGGGCAAAAACTGGAAAAATTCCCTTTGAAAACTGGCACAAGACAGGGATGCCCTCTCTCACCACTCCTATTCAACATAGTGCTGGAAGTTCTGGCCAGGACAATCAGGCAAGAAAGAAATAAAAGATATTCAATTAGGAAAAGAGGAAGTCAAATTGTCCCTGTTTGTAGATGACTGCAAAAATCACAAGCATTCCTATACACCATTAATGGACAAACAGAAAGCCAAATCATGAGTGAACTCCCATTCACAATTGCTACAAAGAGAATACAATACCTATGGATCCAACTTACAAGGGATGTGAAGGACCTCTTCAAGGAGAACTACAAACCACTGCTCAAGGAAATAAAAGAGGACACAAACAAATGGAAGAACATTCCATGCTCATGGATAGAAAGAATCAATATCATAAAAATGGCCATACTGTCCAAAGTAATTTATAGATTCAATGCTATCCCCATCAAGCTACAAATGACTTTCTTCACAGAATTGGAAAAAAGCACTTTAAAATTCATATGGAGCCAAAAAAGAGCCTGCATTGCCAAGACAATTTTAAGCAAAAAGAACAAAGCTGGAGGCATCACACTACCTGACTTCAAACTATACTACAAGGTTACAGTAACCAAAACAGCATGGTGCTGGTACCAAAACAGAGATATAGACCAATGGAACAGAAGAGAAGACTCAGAAATAACACCACACATCTACCACCATCTGATTGTTGACAAGCCTGATTAAAAAAAAAAAAAAAGAAATGGGGAAAGGATTCCCTATTTAATAAATGGTGCTGGGAAAACTGGCTAGCAAGATGTAGAAAGCTGTAACCAGATCCCTTCCTTACAGCTTATACAAAAACTAATTCCAGATGGATTAAAGATGTAAATGTTAGACCTAAAACCATAAAAACCCTAGAAGAAAACCTAGGCAACACCATTCAAGACATAGGCATGGGCAAGGACTTCATGACTAAAACACCAAAAGCAATGGCAATAAAAGCCAAAATTGACAAATGGGATCTAATTAAACTAAAGAGCTTCTGCACAGCAAAAGAAACTGCCATCAGAGTGAATAGGCAACCTACAGAATGGGAGAAAATTTTTGCAATCTACTCACCTGACAAAGGGCTAATATACAGAATCTACAAAGAACTCAAATAAATTTACAAGAAAAAAAAACAAACAACCACATCAAAAAGTGGGGAAAGGATATCAACAGACACTTCTCACAGAAGACATCTATGCAGCCAACAGACACATGAAAAAATGCTCATCATCACTGGTCATCAGAGAAATGCAAATCAAAACTA
The DNA here is from genome assembly GCF_007565055.1 of Rhinopithecus roxellana. Taxonomy (NCBI): domain Eukaryota; kingdom Metazoa; phylum Chordata; class Mammalia; order Primates; family Cercopithecidae; genus Rhinopithecus; species Rhinopithecus roxellana. Next base: position 141,433,741 of record NC_044552.1, on the reverse strand, counting down.
CAATGAGATACCATCTCACCTCAGTTAGAATGGCAATCATTAAAAAGTCAGGAAACAACAGATGCTGGAGAGGATGTGGAGAAATAGGAATACTTTTTCACTATTGGTGGGAGTGTAAATTAGTTTAATCATTGTGGAAGACAGTGTGGTGATTCCTCAAGGATCTAGAACTAAAATTACCATTTCACCCAGCAATCCCTAAAGACACATGTGGCCAGGTGTAGTGGCTCACACCTGTAATCCCAGCACTTTGGGAGGCTGAGGTGGGTGGATCACAAGTTCAGGAGATCGAGACCATCCTGCCTAACACGGTGAAACCCTGTCGCTACTAAAAATACAAAAGATTAGCCAGGCGCAGTGGCGGGCGCCTGTAGTCCCCGCTATTAGGGAGGCTGAGTCAGGAGAATGGCGTGAATATAGGAGGCGGAGCTTGCAGTGAGCTGAGATCGCGCCACTGCACTCCAGCCTGGGCGACAGAGTGAGACTCCCACTCAAAAAATAAATAAATAAATACAAAAAATACAAACAATCAGCCGGGCATGGTGGCAGATGCCTGTAGTCCCAGCTACTCGGGAGGCTGAGGCAGCAGAATGGCCTGAACCCAGGAGGCGGAGCTTGCTGAGCCAAGATCATGCCACTGCACCCCAGCCTGGACGACAGAACAAGACTCCATCTCAAAAAAAAAAAGGACACATTCACACATATGTTTATTGTGGCACTATTCACAATAGCAAAGACTTGGAACCAACCCAAATGTCCACCAATGATAGACTGGATAAAGAAAATGTAGCACATATACACCATGGAATACTATGCAGCCATAAAAAAAACAATGAGTTCATGTCCTTTGCAGGGACATGGATGAAGCTGAAAACCATCATTCTCAGCAAACTATCACAAGGACAGAAAACCAAACACCCCATGTTCTCACTCATAGGTGGGAAATGAACACTGAGATCACTTGGACACAAGGTGGGGAACGTCACACACCAGGGCCTGTTGAGGTGTAAGGGGCTGGGGGAGGGATAGCATTAGGAGAAATCCCTAATGTAAATGGTGAGTTGATGGGTGCAGCAAAACAACATAGCATAGGTAGACCTATGTATCAAAGCTGCACATTGTACACATGTACCCTAGAACTTAGAGTATAATAATAATTTTTAAAAAGTTGAGCTGATCACCAATAGCTGATGATTTAATCAATATTACCTGCATAATGAAGCCTCCATAAAAACCCTAAAAAACTGAGTTTGGATGAGCTTCCAGATAGCTGGCACCCAGAAAAAGGATGAAAGTTCTGGGCTCCTTTCCTCATGTTATGTCCTATTTATCTCCTCTGGATATTCATGTGTATCATTTACTAATAACCCTGTAAACATAAGTAAAGTGTTTCCCTGAGTTCTGTGAGCCACTCTAGCAAAATTAATCAAACCTGAGGAGAGGGTCACAGGAACGCCAATCTACAGCCAGTCTGGCAGAAGTATGGGGGACAACCTACTGCAATCGTCCCCTGGCATTCAAAGGAGATAGGTTTCAAGATACCCACAGATGCCAAAATCCAAGGAAGCTTAAGTTTCTTATATAAAATTGTGGAGTATTTGCATATAAACTATACACATTCTGCCATATACTGTAAATCATCTCTAGACAAATCTAGAGATGATTATTTCTACACTAATAGTAAGTGTAGTATGTGAGATATTAATAGTAAGAGATACTAATAGTAAGTGTAGTAAGTGAGATATGGAAGGTCAATTGTACTTGCAATTGACATCTGAAGTGAAAGCAGTCTTGTGTGACTGAGCCCCTAAACTGTGGGATTTAACATTATCCACAAATAATGTCAGAATTGAATTGAATTATAGAGCACCCAACTGGTGCCCACTGGAGAACCAATTGGTCTGTAGGGAAAGACTCCAAACACCTCTGGTGTTAGAAGTGTTGTGTTGAGTGGAGTGTGAGTAAAAGTAGGAAAAACACTTCCAGTTTTTTTTCAATACCATATAGTCAATATAAAGTTACGTTTGTTAAGGTAAAAAAAAATGACACATTTTATTAAACAGTGTAAAACCTTCATTTGCAACTTCTAAACACTTGGTAATATGTTTTATAGCTCTCCATTTGAACTCTTGCCTTAAGCACTGCAAAAAGTCAAGGGTGGGTGTAACCATTCGGAAATATGAAAGTCATCAGTGACGTGAAAAACAGAAGCCCAACTTGAGTGGGTTGGTGAAAGGAGGTAAAGTGAGAAAGTACAGACTCTGACCAGAAACTGTGTTTTAATATAGCTAACCATGAAAGGGAGAAGAGAAATAAGAAGTTACTGGGCAGGGGATGTAAAGACAAGAAAGGTGTTTTGTTTTGTTTTGTTTTGTTTTGTACTGTTTGGTTTAAAGTGGGGAATGTAATATGTTTTTATATTTATGAGGATAATCCAGTAGAGAGAAAGAAATTCATGATGAAAGGGAGAATAATTATGGAGTCCTTGGAGGGTGGAGCAAGATGGCCAAATAGAAGTTTTCACTGATCCTCCTCCTTGCAGGGACACCAAATGTAACAACTATCTACACAAAAAAGCACCTTCATAAGAACCTAAAGTCAAGTGACCACTCATACTACCTGGTATCAACTCCAGTATTGCTGAAAGTGGCACAGAAGAGGGTAGGAAAGACATTCTTGGATCACTGATGCCACCCCTCCCCCATCCCATGGTAGCAGCCACCTAACACAGGGAGACAGCCTGCATGCTTAAGGGACAGACAGCACAGCAACTGTGGATCTTTGTGTTGAACTCAGTGCTGCCCTCACATAGCAGAAAGAAAAACCATGGGGTGGGGACTGTAAAAAAAAGACAAAGAAAAAAAAACAAAAAAAGAAAAAAGAAAGAAACAGAAAAACCCATGTTGAACTCAGCCTATGCTTGCTCATGGAGAGAGTATTTAGGCCAGCCCTAGCCAAAGGGGAATTGTCCATCCCAGCTGCTGGAACCTGAGTTTCAGCAAGCTGCGACACCATGGGCTAAAGGACTCTGGGTTACTAAATAAACTTGAAAGGAAATCTAGGACACAAGAACTGCAATTCCTAGGCAAGTCCTAGCGTTCTGCTGGGCTTGATGCAAGTGGACTTGGGGGACACATGAACTAGTGAGACACCAGCGGGGGAAACTAAGGGAATGCTTGCACTATCCCAACCCAAACCCCAGGCAGTGTGACTCACAGCAATGAAAGTGACTTCTTCCTTCTGCTTGAGGAGAGGAGAGGAGAGGGAAGAGTAAAGAAGACTTTGTCTTGTATATTATATACCAGCTCAGCCATAGTAGAATAGGGCATTGAGCAGAATCATGAGGCCTTCCATTCCAGGCCCTGGCTCCTGGATGACATGTCTAGACACAACCTGCACAAGAAGGGAATTCACTGCCTTGAAGGGAAAAACCAAGTCCGGGCAGAATTTTTCACCTGCCGAATAAGGAGCCATTGGGCACCGAATAACCAGCAGTGATACCCAGATAGTGCATGACATGGGCCTTGGGTGAGACTCTGAGACATGCTGGCTTCAGGTGAGACCCAACACATTCCCAGCTGTGGTGGCTATGGTGAAAGACTCCTGATTGAGAACAGCAGAGGGAAAAGTAAAGGGGATTTTGTCTAGCAAGTTAGGTACCTGCTCATCCACAGTGGGAAAGAACACCAAGCAGGTTCTTGGGGTCCTTGGTTGCAGGCCCTGGCTCTTGGATGGCATTTCTGGACTTACTGTAGGCCAAAGTGGGGACCACTTCCCTGAAGGGTGAGTCCTAGGCCTAGCAGCATTCACCACAAGCTAACCGAAGAGCCCTTGAGCCTTAAGTGAACATCAGTGGTAGCCTGGCAGTACTCCCCATGGCCCTGTCATTGTGGTTGCCATGGAGACAGGTTCCTCTGCCTATAGAAAAAGAAGGAAATATTGGGAAGCACTTTGTCTTGTGGTTTGAGTGACAGCTTAGCCACAGTATAATAGAGCATCAGGTAGATTTCTAAGGTTTTTGAATCCAGTCCCTGGCTCCTGAATGGCACTTCTGAACCTGCCTGGGGCCTAGGGAACTTGCCACTCTGAAGGGAAAGATACAAGCCTGGATGACCTCACCACCTGCTGATAGTAGAGTGCTAGGGCCATGAGCAAACATAGGCAATAGCTAGGTAGTGGCTACAACTAGGCCTTGGGTGGCACCTAGGGCAGTCCCAGTCAGTGGTAGTAGCCACAGGAGTGCTAACTCTCTCCCCCAGCTGCAGGTGGCTCAGTAAAGAGAGAGAGACTCTGTTTGCTTGGAAGAAAGTAAGGGAAGAGAAAAAGAGTCTCTTGTTGGTAATCCAGAGAGTTCTTTCAGATCTTCTCTAAGGCTACCAAGGTGGTACCTCTATGAAACTATAAGAACCAAAGTGTTACTAGGCTTTGGGTGCCCAACTAATACAGATATGGCTTATATCTCAACACCCAAGTCCCTTTGAATACTTGGAAAGCCTTCCCAAGAAGGATGGATACAAACAAGCCCAGACTGTAAAGACTACAACAAATACCTAATTATTCCATGCTTATACAGCAACAAACATTCACAAGCATCACGATCATCCAGAAAAACATAACCTCACCAAATGTACTAAATAAGGCACCAGGAACCAATCCTGGAAAAACAGAAATATGTGAACTGTCAGACAAGGAATTCAAAATAGACATTTTTGAGGAAACTCAAAGAAATTCAAGATAACACAGAGAAGGAATTCAGAATTATATCAAATAAATTTAACAAATAGATTGAAATAATTAAAAAGAATCAAGCAGAAACTCAAGTTGAGGCTAGTCTGAAGGTAGTTATCTAAATTGGTTACAGTTATACAACTGTTCACAGATTGAATTCCCTGTTCTGCTCTTTCCTGCCTTCTCACTACTGTACTTGCCTAGGCTTTAAAAATTAAACTTAAAAATTGGATTCTGTAGTTGAAAAATTCAACTGATGTACTGAAGAATGCATCTGAGTCTCTTAGCAAAAGACTAGATCAAGCAGAAGTAAGAATTAGTGAGCCTGAAGACAGGCTTTTTGAAAATACACAGTAAGAGGAGACAAAAGAAAAAAGAATAAAGCATGTCTACAAAATCTAGAAAACAGACTGAAAAGCCAAATCTAAGAGTTATTGGTCTTAAACAGGAAGTAGAGAGAGAGAGATCAGGTGGAAAGTTTATTCAAAGACATAACAACAGAGAAGTTTCTAAGCCTAGAGAAAGATACCAATATCTAAGTACAAGAAGGTTGCAGAACACAAAATAGATCAAATCTAAACAACATTACCCCAAGGCATTTAATAATCAAACTCACAAAGGCCAAAGATAGAGAAAGGATGCAAAAAGTAGTGAGAGAAAAGAAAGAAATAACATACAATGGAGCTCCAACACATCTGGCAGCAGACTTTTCAGTGGAAACCTTACAGGAGAGAGTGGCATGGTATATATAAAGTGCTAAAGGAAAAAAAAAAGTTTACCCTAGGATAGCATATCCAGCAAAAATATCCTTCTAACATGAAGTAGAAATATAAACTTTCTCAAACAAAAGCTGAAAGATGTCATCAACACCAGACCTGTCCTTCAAGAGATGTTAAGGGGACTAGTTCAATCAGAAAGAAAAGAATGTTAATGAGCAATAAAAAAAATCATCTGAAGGTACAAAATTCACTGGTAATAATAAGTACACAGAAAAACACAGAATATTACAACACTGTAACTGTGGTGTGTAAACTACTCTTATGCTAAGTAGAAGGACTAAAAAATAAACCAATTGAAAACAATAACTACAACAACTTTTCAAGAAATAGTACAATAAGATATAAATAGAAACAACAAAAAGTTTAAAAGCAGAGGACAAAGTTTAAGCACAGAGGTTTTATTTTATTGTTGTTGTTGTTATTGTTGTTGTTGTTGTTGTTGTTTGGAGATGGAGTCTCACTCTGTCACCCAGGCTGGAATGCAGTGGCCCCATCCCAGCTGACTGCAACCTCCACCTCCCGGGTTCAAGCAATTCTCCTGTCTCAGCCTCCCAAGTAGGTGGGATTACAGGCATGTGCCACCATGCCCAGCTAATTTTTGCACTTTTTTTAGTAGAGATGAGGTTTCACCATGTTGGCCAGGCTGGTCTCAAAATCCTGACCTCAGGTAATCCACTCTCCTCAGCCTCCCAAGATTCTGGAATTGCAGGCATGAGTCACCATGCCCAGCTGAAGTACAAAGTTTTTATTCATTTTCTTTTTGTGTGTATGCAGTACTAAGTAGTCATCAGTTTGAAGTAATGGGTTATAAGATAGTACATGCGCTGGCCGGGCGCGGTGGCTCAAGCCTGTAATCCCAGCACTTTGGGAGGCCAAGACGGGCGGATCACGAGGTCAGGAGATCGAAACCATCCTGGCTAACACGGTGAAACCCCGTCTCTACTAAAAAATATGAAAAACTAGCCGGGCGAGGTGGCAGGCGCCTGCAGTCCCAGCTACTCGGGAGGCTGAGGCAGGAGAATGGCGTGAACCTGGGAGGCGGAGCTTGCAGTGAGCCGAGATCGCGCCACTGCACTCCAGCCTGGGCGACAGAGTGAGACTCTGTCTCAAAAAAAAAAAAAAAAAGATAGTACATGCAAGCCTCCACGGTAAGCGCAAATCAAAAAACATACAATGGATACACAAAAACTAAAAAGCAAGAAATTAAATCATACCACCAGATACGGTTAGGCTTTGTGTCACCATCCAGATCTCATCTTTAATTATAATTCCTATAATCTCCACATGTCAAGGGAGACACCAGGTGGACACAATTGGATCATGAGTGAGGTGTCCCCATGCTGTACTCATGATAGTGAGTGCATTCTCACCAGATATGATGATTTTACAGTGTTTGATAGTTCCTCCTGCATTCATTTTCCTTCCTACTGCCTTGTGAAAAACATGTCTTGCTTCCCCTTCACCTCTGCCATGATTGTAAGTTTCCTGAGGTCTTCCCAGCCATGCTGAACTGTGAGTCAATTAAAGCTCTTTCCTTTAAAAATTTCCCAGTCTTGGGCAGTTCTTTATAGTAATGTGAAAACAGACTAATTCACCACCAGAGAAAATCACCTTAACTAAAAGGAAGACAAGAAAAAAGAAAAGAAGGAAGAGAAGACCACAAAACAACCAGAAAACAACAAAATGACAAAATCATTGTCATTTTTTTTTTACTTATAACTAGTAATATTGAAAGCAATAGAGTAACCTCTGCAATCAAAAGACATAAAGTAGCTATATGGATTTTAAAAATACCCAACAATCTGCTGCCGAAAAGAAATACATTTCACCAATAAAGGCACACATAGACTAAAAATAAAAAGATGAAAGAAAGATATTCCATTGCCAACGGAAACCAAAAGAGGCAGGAGTGGCTATATTTATATCAGACAAAATAGATTTCTAGATAAAAACTGTAAGAAAAATACAAAGAATGTCATTATATAATGATAAAGGGGTCAATTTAGCAGGAAGATATAACAATTGTAACTATATATGGACCAGATATATAAAGGAAATATTATTAGAGCTAAAGAGAGAAATAGACTGCCATACAGTACTAGTAGGAGACTTCAGCACCACATTTTCAGCATTGGATAGATCTTTCAGGCAGAAAATCAACAAAGAAACATGAAACATTCTGCACTGTAGACCAAATGAACCTAGTAGATATTTACAGAACCTTTTCTCCCATTGCTGCAGAATACACATTCTTCTTACCACATGGATCATTCTCAAGGACAAGCCATATGTTAAATCACAAAACAAGTCTTAATCAAAAAAAAAAGGTAATAATATCAAGTATCTTCTGACCACAATGGAATAAAACTAGACATTAATAGCAAGAGGAATGTTGGAAACTATACAAACACATAGAAATTAAACAACATGCTTTTGAATGGCCAGTGTGTCAATGAAGAAATTAAAAAGGAGATTTTAAAATTTCTTGAAACAAATGATGGTGGAAACACAGCATACCAAACCCTATGAGATTAGTACAGCAAAAGCAGTACCAAGAGGGAAGTTTACAGCAATAAGCAACCTATATAAAAAAAACACTTCAAATAAGTAACCTAATGATGCATCCTAAAAAACTATCAAAGCAAGAACCAAACCCAAAATTAGCAGAAAAAAGAATAAATATGAGAGCAGAAATAAATAAAATTAAAATGAAGAAAATAATACAAAAGATCAATGAAGCAAAAAGCCATTTTTTGAAAATATAAAACAAAATTGATAAGCCTTTAGATAGACTAAGAAAAAGAGAGACAAGATCCAAATAAATTAAATAAGAAATAAAAAGGAGACATTATATCTGATACCACAGAAATTCAAGGGATCATTAGTGACTTTTTTTTTTTTTTTTTTGAGAAGGAGTCTCGCTCTGTCGCCCGAACTGGAGTGCAGTGGCCAGATCTCAGCTCACTGCAAGCTCCGCCTCCCGGGTTTACACCATTCTCCTGCCTCAGCCTCCCGAGTAGCTGGGACTACAGGCGCCCGCCACCTCGCCCGGCTAGTTTTGTATTTTTAGTGACTTTTATGAGTAGTCATTTGCTAATAAATTGGAAAATCAAGAAGAAATTAATAAATCTCTAGACACATATAATCTACCAAGATTGAGCCATTAAGAAATCCAAAGCCTGAACAGACCAATAACAAGTAACAAGATGAAAGCCATAATAAAAAGTCTACCAACAAAGAAAAGCCTGGAACCCAGTGGCTTCATTGCTGAATTCTACAAAACATTTGATGAAGAATTCATATCAATCCCATTCAAACTGTTCTGAAAAACAGAAGAACAGGAACTATATCTAAACTCATTCTAAGAGGCCAGTATTACCCTGATACCAAAACCAGACAAAGAACAAAAAAAAAAAAACTACAGCCCAATATCCCTGATGAACATTGATGCAAAAATCCTCAACAAAATACTAGCAAACTGAATTCAACAGCACATTAAGAAAAGCTTTCATCATGATCAAGTGGGATTTATCCCAGGGATGCAAGGATGGTTCAACATATGCAAATCAACCAACGTGATACATTGTATCAACAGAATGAAGGACAAAAGATATATGATCATTACAATTGATGCTGAAAAGGCATTTGATAAAATTCAACATCCCTTTATGATAAACCCTGAAAAATCTGATATAGAAAGAACAGTCCAGGCACAGTGGCTCATGTCTGTAATCCCAGCACTTTGGGAGGTCAACATGGGCAGATCACAGGGTCAGAAGACCGAGACCATCCCGGCCAACATGGTGAAACCCTATCTCTACTAAAGATACAAAAATTAGCCAGGCATGGTGGCGTGCACCTGTAGTCCCAGCTACTCTGGAGGCTGAGGCAAAAGAATCATTTGAACCCAGGAGGTGGAGGTTGCAGTGAGCCAAGATCACACTACTGCACTCCAGCCTGGGTGACACAGCAACACTCTGTCTCAAAAAAAAAAAAAAAAAAAAGAGAGAGAGAGAGAGAAAGAAAGAAAGAACATACCTAAACATAATAAAAGCCATACACAACAGACCCACAGTGAGTATCATACTGAATGGGGGAAAACTGAAAGCCTTTCCTCTAAGATCTGGAGTCCAACAAGAATGCCCACTTTCACTACTGTTATTCAACATAGTACTGGAAGTCCTAGCTAAAGCAATCGGACAAGAAAAAGAAAGCGCATCCACATTGGAAAGGAGGAAGTCAAATTATCCTTGTTTGCAGATGATATGATCTTATATTTGAAAAAACCTGAAGACTCCACCAAGGAGCTATTAGAACTAACAGAGGACAGAACAATATGGCTGACTAGATGCAGCCAGGCGGAACAACTGCCACTGAGGATTGAGATTACTGGTGCACTTCTAACAGATCTTCAGAGGGAAGGTACCAAGAGTGGATGAAGGGAAGACATAAAAGCTTGCATGGAAGGGGAGGAACTGGGAACCCTGCATGGGGCTACTGAGCATGAAGACTTTTTCCAGGCCCCCAGTGACTCCAGGGAAATGGCGCATTGAACTGGCAAAGAGCAACGTGCTCTCGCGACAGGCATCTGGAAGCCCAGCAGGAGGCAACCCCTTGACCACCATGAACACTCAAGCTGGCAGGGAGAGCTGCTTAGAGAGGTGGTAGTACAGCAAGCCAGCTAATGTGGAGCCCAAAGAGTTTGGTGCAGGAGTGTCTGTAGCGGAGCATGGCCAGAAACAGCCATCTCCCTAGGTTCAACTTGCTCCCATAGGAGGCTTTAGCCCTAGAAAAACTGTAGGACCTGAACTTTGCATGGCAGTCTTGCCTGTCAGACTGGGCCAGTCCAACCTGAGCACCCCTTGGTCTGCTGTCCTCCCCCAGGACCTCAGCCTGGCCACACCTGCTTGCAGTGCAGCCTTGGATGCCCCAGAGATCTGCATCACAGCTTCTGCACTGGCAGACCATGCTTGACCAGCAGAGAGCTCCAGCAGAGCAGCCCCCACAGCCACGCACAGCCTGCCCACCCCCTCCCCACACTGCAGGTTCCCCGATCCCAGAACAATCTTGCACATCACTTTGCCAGCACATGTGTGTATAGGCAGATTTTGCTTTCCCTGCCCCACTAGGACACACATCTGCATACAACCTTCACCGCCACTGCTGCAGCAGAAGTACAAACTCATTCCCCCTTGCCCATCAACCACCATTACAATCAGAGCCTTAGTGGGCCCTGAATCTGCCAGCACCCAGTCTTTGTATCAACACTACTGCAGGAGTGAAAGTAGGCATGAAGAACAGTGAACCCTCCCCAACCCTGCACAATCATCCCTTACTGCAGTGCACAGAGAATGCACAAAGACTTGTACCCACCACCATCTTGCCTCCATGCAAACACCACCACCAGTGTGACCATACACACGGTTGCCATCAGGCACTCCCCAATCCCTCTGAGACTTATTGCCTCAACCACTGTGGTGAATGCCCACATAAAGGCAGGCATCTCAGCAGGTACTAGCACCCTGCTACAGAAGCTGAATGTGCACACCGCTGTGCTGCCACTGCTGCTGCTGCTGGCATGCATGAATGAGGACAGATCCTGCTGTCACTACACTGTAAAATGCTTTGGCGGACACACCATCGCCTCAGCCCAAAATCTCCTTAAGCTGATAAGCAACTTCAGCAAAGTCTCAGGATACAAAATTAATGTGCAAAAATCACAAGCATTCCTATACACCAATAACAGACAAGAGAGCCAAATTATGAGTGAACTCCCATTCACAATTTCTACAGAGACAAAAATAGCTAGAAATACAGCTTTAAAGCTTTTTAATAAACTTTTACTTTCCTGCTTGAAAACTTGCATCCATCTCTCCTTTCACGTTATGCTCCTCAGTCAAATTATTTCTTCTGAGAAGCCAAGAATTGAGATTGCTGCACACTGTATGGATAACTACCACCACTAACAAGGGTACTCTTGTTGAGGAAGCGAAGAGGACTGAAATCTAACTCAAAGTTCCAGATACCAAACCCTGCAGGGAGTGTCCAGAGGGAGGGGCTAGCAGTGCAAGGGATAGTGGTAGCATATTAAAAGAGGTTTTTTCACTAGGAAAAAAGTAAAATAAAATTTATATGGAACCAAAAAAAAACACACACACAGAGCCAAAGCAAGACTAAGCAAAAAAAACAAATCTGGAGGCATCGCATTACCTGACTTCAAACTATACTATAAATCTATAGTCACCAAAACAGCATGGTAGTGATATAAAAAAAAGTCACATAGAACAATGGAAGAGAATAGAGAATCCAGAAAATAAGCCAAATACTTACAGCCAACTGATCTTCAACAAAGCAAACAAAACATAAAGTGAGGAAAGAACACCCTATTCAACAAATGGTGCTAGGATATTGGCAAGCCATGTGTAGAAGAATGAACCTGGATTGTAATCTCTCACCTTATACAAAAATCAACTCAAGTTGAATCAAGGACTTAAATCTAAGATCTGAAACCATAAAAACTCTAGAAGATAACATTGTAAAAACCCTTCTAGACATTGGTTTAGGCAAAGACTTCATCACCAAGAACCCAAAAGCAAATGCAGCAAAAGCAAAGATAAATAGATGGGATTTAATTAAACTTAAAAGCTTCTGCACAGCAAAAGAAACAATCAGCAGAGAAAATAGACAACACACAGAGTGGGAAAAAATCTTCACAATCTATGCATCTAACAAAGGACTAATTTCCAGAATCTGTAATACAAGGAACTCAAACAAATTAGGAAGAAAAAAAAAAACCAAAAATCCCATCAAAAAGTGGGCTAAGGACATAAACAATTCTCAAAAGAAGATATACAAATGGCAACAAACATATGAAAAGTACTAAACATCAGTAATAATCAGGGAAATGCAAATCAAAACCACAGTGTGATACCACCTTACTCCCATAAAAAATGTCCATAATCAAAAAATAATAGATGTTGGCGGGGATGTGGTGAAAAGGGAACACTTTTACGCTGCTGGTGGGAATGTAAACCAGTACAAGCACTATGGGAAACACTGTGGAGATTCCTTAAAGAACTAAAAGTAGAACTACCATTTGATCCAGCAATCCCACTACTGGGTATACACCCAGAGGAAAATAAGTCATTATTTTAAAAGGCACTTGCACACACGTTTACAACAGCAGAATTTCACAATTGCAAAAATATGAAACCAGTCCAAATGCCCATCAAGCAAGTGGATAAAGAAACTGTGGTATATACATACCATGGAATACTGCTCACCCACAGAAATGAATAAAATAATGGCATTTGCAGCAACCTGGATGGAATTGGAAGTAACTCAGGAATGGAAAACCAAACATTATATGTTCTCACTCATAAATGGGAGCTAAGCTATGAGGATCCAAAGGCATAAGAATGATGCGATGGACTTTGGGGACTCAGGGGAAAAGATAGGAAGGAGGTAAGGGATAAAAGACTACCAATTGGGTACTGTGTATACTGCCCAGGTGATGGGTGCACCAAAATCTCAGAAATCACCACTAAATACTTATTCATGAAACAAAACACCACCCATTCCCCCCAAAACCTATGAAAATTAAAAATTAAAAAAGAAAGTTTAAAAAAGAGGTTCTTTCAACATAGACATCCAGAGGATTAACTTTCTATAGACTTTCTATCCAGCCCAACAAGAAAAATTTGAAAACAGATGTGACTAGAGAAGAGAATACACCTGGAGTTTATCTACCAGCTTTCCATACCATAGACCCAGCACAACCCACTTCCTGCAGGCTGATAAGCTGGTGAAGTTCAACCTTATAATATTAGGAGACTCAGAGAAGTAGCACTTTTGAATGTCAAGGTTCATTTCCCTCCAGTTACTTCTCAATCCAGATAAGGACAACCATGTGCTTATCAGCTACGTAAATGTTTATTTTACCAAAACCTATTCCTAGAGCAACTGTAATGGAATACAGTTAATAAGCCTTACAATATCCACTACAAAATGGAAAAGCAGGAATAAGGAAAATAAAAAGTTACTATTGCCAAAGGAATATTGACAATATATTAATTTTATGGGAGAAAACATTTGCAAACTACCCATCTGACAAGGGATTAATTACCAGAATATATAAGGAACTCAAACAACTCTATAGGAAAAAAATCAAATAGTCTGATCAAAAATGGGGAAAAGATTTGAACAGACATTTCTCAAAAGAAGATATACAAATGGCAAATAGGCATATGAAAAGGTGTTCAACATAATTGATAGTTAAAGGAGTTTAAATGTGCTCACACAGTACTCTCCACCCTGACAGTCATGAATTATATGTATTTACAAATGCATCTGATTTCTACTTATTTTCTCCTCACTTTTACTTTTTTTTTTTTTTTTATTATACTTTAAGTTCTGGGGTACATGTGCAGAAGGTACAGTTTTATTACATAGGTATACATGTGCCATGGTGGTTTGCTGCGCCCATCAACCTGTCACCTAATGTAGATTAGGTATTTCTCCTAATGTTATCCTCTCCTCACTTTTTCTAATGGAATCTTAGATCCGCCAGAAAAAAAAAAAATTAGCTACTTCATAAAGCAGAAGGGAATTTGTCTAGAATGTTCTGAAATAATGCGTGCCTTTAAATTTAGGGTCTAGAACAGTAGGACTCGGTAACCCAGAAATTCCCTAATTCCTCTATGATCAACACCACAGAAAGGTGAGAAGGAAAGGGAGTTGCTACTCTGCCATATCATTCTTTCATAAGATTGTACAGAGCCCCAAGGGTCAGACTGAGCCTTTTGCTGATAGCAATGTGAGCCAGGCCACAACAAAACCAATGTGTTCATGTATATTCAAATTGGAGTTCTTTGGTTTTGGGGTTTCAGGGTTTTTTTTGTAGAGACAGGGTCTTCCTATGTTACCCAGGCTGATCTTGAACTCCTGGCCTCAAGCAATCCTCCCACCTCAGCCATCCAAAATGCTGAGATTATAGGCATGAGTCCAAGAGCACATACTGAAATTATCAATCAATCCAAAAAAAAATCATTACTTTCTCTCTGTTTTATACAAAAAGGAAATGATGCTTCCACTGTGCTCTCCCTGCAAAATTCTACCCACGTTCTTGCCTTTTAGTAGCATGCTGAGAGGCTGGAGAAAAATTACACTTCACTGAGGACTGCTCCAACTCCATAATCTCATCACCAATCTCCCACCATCTTTCAGCACCTTTCCATACTTCTCTCAGGAGCTAATCCAAAACTTCTCTACTTTTACAAAACCTTCTTTCCCTTCATTCTTAGGCAATCAGTTTACTTTCTACCCAGAAAAAAAAGAAGGGAATTCCATAAGTATTCCTTCCATCTCCCATTGTCATTTATTCCCACACCCATTTTCCTTCTTAATTCACTAGGAGGTTCCCTCCTACAGCCCAGAGATAATTTCATCGCCTTTGTTCTAGATGAGATTGAGTCTTTCCTACCTCCTTAGACATAAGGAGGAAGTATGGAATAATTTCTGTAACTCTCTCCTCTACTACATTCCTACCTCTCCCTTCTACAGGCTCTGTCCCTTCAGCATATAAATATATTCAAGTCTCTAACCTCCTTCCCACCCACTCAGGTACCCATCACATCTCCAATGGGAAAAGAAAAAATTCCTCTACCCCAGAGTTTGCAGATTAGAGTCCACAGTCTTCAGAGGCTTCCTGAAATTATATTTAAAGTTGTGTTATTATATGTATGCATCTATAGAAAAAGAACTTATGGCTTTTCTCAGCATCTCAAAGTCTCAAATGAGCTAGTAATCTAAAAATGGTAATGAGCTGTGCTAGATCTCTCTAAAATGCAAATCTGCTTGTATCACTCCCCCAATTAAAATAATTCAATATCAGCTTTAAGTTACAATCCAAACACTTGATCTGACACCTGCCCGACTTTCTCAAACATTTATGATGTGCCCAAATTTCACTACTAGTAAATGGCAGAACCAGAATTCAAACCTCTCTGCAAATTCAAAGGCTATGTCTTAAGTAAGGTGACTTACAGAAAACCTGACTTATATTTGTTTGAAATCACCCCCTTAATAGAATTGATTCTTCAGAAATAAACAGAAGACATTTCATCAGCCTCATCAGGGATGGGAAGTCAAAGCTTTGACTATGAAGTCAGGCACCGTCTATGCCCAGGAGGATAGGCAGGCTGATTTGTGTTTCCAAACATAAGTCTTTTCTAATGAATTTTCAAGTGCTTTTTGATGAGCCCTCAAAATCGCTTGTAGGAGAATGTGAGGAACGAACACTTGGCACTTTGAGGTATTAAAAAGAAAATCTATTGCATAAAACTAAATACACATACACATGCACGCGCGCACACACACACACTAATATAAGAAAAACTGGTGAAATCTGAATATGATGGGTTAATTGTATCAATGTCAATATCATGGTTTTGATATTCTACTACAGTTTTACAGGAAGTTACCACAGGGAGAAACCAGGGAATGGGTACACAAGATCTCCCTCTCATATATATCAACTATTTGTGAATCTAAAATTATCTCAAAATACTAAGTTTAATTAAAAAGAAAAGGAAAGGCCAATACCCAGGGTAGATCCCAGGGAACATAAATGGGAATTATGTTATCAGATTCTCCACCAAGCAAGGGCCAGAACCTGCTCTAGCATCATACCTCTGATGTAATGGGACTGTGGAAAGAAATAGCTCTGTGAGGTGCCTGAAATCGCTAGGCACCAAGAGGTGTGATCTTGAGCACCTGGGTGTAGACCCCTGCAGCATGGAGTTTTATTTGGTCTGCCTCGTTGGAGGAGCTCTCCACATCAGATTATAAGCTGATGTGAAAGGTATATAGGAACTCCCTGAGCTCTTCGTGATGACAGTGGTTTGAATACAGTCGCCCAAGAGTTCGTGTCCATCCAGAACCTCAAAACGTGGCCTTATTTGGGAATAATTAAATTAAGAATGTTAAGACAAGATCATCCTGAATTTAGGAATGATCTAAATCTAATGACTGATATTCTTATAATAAGAGGAGATGACACAAAGAAACACAAAGAGAAGGCCGCTAAGGTGGTATGAATGTTCATGTCCGCCCAACATTTATATGTTGAAACACAATCCCCAGTACAATATTATTAAGTGGAACCTTTTGGAGGTGATTAGGGAATGAGGGTAGAGCCATCACTAATGGAATTAATGCTCTTAAAAAGAGGCTGGAGGGAACATGTTCGCCCCTTCTACCATGTGAGGACCCAGCAAGAAGTGGCCATCCGTGAGGATGGGCCCTCACCAGCCACTATCTGCTGGCACTTTGATCTTGAACTTTGCAGCCTCCAGAACTATAAGCAATAAATTCCTGTTGTTTATAAGTTATCCAGTCTAAAGCATTTTGTTATAGCAGTCCAAACATACTAACATAGTGGCTATGTAAAGTTGGAGACATAGATTGGAGTTATATTGTCACAAGCTGAGGAACACCAAGAGGCAGTAGAAGCTGCAAGAGGCAAGGAACAATTCTCCCCAAAAAGCTCCAGAGGAAGCATAGTGCTGGCAACACTTTGATTTAGGACATCTGGCCTCCAAAACGATGAAAAGAATAAATTCCTGGTTTGTATGTTTTTTTGTTTTTTGTTTTTGTCTGAGATAGAGTCTTGCTCCGTCGCCCAGGCTGGAGTGCAGTGGTACTATCTCAGTTCCTTGCTACCTCTGCCTCCCAGGTTCAGCAATTCTCCTGCCTCAGCCTCTCGTTCACTGCTACCTCTGCCTCCTAGGTTCAGCAATTCTCCTGCCTCAGCCTCTGGTTCACTACTACCACTGCCTCCCAGGTTCAGCAATTCTCCTGCCTCAGCCTCTGGTTCACTGCTACCTCTGCCTCCCAGGTTCAGCAATTCTCCTGCTTCAGCCTCCCAAGTAGCTGGGATTACAAACTCACGCCACCACACCGGGCTAATTTTTGTATTTTTAGTAGAGATGGGGTTTCATCATCTTAGCCAGGCTGGTTTTGAACTCCTGACCTTGTGATCCACCCACATTGGCCTCCCAAAGTGCTAGGATTACAGGTGTGAGCACCGCGCCCAGCCTAAATTCTTGTTTTTTTAAGCCACCAACTTTGTGGTAATTTGTGGAGATTGCCCCAGAAAACTAATACAACCTTTTTATAAATCTAAAATTATTTCAAAATAAACAGTTTTTAAAAACCTAGTGTAAGGTCTGATAAGGCATCAGCACAAAGAGCAAGTCCTGCAGGGATACATGTCAGAGCAGAAGGAGGCCTTGCGCAATGGGTGTGGTGACAAAAGAAGATAGAGGCAGGACCTGACCCGGCTACACAGGTGGGCCCCGCAAAAAAGGTCTGGAGTGTCACAAGGCCAACTGTGCTCCCAGAAGCAGTGGAACTAGATGGTTTGAGCTAGTGAGACTAGAACCCAGGGATTAAAAACCCAGGAGGTGGACAAGACTTTGGTAGCAGGAGATGCCAACATTCATTACATTTTGCCCATCCAATGTCAGACTCTGAACAGTTCCCCTGATATATATGTAAATACTCTGGAGTGTCTATAAGAATAAGGCCCAGCCTGATGAGGGGCTGACTGGACCTAGAGTTTTCTCAAGGCCCAGAAACGGTCCAGTTGAGCAGGGATTCAGGACAGAGCTCCAGATAGACCAAAGGAAAGGAAACAATTGACAAGGCAAAATCAGCAGAAAGGCAGGCTTGGAATCTGGACTGAAGGGCTGGGGAAGGGGCACAGGAGTAGAGAGGGGAGTTTGGAAATACTGTACCTCTTGGACTACACATTTCTTTAACAAATACCTGTTGAGCACCTTTTTCTGTGTGTTTTGTATGCCAAACTAAATAAGATACAGATCTTGCCCCCAAGGATTTCAGACATTTGGGTTCAATCTCAAGTTTCAGGGTTGTGGGAAAATACATCAGACTTTCAGTCTTTCTGTAGTTTAGTTACTCCAAATGCAAACCCCCTGATCTTTGTAACTAATTTTTCTTAAATGAGGAACAATTCCCTCACCTGTTCATATTCTCTCTGTGAAGTGATAGAGACTTTGTAAACGAGAAGGAAAAAACAATCCTGTACCATTCAAATGTGTGACTTGCACATTTTGCAATATTTTTTCTCTCTCTCTTTCTTTCTCTCTTTGTCTTTCCCTCTCCCTCTCTCTCTCTCTCTCACACAAACACACACACACATACACACACACAGTCAGGCAGAAATAATATGCTACTGCCAAAAATGTACAATAGATTTATCTAATCTTTAAAACACTACAGAAAGAAGAATATACACTGCCAGAATTATCCTTTCATTAGTCAAATCCAGGTTTTCTCTTTAGAGATATTTTTCATTTGCAAGTCATCTCTATTTAAGGAATGTTCCCAATAAAGAAATGTGTCCCTTAGTTTCATGTGCTGATTCTGAGTTCCTTGAGAGTAGAGATTACAGCTTACTGTTAATGACTAGACCTAGACTCTTAACCAAAGAAATCTTTGAATCCTTTGAACTTCTGAAAGTGTGTGCAAATGTTTGAATGAATATTCATTTTTCTGGCAGAAGGGTCTGTAACTTTCATCATATTCTCAAAAACTTTAATTCAAAACTTTCAAGTAGCTTGGAACCTCATACTACAATTTAATGAATGTTTCCTGAGCCAACTAATTACTAATTTATTTACGTATTCTGTCAATACCCTCTACCTAGGAACCACTAGAAACACACTTTTAGCTGAACAAATTGGGTTTATTATTTGTGGCAGAGAGGGAGCATATATACTCTGGGTAACTGAAAGATGTCTCAGTAAGAGAGGGGTAGAAAGAACAAATTATATATTTGGACTTTGATGGGGAAACAAGAGACAGTCAATGATTGAGTATATCAATCTTAGACGATGGGAAAGAAGACCAACACAAAGAAAAAACTGTAACTGGCAAAGAAATAGCATTTAATTTTTGAGAAAGGGATGTTTCGTGGATATTTGTGGGGGGCACAATGACCTTGTTTTTGTCTCTACTTAGACAATATTATGACAATATTATGAAGTGGCCTTGTTTTGTCTCATTTTATCATGGTCTCAGCATACCTTGTCTGAGATTAGTGTTCTGTGAGACTTATGTCTAAAAGGAGGATAACATGGCCTCCCTGTGAGTGCAAGTCCAGCTTCTGGATGTCAGGGGCTGATCTTTTTTTTTTTTTTTTCTCAATTCCCAATAGTGGGAAGATTTTCTGCAAGGTACAGTACTCAGTATGGTGTTAGTAAAGCTTATAAATTTACTGATTTAAACATTGCTGTTGAAATCTAGGGTAGACCTGACTCCTGCAAGAATGGCCATAATTTAAACGTCAAAAAACAAATGCTGGCATAGATGTGGTGAAAAGGGAACACTTTTACACTACTGGTGGGAATGTAAACTAGTACAATCACTATGAAAAACAGTATGGAGATTCCTTAAACAACTAAAAGTAGAAGTACCATTTGATCCAGCCATCCCAGTACTGAGTACCCAAAGGAAAAGAAGTTATTATATGAAAAGGACATATGCACACACGTGTTTACAGCAGCACAATTAATGATGGCAAAAATATGGAACCAACCTAAGTGCCCATCAACCAACAAGTGGATAAAGAAAATGTTGTGTATATACACATCACGGAACACTATCAGCCACAAAAAGGAATGAAATAATCTCTTCGGCAGCAACTTGCCTAGAGCTGGAGGCCATTATTCTAAGTGAAGTAACTCAGGAATGGAAAACCAAATATTATATGTTCTGACTTATAAGTAGGAACTAAGCTATGAGCACACAAAGGCATAAAAATAATATAATGGACTTTGAGGACTACAGAGGAAAGGGTGGGAGGTTGGGTAAGGGATAAAAAACTATATATTAGATACAGTTTGCACTGCTTGCATGACGGATGCACCAAATTCTCAGAAATGACCACTAAAGAATTTATCCATGTAACCAAAAATCACCTGTATCCCAAAAACTATTGAAATAAAATAAAAATGTTTTGAAAAAAAAATTATATATATATATATACGAAATCTAAGGTAGATAACTATATCTAGGATAAAATAGATACCATATTTTATATACACCTAATAAATGTATATTCACATTATAAGCCATCTTATTCAGTATTTCTTCTTGTAGACTCCAAAAATATTAATACTTTCCTGTGGAAGTTACATCAAGAAGTGGTTTCATTTAAAACTTGGCACTTTATGGGTGCATAATTTTTTTTAATTAAGGCCAAAATGGGCATGTGATTACAAATACCTTAAAAGGAGTTTCATTTTCCGAGGGCGGAGCAAGATGGCCGAATAGGAACAGCTCCAGTCTCCAACTCCCAGCGCGAGCGACACAGAAGACCGGTGATTTCTGCATTTTCAACTGAGGTACTGGGGTCATCTCACTAGGGAGTGCCGGACAATCGGTGCCGGTCAGCTGCTGCAGCCTGACCAGCCATAGCTGAAGCAGGGCGAGGCATCGCCTCACCTGGAAGCGCAAGGGGGAAGGGGATCCGTTTTCCTAACCAGGGGAACTGAGACACACAACACCTGGAAAATCGGGTAACTCCCACCCCAATACTGCGCTGTAAGCATACAGGCACACCAGGAGAATATATCCCACGCCTGGCCGGAGGGTCCCACGCCCACGAAGCCTCCCTCACTGCTAACACAGCAGTCTGCCGCGATCTATCCGCAAGGCAGCAGCGAGGCTGGGGGAGGGGCGCCCGCCATTGCTGAGGCTTAAGTAGGTAAACAAAGCCGCTGGGAAGCTCGAACTGGGTGGAGCTCACAGCAGCTCAAGGAAGCCTGCCTGTCTCTGTAGTCTCCACCTCTGGGGACAGCGCACAGCTGAAGACCAACAGGGGAAGTAGCGGGAGCCGGTGCAGACGCGAACGACTCTGTCTGACAGCTTTGGGGAGAGCCGTGGATCTCCCAACGTGGAGGTTGAGATCTGAGAACGGACAGGCTGCCTGCTCAGGTGTGTCCCTGACCCCTGAGTAGCCTAGCTGGGAGAAATCCCCCACTAGGGGCAGTCTGACACCCCACACCTCACAGGGTGGAGTACACCCCTGAGAGGACACTTCCAAAGGAAGAATCAGACAGGTACACTCGCTGTTCAGCAATATTCTATCTTCGGCAACCTCTGCTGCTGATACCCAGGCAAACAGGGTCTGGAGTGGACCTCAAGCAATCTCCAACAGACCAACAGACAGTCCTTCTGACTGTCAGAAGGAAAACTATCAAACAGGAAGGACACCTATACCAAAACCCCATCAGTACTTCACCATCATCAAAGACCAGAGACAGATAAAACCACAAAGATGGGGAAGAAGCAGGGCAGAAAAGCTGGAAATTCAAACAATAAGAGCGCATCTCCCCCTGCAAAGGAGCGCAGCCCATCGCCAGCAACGGATCAAAGCTGGTCAGAGAATGACTTGGACGAGAGGAGAGAAGAAGGCTTCAGTCCATCAAACTTATCAGAGCTAAAGGAGGAATTACGTACCCAGCGCAAAGAAACTAAAAATCTTGAAAAAAGAGTGGAAGAATTGACAGCTAGACTCATTAATGCAGAGAAGATCATAAACGAAATGACAGAGATGAAAACCATGACACGAGAAATACGTGACAAATGCACAAGCTTCAGTAACCGACTCGATCAACTGGAAGAAAGAGTATCAGCGATTGAAGATCAAATGAATGAAATGAAGCGAGAAGAGAAACCAAAAGAAAAAAGAAGAAAAGGAAATGAGCAAAGCCTGCAAGAAGTATGGGATTACGTAAAAAGACCAAATCTACGTCTGATTGGGGTGCCTGAAAGTGAGGGGGAAAATGGAACCAAGTTGGAAAACACTCTTCAGGAAATCATCCAGGAGAACTTCCCCAAACTAGTAGGGCAGGCCAACATTCAAATTCAGGAAATACAGAGAACGCCACAAAGATACTCCTCCAGAAGAGCAACTCCAAGACGAATAATTGCCAGATTCACCAAAGTTGAAATGAAGGAAAAAATCTTAAGGGCAGCCAGAGAGAAAGGTCGGGTTACCCACAAAGGGAAGCCCATCAGACTAACAGCA
This sequence comes from Rhinopithecus roxellana, assembly GCF_007565055.1. Classification (NCBI taxonomy): domain Eukaryota; kingdom Metazoa; phylum Chordata; class Mammalia; order Primates; family Cercopithecidae; genus Rhinopithecus; species Rhinopithecus roxellana. Next base: position 141,411,118 of record NC_044552.1, on the reverse strand, counting down.
GATCTCTCGGCAGAAACTCTACAAGCCAGAAGAGAGTGGGGGCCAATATTCAACGTTCTTAAAGAAAAGAATTTTAAACCCAGAATTTCATATCCAGCCAAACTAAGTTTCATAAGTGAAGGAGAAATAAAATCCTTTACAGATAAGCAAATGCTTAGAGATTTTGTCACCACCAGGCCTGCCTTACAAGAGACCCTGAAGGAAGCCCTAAACATGGAAAGGAACAACCGGTACCAGCCATTGCAAAAACATGCCAAAATGTAAAGACTATTGAGGCTAGGAAGAAACTGCATCAACTAACGAGCAAAATAACCAGTTAATATCATAATGGCAGGATCAAGTTCACACATAACAATATTAACCTTAAATGTTAATGGACTAAATGCTCCAATTAAAACACACAGACTGGCAAACTGGATAAAGAGTCAAGACCCATCAGTCTGCTGTATTCAGGAGACCCATCTCACATGCAGAGACATACATAGGCTCAAAATAAAGGGATGGAGGAAGATCTACCAAGCAAATGGAGAAAAAAAAAAAGCAGGGGTTGCAATCCTTGTCTCTGATAAAACAGACTTTAAACCATCCAAGATCAAAAGAGACAAAGAAGGCCATTACATAATGGTAAAGGGATCAATTCAACAGGAAGAGCTAACTCTCCTAAATATATATGCACCCAATACAGGAGCACCCAGATTCATAAAGCAAGTCCTTAGAGACTTACAAAGAGACTTAGACTCCCATACAATAATAATGGGAGACTTCAACACTCCACGGTCAACATTAGACAGACCAACGAGACAGAAAGTTAACAAGGATATCCAGGAATTGAACTCATCTCTGCACCAAGCGTACCTAATAGACATCTATAGAACTCTCCACACCAAATCAAAAGAATATACATTCTTCTCAGCACCACATCGCACTTATTCCAAAATTGACCACATAATTGGAAGTAAAGCACTCCTCAGCAAATGTAAAAGAACAGAAATTATAACAAACTGTCTCTCAGACCACAGTGCAATCAAACTAGAACTCAGGACTAAGAAACTCAATCAAAACCGCTCAACTACATGGAAACTGAACAACCTGCTCCTGAATGACTACTGCGTACATAACGAAATGAAAGCGGATATAAAGATGTTCTTTGAAACCAATGAGAACAAAGATACAACATACCAGAATCTCTGGGACACATTTAAAGCAGTGTGTAGAGGGAAATTTATAGCACTAAATGCCCACAAGAGAAAGCAGGAAAGATCTAAAATTGACACTCTAGCATCACAATTAAAAGAACTAGAGAGGCAAGAGCAAACACATTCAAAAGCTAGCAGAAGGCAACAAATAACTAAGATCAGAGCAGAACTGAAGGAGATAGAGACACAAAAAACCCTCCAAAAAATCAATGAATCCAGGAGTTGGTTTTTTGAAAAGATCAACAAAATTGACAGGCCGCTAGCAAGGCTAATAAAGAAGAAAAGAGAGAGGAATCAAATAGATGCAATAAAAATGATAAAGTGGATATCACCACTGACCCCACAGAAATACAAACTACCATCAGAGAATACTATAAATGCCTCTACGCAAATCAACTAGAAAATCTAGAAGAAATGGATAATTTCCTGGACACTTACACTCTCCCAAGGCTAAACCAGGAAGAAGTTGAATCCCTGAATAGACCAATAGCAGGCTCTGAAATTGAGGCAACAATTAATAGCCTACACACCAAAAAAAGTCCAGGACCAGATGGATTCACAGCTGAATTCTACCAGAGGTACAAGGAGGAGCTGGTACCATTCCTTCTGAAACTATTCCAATCAATAGAAAAAGAGGGAATCCTCCCTAACTCATTTTATGGGGACAACATCATCCTGATACCAAAGCCTGGCAGAGACACAACAAAAAAAGAGAATTTTAGACCAATATCCCTGATGAACATTGATGCAAAAATTCTCAATAAAATACTGGCAAACCGGATTCAGCAGCATATCAAAAAGCTTATCCACCATGATCAAGTGGGCTTCATCCCTGGGATGCAAGGCTGGTTCAACATTCGCAAATCAATAAACGTAATCCAGCATATAAACAGAACCAAAGACAAGAACCACATGATTATCTCAATAGATGCAGAAAAGGCTTTTGACAAAATTCAACAGCCCTTCATGCTAAAAACGCTCAAGAAATTCGGTATTGATGGAACGTACCTCAAAATAATAAGAGCTATTGATGACAAACCCACAGCTAATATCATACTGACTGGGCAAAAACTGGAAAAATTCCCTTTGAAAACTGGCACAAGACAGGGATGCCCTCTCTCACCACTCCTATTCAACATAGTGTTGGAAGTTCTGGCTAGGGCAATCAGGCAAGAGAAAGAAATCAAGGGTATCCAGTTAGGAAAAGAAGAAGTCAAATTGTCCCTGTTTGCAGATGACATGATTGTATATTTAGAAAACCCCATCGTCTCAGCCCAAAATCTCCTTAAGCTGATAAGCAACTTCAGCAAAGTCTCAGGACACAAAATTAATGTGCAAAAATCACAAGCATTCTTATACACCAGTAACAGACAAGCAGAGAGCCAAATCAGGAATGAACTTCCATTCACAATCGCTTCAAAGAGAATAAAATACCTAGGAATCCAGCTTACAAGGGATGTAAAGGACCTCTTCAAGGAGAACTACAAACCACTGCTCAGTGAAATCAAAGAGGACACAAACAAATGGAAGAACATACCATGCTCATGGATAGGAAGAATCAATATCGTGAAAATGGCCATACTGCCCAAGGTTATTTATAGATTCAATGCCATCCCCATCAAGCTACCAATGAGTTTCTTCACAGAATTGGAAAAAACTGCTTTAAAGTTCATATGGAACCAAAAAAGAGCCCGCATTGCCAAGACAATCCGAAGTCAAAAGGACAAAGCTGGAGGCGTCACGCTACCTGACTTCAAACTATACTACAAGGCTACAGTAACCAAAACAGCATGGTACTGGTACCAAAACAGAGATATAGACCAATGGAACAGAACAGAGTCCTCAGAAATAATACCGCACATCTACAGCCATCTGATCTTTGACAAACCTGAGAGAAACAAGAAATGGGGAAAGGATTCCCTATTTAATCAATGGTGCTGGGAAAATTGGCTAGCCATAAGTAGAAAGCTGAAACTGGAACCTTTCCTTACCCCTTATACGAAGATTAATTCAAGATGGATTAGAGACTTAAATGTTAGACCTAATACCATCAAAACCCTAGAAGAAAATCTAGGTACTACCATTCAGGACATAGGCATGGGCAAGGACTTCATGTCTAAAACACCAAAAGCAACGGCAGCAAAAGCTAAAATTGACAAATGGGATCTAATTAAACTAAAGAGCTTTTGCACAGCAAAAGAAACTACCATCAGAGTGAACAGGCAACCTACAGAATGGGAGAACATTTTTGCAACCTACTCATCTGACAAAGGGCTAATATCCAGAATCTACAAAGAACTCAAACAAATATACGAGAAAAAAACAAACAACCCCATCAAAAAGTGGGGAAAGGATATGAACAGACATTTCTCAAAAGAAGATATTCATACAGCCAACAGACACATGATAAAATGCTCATCGTCACTCGCCATCAGAGAAATGCAAATCAAAACCACAATGAGATACCATCTCACACCTGTTAGAATGGCAATCATTAAGAAGTCAGGAAACAACAGGTGTTGGAGAGGATGTGGAGAAATAGGAACACTTTTACACTGTTGGTGGGATTGTAAACTAGTTCAACCATTATGGAAAACAGTATGGCAATTCCTCAAGGATCTAGAACTAGATGTACCATATGACCCAGCCATCCCACTACTGGGTATATACCCAAAGGATTATAAATTATTCTACTACAAAGACACATGTACACGTATGTTTATTGCGGCACTATTCACAATAGCAAAGACTTGGAATCAACCCAAATGTCCATCTGTGACAGACTGGATTAAGAAAATGTGGCACATATACACCATGGAATACTATGCAGCCATAAAAAAGGATGAGTTTGCGTCCTTTGTAGGGACATGGATGCAGCTGGAAACCATCATTCTTAGCAAACTATCACAAGAACAGAAAACCAAACACCGCATGTTCTCACTCATAGGTGGGAACTGAACAATGAGATCACTTGGACTCGGGAAGGGGAACATCACGCACTGGGGCCTATCATGGGGAGGGGGGAACGGGGAGGAGGGAGGGATTGCATTGGGGAGTTATACATGATATAAATGATGAATTGATGGGTGCTGACGAGTTGATGGGTGCAGCACACCAACATGGCATAAGTATACATATGTAACAAACCTGCACGTTATGCACATGTACCCTAGAACTTAAAGTATAATAAAAAAAAAAAAAAAAAAAAAGGAGTTTCATTTTCCACCCAAACTAATGGTCAATTACTAAGGGTATTCTGCGGAGTCACTTTACTAATATGTCTACATGTTTATATTTCATAAATTTATGTCTCTATTTTAATTTTGTGTTTTCATCTTGTGATAATCTGAAGAATAACAATAGTATAAACATATTAAGATTACTATCTCATCAACAAGTAGCACCAGGTAATGTCTCTCCCCTGTGTGTCTCTAGAAGTAGAATCTTCCTTATTCTAAAGGAAACCAGATGACATCACAGGGAGCTGCAATATTGGGCCATTAGAAATTGGATCAGGAAAATTGAGAAGATGGCCAAATAGGAACAGCTCCAGTCTCCAGCTCCCAGCACGAGCGACACAGAAGACAGGTGATTCTGCATTTTCAACTGAGGTACTGGGTTTATCTCACTAGGGAGTGCCGGACAATCGGTGCTGGTCAGCTGTTGCAGCCCGACCAGCGAGAGCTGAAGCAGGGCGAGGCATCCCCTCACCTGGAAGCGCAAGGGGGAAGGGAATCCCTTTTCCTAGCCAGGGGAACTGAGACATACAACACCTGGAAAATCGGGTAACTCCCACCCCAATACTGCGCTTTAAGCAAATGGGCACACCAGGAGATTATATCCCACACCTGGCCGGGAGGGTCCCACGCCCACAGAGCCTTCCTCATTGCTAGCACAGCAGTCTGCGATCTAACTGCAAGGCAGCAGTGAGGCTGGGGGAAGGGCGCCCGCCATTGCTGAGGCTTAAGTAGGTAAACAAAGCCCTGGGAAGATCGAACTGGGTGGAGCTCCCATCAGCTCAAAGAGGCCTGCCAGTCTCTGTAGACTCCACCTATGGGGACAGGGCACACCTAAACAACAACAAAAACAACAACAAAAGCAGCAGAAACCTCTGCAGATGCAAACAACTCTGTCTGACAGCTTTGAAGAGAGCAGTGGATCTCCGAACACGGAAGTTGAGATCTGAGAACGGACAGACTGCCTGCTCAAGTGGGTCCCTGACCTCTGAGTAACCTAACTGGGAGACATCCTCCACTAGGGGCAGACCGATACCCCACACCTCAAACGGTGGAGTACGCCCCTGAGAGGAAGCTTCCAAAACAAGAATCAGACAGGTACAGTCGCTGTTCAGCAGTATTCTATTTTCTGAAGCCTCTGCTGCTGACACCCAGGCAAACAGGGTCTGGAGTGGACCTCAAGCAATCTCCAACAGACCTACAGCTGAGGGTCCTGACTGTTAGAAGGAAAACTAACAAACAGGAAGGACACCCACACCAAAACCCCATCGCTGCATCACCATCATCAAAGACTAGAGGCAGATAAAACCACAAAGATGGGGAAAAAGCAGGGCAGAAAACCTGGAAATTCAAAAAATAAGAGCGCATCTCCCCCTCCAAAGGAACGCAGCTCATCGCCAGCAACGGATCAAAGCTGGATGGAGAATGACTTTGACGAGATGAGAGAAGAAGGCATCAGTCCATCAAACTTCTCAGAGCTAAAGGAGGGATTACGTACCCAGCGCAAAGAAACTAAAAATCTTGAAAAAAGAGTGGAAGATTTGATAACCTGAATACTTAATGCAGAGAAGGCCATAAACGAACTGACACAGATTAAAACCATGACACAAGAAATACATGACAAATGCACAAGCTTCAGTAACCAACTCGATCAACTGGAAGAAAGAGTATCAGCGATTGAGGATCAAATGAATGAAATGAAGCGAGAAGAGAAGTCTAACCAAAAAGGAAGAAAAAGAAATGAACAAAGCCTCCAAGAAGTATGGGATTATGTAAAAAGACCAAATCTACATCTGATTGCGGTGCCTGAAAGTGAGGGAGAAAATGGAACCAAGTTGGAAAACACTCTTCAGGATATCCAGGAGAACTTCCCCAACCTAGTAGAGCAGGCCAACATTCAAATTCAGGAAATACAGAGAACGCCACAAAGATACTCCTCAAGAAGAGCAACTCCAAGACACATAATTGCCAGATTCACCAAAGTTGAAATGAAGGAAAAAATCTTAAGGGCAGCCAGAGAGAAAGGTCGGGTTACCCACAAAGGGAAGCCCATCAGACTAACAGCAGATCTCTCGGCAGAAACTCTACAAGCCAGAAGAGAGTGGGGGCCAATGTTCAACATTCTTAAAGAAAAGAATTTTCAACCCAGAATTTCATATCCAGCCAAACTAAGTTTCATCAGTGAAGGAGAAATGAAATCCTTTACAGATAAGCAAATGCTTAGAGATTTTGTCACCACCAGACCTGCCTTACAAGAGACTCTGAAGGAAGCACTAAACATGGAAAGGAACAACTGGTACCAGCCATTGCAAAAACATGCCAAAATGTAAAGACTATCGAGGCTAGGAAGAAACTGCATCAACTAACAAGCAAAATAACCGGTTAATATCATAATGGCAGGATCAAGTTCACACATAACAATATCAACATTAAATGTAAATGGACTAAATGCTCCAATTAAAAGACACAGACTGGCAAACTGGATAAAGAGTCAAGACCCATTAGTCTACTGTATTCAGGAGACCCATCTCACATGCAGAGACACACATAGGCTCAAAATAAAGGGATGGAGGAAGATCTACCAAGCAAATGGAGAACAAAAAAAGCAGGGGTTGCAATCCTAGTCTCTGATAAAACAGACTTTAAACCATCAAAGATCAAAAGAGACAAAGAAGGCCATTACATAATGGTAAAGGGATCAATTCAACAGGAAGAGCTAACTATCCTAAATATATACGCACCCAATACAGGAGCACCCAGATTCATAAAGCAAGTCCTTAGAGACTTACAAAGAGACTTAGACTCCCATACAATAATAATGGGAGACTTCAACACCCCACTGTCAACATTAGACAGATCAACGAGACAGAAAGTTAACAAGCATATCCAGGAATTGAACTCATCTCTGCAGCAAGCAGACCTAATAGACATCTACAGAACTCTCCACCCCAAATCAACAGAATATACATGCTTCTCAGCACCACATCACACTTACTCCAAAATTGACCACATAATTGGAAGTAAAGCACTCCTCAGCAAATGTACAAGAACAGAAATTATAACAAACTGTCTCTCAGACCACAGTGCAATCAAACTAGAACTCAGGACTAAGAAATTCAATCAAAACCGCTCAACTACATGGAAACTGAACAACCTGTTCCTGAATGACTACTGCGTACATAATGAAATGAAGGCAGAAATAAAGATGTTCTTTGAAACCAATGAGAACAAAGATACAACATACCAGAATCTCTGGGACACATTTAAAGCAGTGTGTAGAGGGAAATTTATAGCACTAAATGCCCACAAGAGAAAGCAGGAAAGATCTAAAATTGACACTCTAACATCACAATTAAAAGAACTAGAGAACCAAGAGCAAACACATTCAAAAGCTAGCAGAAGGCAAGAAATAACTAAGATCAGAGCAGAACTGAAAGAGACAGAGACACAAAAAACCCTCCAAAAAATCAATGAATCCAGGAGTTGGTTTTTTGAAAAGATCAACAAAATTAATAGACCGCTAGCAAGCCTAATAAAGAAGAAAAGAGAGAAGAATCAAATGGACGCAATAAAAAATGATAAAGGGGATATCACCACTGACCCCACAGAAATACAAACTACCATCAGAGAATACTATAAACACCTCTACGCAAATCAACTAGAAAATCTAGAAGAAATGGATAATTTCCTGGACACTTACACTCTCCCAAGATTAAACCAGGAAGAGGCTGAATCCCTGAATAGACCAATAGCAGGCTCTGAAATTGAGGCAATAATTAATAGCCTACCAACCAAAAAAAGTCCAGGACCAGATGGATTCACAGCTGAATTCTACCAGAGGTACAAGGAGGAGCTGGTACCATTCCTTCTGAAACTATTCCAATCAATAGAAAAGGAGGGAATCCTCCCTAACTCATTTTATGAGGCCAACATCATCCTGATACCAAAGCCTGGCAGAGACAAAACAAAAAAAGAAAATTTTAGACCAATATCCCTGATGAACATTGATGCAAAAATCCTCAATACAATACTGGCAAACCAGATCCAGCAGCACATCAAAAAGCTTATCCACCATGATCAAGTGGGCTTCATCCCTGGGATGCAAGGCTGGTTCAACATACGCAAATCAATAAACGTAATCCAGCATAGAAACAGAACCAAAGACAAACACCACATGATTATCTCAACAGATGCTGAAAAGGCCTTTGACAAAATTCAACAGCCTTTCATGCTAAAAACGCTCAATAAATTCGGTATTGATGGAACGTATCTCAAAATAATAAGAGCTATTTATGACAAACCCACAGCCAATATCATACTGAATGGGCAAAAACTGGAAAAATTCCCTTTGAAAACTGGTACAAGACGGGGACGCCCTCTCTCACCACTCCTATTCAACATAGTGATGGAAGTTCTGGCTAGGGCAATCAGGCAACAGAAAGAAATCAAGGGTATTCAGTTAGGAAAAGAAGTCAAATTGTCCCTGTTTGCAGATGACATGATTGTATATTTAGAAAACCCCATTGTCTCAGCCCAAAATCTCCTGAAGCTGATAAGACACTTCAGCAAAGTCTCAGGATACAAAATTAATGTGCACAAATCACAAGAATTCTTATACACCAGCAACAGACAAACAGAGAGCCAAATCAGGAATGAACTTCCATTCACAATTGCTTCAAAGAGAATAAAATACCTAGGAATCCAACTTACAAGGGATGTAAAGGACCTCTTCAAAAAGAACTACAAACCACTGCTCAGTGAAATCAAAGAGGACACAAACAAATGGAAGAACATACCATGCTCATGGATAGGAAGAATCAATATCATGAAAATGGCCATACTGCCCAAGGTTATTTATAGATTCAATGCCATCCCCATCAAGCTACCAATGAGTTTCTTCACAGAATTGGAAAAAACTGCTTTAAAGTTCATATGGAACCAAAAAAGAGCCCGCATTGCCAAGACAATCCTAAGTCAAAAGAACAAAGCTAGAGGCATCACGATACCTGACTTCAAACTATACTACAAGGCTACAGTAACCAAAACAGCATAGTACTGGTACCAAAACAGTGATATAGACCAATGGAACAGAACAGAGTCCTCAGAAATAATGCCACACATCTACAACCATCTGATCTTTGACAAACCTGAGAGAAACAAGAAATGGGGAAAGGATTCCCTATTTAATCAATGGTGCTGGGAAAATTGGCTAGTCATAAGTAGAAAGCTGAAACTGGATCCTTTCCTTACTCCTTATACGAAAATTAATTCAAGATGGATTAGAGACTTAAATGTTAGACCTAATACCATAAAAACCCTAGAAGAAAACCTAGGCAATATAATTCAGGACATAGGCATGGGCAAGGACTTTATGTCTAAAACACCAAAAGCAACGGCAACAAAAGCCAAAATTGACAAATGGGATCTCATTAAACTAAAGAGCTTCTGCACAGCAAAAGAAACTACCGTGAGAGTGAACAGGCAACCTACAGAATGGGAGAAAATTTTTGCAATCTACTCATCTGACAAAGGGCTAATATCCAGAACCTACAAAGAACTCAAACACATTTACAAGAAAAAAACAAACAACCCCATCGAAAAGTGGGGAAAGGATATGAACAGACATTTCTCAAAAGAAGACATGCATACAGCCAACAGACATATGAAAAAATGCTCAGCATCACTGGCCATCAGAGTAATGCAAATCAAAACCACAATGAGATACCATCTCACACCAGTTAGAATGGCAATCATTAAAAAGTCAGGAAACAACAGGTGCTGGAGAGGATGTGGAGAAATAGGAACACTTTTACACTGTTGGCGGGATTGTAAACTAGTTCAACCATTATGGAAAATAGTATGGCAATTCCTCAAGGATCTAGAACTAGAAGTACCATACGACCCAGCCATCCCATTACTGGGGATATACCCAGAGGATTATAAATCATGCTGCTATAAAGACACATGCACACGTATGTTTATTGTGGCACTATTCACAATAGCAAAGACTTGGAATCAACCCAAATGTCCATCTGTGACAGACTGGATTAAGAAAATGTGGCACATATACACCATGGAATACTATGCAGCCATAAAAATGGATGAGTTTGCGTCCTTTGTAGGGACATGGATGCAGCTGGAAACCATCATTCTCAGCAAACTATCACAAGAACAGAAAACCAAACACTGCATGTTCTCACTCATAGGTGGGAACTGAACAATGAGATCACTTGGACTCAGGAAGGGGAACATCACACACTGGGGCCTATCACGGGGTGGGGGGGAGGGGGGTGGGATTGCATTGGGAGTTATACCTGACGTAAATGACGAGTTGATGGGTGCTGACGAGTTGATGGGTGCAGCACACCAACATGGCACAAGTATACATATGTGACAAGCCTGCACGTTATGCACATGTACCCTAGAACTTAAAGTATAATAAAAAATAAATAAATAAATAAATATATTTAAGAAAAGAAAACTGAAATTAACTAAAAATTATAAATTTCTCAGTGGCACTGGCTATATTTCAAGTGCTTAATAGCAACATGTGGCACATGGCTGCTGTGTTGGACAGCACAGATATAGAACATTCCGATCATTGCAGAAAGTTCTATTGGACAATGCGGCTCTAGGTACTCTGTCGGGGGAATAGAGAAGGGGCTAGCAAGGCTGCCTTGATCCAAGTGACCACTGCTTCTGCTACCACTACCATTATTGTCTTATAGTTCTTAAAAACCACTATATATCTTTATTTCCAATTCTTTGAAAAATGTGTAATGCTTATCTATTTATAACATACTATATTTTAAAGTTGAGAACAGTTAAACAACTGTTTGGTGCAAAATAGCTATCATAAAGCTAAAATTCAAATGCAGGTGTCTATCTGGTCAGATGTTTCAAAGTCTTGGTTTCCTTATGTTTAAATGGCAATAATATTAATACCTCAAATGTGGTGAGGATTAAATAGATTTAATGTAACAATGTAAGTGTTGTGTTTGGTATCAAAATGAGTAGTTAATAATGGCAGCAATGGCTAATGACTTGTAATAGCAAAATGTAACCCCTTTTCTAGGATTTAAAACTATGAGTTAAAATGTCTTAACACAAAATAATAATTATAACATAGCCAAAAAAAAAATAGAAATTGGATCAAAGGAAACTGGTTGGGAGAACTGAGTCATCACATAGCACACAAGCACACAGTAATGTACCTACAGAAACTCAAAAAAACTTGCATTTAGCACAGAGAATAGAAGACCGTAGGCACATCACAGAACAGGAAAGAAGGGAAAGAGACAGAATGAAGGGAGGAGGGAGGGAAGAGGAAGATGTTACTTAATTGTGAACAGTGATGATGTTGGGTAATGGACCTAGTTACAGACTGTTTTTTCATTCCTTTATCCTTCTTTTAACAGAGCTTAAATTTCCTTTAATAATCATGTTCTTTCCAAAATAAAGTGTATATTTTTTAAATTATTAGATTGTTTAATATAATGCTTTTGATCAGTTTTTTAAATACTATTTCAGGTACCTGATACTTCATAAAATACTATAAGATTTTCAGCTTCTGTTCTGACATGTACAGAGTTTGGAAGTTATAATTTTAATCTTCACTCTAAAAAAGAGCTAACCAACTGAAAATCAACTGAATTTCAAGACTCTGAAATTCAAACTGAAATTCAACAACTCTGCTTAGATCCTTCATAGAATTGAGATCATAGGGTAAACCATCACCCTGAAAACTAGAGAGATGGTGAATACAAGAGAATCCTAGTTTACTGGAACAGAATTTGCTGCTGGAGATTGGAAGGAGCACTTAAACAGTCATTCACTAATTTCTGGGGACTGTGTTTGTGCTTAGCCTGAGTAATAAAACTCCCAGGGGTCCTGCCTTACGGAAGCCCCACACTTTCATTACTTTTACCTCCAGAAGCCACACTCTTGAGATGAGAATCAATGGAAAAACTCCCCACATACTTCCAAAAGGAGGGAAAAAGTAACCATTTTGAAATAAACCCAGAGCACTTCATTTTCCCTAACAATTGCCTGCCTTCACAAAAAAAAAAAAAAACTAACGAATGTTGTTTGCTTTCCTATACACCAGCAATGAAAAATTAGAATCTGAAATTAAAAACACAACACCATTTACATTTGCACCAAAAAAGAAATACTTAAGTATAAATCTAACAAAATACGTACAAAATCAACATGAGGAAAACTACAAAATCTGATGAATAAAATCAAAAAACATCTAAATAAATGGAGAGATATTTCACGTTAATGGACAGAAAGACTCGATGTTGTTGGGATCTCAGTTCTTCCCATTTTGATCTACAAAGTTAACACAATTCCAGTGAAAATCCCAGCTAGTTATTTTGTGATTGCTGACAGACTGGTTCTCAAGTTTATGTGGAAATGCAAAAAATTCAAAATAGCCAACACAATATTGAAGAAGAACAACGTTGGAGGACTGACACTATCCAACTTTGGGAGGCTGAGGCAGATAGACTGCTTGAGCTCAGGAGTTTGAGGCCAGCCTAGGCAACGGGGAAAAACACCATCTCTATCAAAAATACAAAAAGTTAGCTGGGTGTGGTGGCATGTACCTGTGTCCCAACTACTAGGGTGGCTGAGGCGGGAAGATGACTTGAGCCCAGGAGGCAGAGATTGCAGTGAAAAAAAAGAAAGAGTGTAGATTTTCAAAATTGGGGATGAATAGAAAATCTTTTAAGGTTTGATGTTCTGGTTGCTTCTAGTATATTCCTATCAAAATCATTCAGAAATTCTCACTTGTAGGATTTAATATTTTATTCTTATGTCTAAATCATAGAAGATGTATCATATCTGTACAGAAGTTTTAAGTGTCCTTCCTATGTTTTTACGGATATTTTTAAAGCTTCTTTGTGGAGAGAGAATAAAAATAATTCTTTAATGAAAAACTGAAAATGAAGTTACTGCTACAACACACAGATTATACTGTGATATTTGTATGTTAACATTAAGTTCTTTATTTTTGTACTGTTTACACACTGCCACAATTTAAACAAGAGAATTGAGGAATGTCGTTTTGCCTCTGATGGAGCAGAGTATGAGCAGGTAAAAACCTTGCCCTTCTATTGTAACTGAAAGCAATTTAAAAGACTTCCAGAGAAATGGGAAGTGCCACCCAAAGATTTGAAATCTGTATGTGCTGAAAATGATTAGTGAGGGCAGACTACTAATAATGAGATGTCACTCAACTGAGTTCAGAGACAGACTAAAGGGAAGCACCAAGTTATATTGTTTAATAAATGTTAAGCCTTTCCAAAACCTCTTCTTGTTTAACATCAGCTTATTTCTATGCAGGCATTCTAATAAAACTTACCTATCCACCAAAATAAATAAATACCTAAGATTCCACTATACACTTAACAAAATAATTAAAATAAAGGCTAGGTATTGTGGCTCACACCTGTAACCCCAGAGCTTTGGAAGGCCAAGTCAGGAGGATTACTTGAGGCCAGGACTTTGAGACTAGCCTAGCTACACAGCAAGGCCCTGAAGCTAGAAAAATATTTTTTTAAAATTACCCAGTTGTGTTGGCACACACTTGTAGTCCTAGCCATTTGGGAGGATGAGGCAGGAAGATCTCTTGAGCCCAGGAGTTCAAAGTTGCAGTGAGCTATGATCACACTACTGCACTTCAGCCTGGGTGACAAGGCAAGAGTCTATTTCTAAAAACAAACAAACAACAAAAAAAAAATACAAAATAAATTTTAAAATAAACAATTAAAAAAGAATACTTAAAATCCAAAACACACACATTGCCAAATGCTAGCACAAACATGGAGCAACAGGAAATTCATTGCTGGTAGGAATGTAAAATTGAAAGACAGTTTGATATTTTGTTGCAAAGGTAAACACAGGTTTACCATACAATCCAGCAGTCATGATCCTAGATACTTATGCAAATAAATTGAAGACGTGCCTTCACAAAAACTGCAAACAAATGTTACAGCAGCTTTATTTATAATTTCCAAAAATCAGAAGCAACCACAATGTCCCTCAGTAGGTGACTGGATAAGTAAACTATGGTACCTCCACATACATACAATGAATATTATTGAGCAGCAAAAATAAATGAGCTATAGAGCCATAAAAAGACATGAAGGATCACCAAGGCTGCTGCGGCCAGACTGCCTCTCCAGATTCTCACCTCTGTGGGCAGGGCATCTCTGAAAATAAGGCAGCAGCCCAAGTCAGGGACTTACAGGATAAAACCCTCACCTCCCTAGGACACAGCACCTCGGGGAAGGGGCGGTTGTGCACGCAGCTTCAGGAGACTTAAATGTCCCTGCTCCGCAGCTCTGAAGAGAGCAGCAGTTCTCCCAACACAGCATTCGAGCTCTGATAAGGGACAGGTTTCTCGACAAGTGGGTCCCTGACCCTCGTGTATCCTGCCTGGGAGACACCTCCCAGTAGGGGCCAACAGACACCTCATACAGGAGAGCTCTGGCTGGCATCTGGCGGGTGCCCCTCTGGGACAAAGCTTCCAGAGGAAGGAACAGGCACCCATCTTTGCTGTTCTGCAGCCTCCACCAGTGATACCCAGGAAAACAGGATCTGGAGTGAACCTCCAGCAAACTCCAGCAGACCTGCAGCAGAGAGGCCTGACTATTAGAAGGAAAACTAACAAACAGAAAGGAATACTATCAACATCAACAAAAAGGACATCCACTTACAGACCTCATCCAAAGGTCACTGACTTCAAAGACCAAAGGTAGATAAATCCACGAAGATGGGGAGAAACCAGTGCAAAAAGGCTGAAAATTCCAAAAACCAGAATGCCTCTTTTCCTCCAAAGGATCACAACTCCTCGCCAGCAAGGGAAAAAAAATGGATGGAGAATGAGTTTCAAGAATTGACAGAAGTAGGCTTCAGAAGGTGGGTAATAACAAATTTCTCCAACCTAAGGGAGCATGTTCTAACTGAATGCAAGGGAACTAAGAATCTTGAAAAAAGGTGAGACAAATGGCTAAGTAGAATAACCAGTTTAGAGAAGAAGATAAATGACCTGATGGAGCTGAAAAACACAGTACGAGAACTTCGTGAAGCATACACAAGTATCAATAGCCAAATTGATCAAGCAGAAGAAATAATATCAGTGATTGAAAACCAATTCAATGAAATAAAGTGAGAAGACAAGATTAGAGAAAAAAAAGTGAAAAGAAATGAACAAAGCCTCCAAGAAATATGGGACTATGTGAAAAGACCAAATCTACGTTTGATTGGTGTACCTGAAAGTGACAGGGAGAATTGAACCAAGTTGGAAAACACTCTTCAGGATATTATCCAGGAGAACTTCCCCAACTGAGCAAGGCAGGCCAACATTAAATTCAGGAAATATAGAGAACACCACAAAGATAGTCCTCGATAAGACCAACCCCAAGACACATAATCGTCAGATTCACCAAAGATGAAATGAAGAAAAAAATGTTAAGGGCAGACAGAGAGAAAGGTCACGTTACCCACAAAGGGGGTCTCATCAGACTAACAGTGGATCTCTCGGCAGAAACACTACAGGCCAGAAGAGAGTGGAGGCCAATATTCAACATTTTTTTAAAAAAAGAATTTTCAACCCAGAATTTCATATCCAGCCAAACTAAGTTTCAAAAGCAAAAAAGAAATAAAATCCTTTACAGACAAGCAAATGCTGAGAGATTCTGTCACCACTAGGTCTGCCTTACAAGAGCTCCTGAAGGAAGCACTAAACATAGAAAGAAATAAGCAGTACCAGCCACTGCAAAAACATACCAAATTGTAAAGACCATCGACGCTATGAAGAAACTGCATCAACTAACGGGTGAAATAACCAGCTACCATCAAAAAGGCAGGATCAAATTCACACATAACAATATTAACCTTATATGTAAGTGGGCTGAATGCCCCAATTAAAGGACATAGACTGGCAAATTGGATAAAGAGTTAAGACCCATAGGTGTGCTATATTCAGGAGACCCATCTCCTGTGCAAAGACACACATAGGCTCAAAATAAAGGAATGGAGGAATATTCACCAAGTAAATGGAAAGCAAAGAAAAGCAAGGGTTGCAATCCTAGTCTCTGATAACCAAACAGACTTTAAGCCAAAAAAGAACAAAAGAGACAAAGAAGGGCATTACATAATGGTAAAGTGATCAATGCAACATGAAGAGCTAACTATCCTAAACATATATATGCACCCAGTACAGGAAAACCCAGATTCATAAAGCAAGTTCTTAGAGACCTACAAAGAGACTTAGACTCCCACACAATAATAGTGGGAGACTTTAACACCCCACTGTCAATATTAGATCAATGAGACAGAAAATTAGCAAGGATATGCAGGACTTGAACTCAGCTGTGGACCAAGTGAACCTAATAGACATCTACGGAACTCTCCACCCCAAATCAACAGAATATACATTCTTCTCAGCACCACATCACACTTATTCTAAAATTGACCACATAAGTGGAAGTAAAACAATCATCAGCAAATACAAAAGAACGGAAATTATAACAAACAGTCACTCAGACCACAGTGCAATCAAATTAGAACTCAGCATTAAGAAACTCACTCAAAATCACAAAACTACATGGAAACTGAACAACCTGCTCCTGAATTACTACTGCATAAATAAAGAAATTAAGGCAGAAATAAAGATGTTCTTTGAAACCAATGAGAACAAAGACACAACATACCAGAATCTCTGTGACATTTAAAGCAGTGTCTAGAGGGAAATTTATAGAACTAAATGCCCACAAGGAAAGCAGGAAAGATCTAAAATTGACACCCTAACATCACAATTAAAAGAACTAGAGAAGCAAGAGCAAACAAATACAAAAGCTAGCAGGGGACAAGAAATAACTAAGATCACAGCAGAACTGGAGAAGACAGAAACATAAAAAACTCTTCAAAAAATCAATAAATCCAGGAGTTAGTTTTTTTGAAAATATCAACAAAATAGACCGCTAGCCAGACTAATAAAGAAGAAAAGACAGAAGACTCCAATAGATGCAACAGAAAATGGTAAAGGGGATGTTGCCACCAATCCCACAGAAATACAAACTACCATCAGAGAATACTATAAAAACCTCTACACAAATATACTAGAAAATCTAGAAGAAATGGATAAACTCCTGGACACATGCACCCTCCCAAGACTAAACCAGGAAGAAGTCCAATCCCTGAATAGACCAATAACAAGTTCTGAAATTGAGGCAGTAATTAATAGCCTACCAACCAAAACAAGGCCAGGACCAGACAGATTCCCAGCTGAGTTCTACCAGAGGTACAAAAAGGAGCTGGTACCATTCCTTCTGAAACTATTCTAAGCAATAGAAAAAGAGGGACTCCTCCCTAACTCATTTTATGAGGCCAGCATCATCCTGATACCAAAGCCTGGCAGAGACACAGCAAAAAAAGAAAATTTCAGACCAAAATCCCTGATGAACATCGATGCAAAAATCCTCAATATAATACTGGCAAACCCAATCCAGCAACACATCAAAAAGCTTATCCACCACAATCAAGTTGGCTTCATCCCTGGGATGCAAGGCTGGTTCAACATATGCAAATCAATAAACATAATCCATCAAGTAAACAGAGTCAATGACAAAAACCACATGATTATCTCAATAGATGCAGAAAAGGCATTCAACGGACCTTCATGCTAAAGACTCTCAATACACTAGGCATTGATGAAATGTATCTCAAAATAGTAAGAGCTATTTATGACAAACCCACAGCCATTATCATCCTGAATGGGCAAAAACCTGGAAGCATTCCCTTTGAAAACCGGTACAACAAAAGGATGCCCTCTCTCACCACTCCTATTCAACATAGTATTGGAAGATCTGGCCAGGGCAATCAGGCAAGAGAAAGAAATAAAGTGTTATCAACTAGGAAAAGAGGAAGTCAAACTGTCTCTGTTTGTAGATGACATGATTGTATATTTAGAAAACTCCATCATCTCAGCTCAAAATCTCCTTAAGCTGATAAGCAACTTCAGCAAAGTCTCAGGATACAAAATCATTGTGCAAAAATCACAAGCATGCCTATATACCAATAACAGACAGGGAGCCAAATCATGAGTGAACTCCCATTCACTATTGCTACAAAAAGAATAAAATACCTAGGAATCCAACTTACAAGGGATATGAAGGACTTCTTCAAGGAGAAATACAAACCTCTGCTCCAGGAAATAAGAGAGGACACAAAGGGAAGAACATTCCATGCTCATGGATAGGAAGAATCAGTATCATGAAAATGGCCTTACTGCCCAAAGTAATTTATAGATTCAATGGTATCCCCATCAAGCTACCATTGACTTTCTTCACAGAATTAGAAAAAACTACTTTAAAGTTCACATGGAACCAAAAAAGAGCCCGCATAGCCAAGACCATTCTAAGCAAAGAGAACAAACCTGGAGGCAACACGCTACCTGACATATCATTAAAAAGTCAAAAACAACAGATGCTGGAGAGGATATGGAGAAATAGGAATGCTTTTACACTGTTGGTGGGAGCGTAAATTAGTTCAACCATTGTGGAAGACAGTGTGGCGATTCCTCAAGGATCTAGAACTAGAAATACCATTTGACCCAGCAATCCCATTACTGAGTATATACCCAAAGGATTACATATCATTCTACTATAAAGACACACGTACACGTATAGTTATTGTGGCACTATTCACAATAGCAAAAACTTGGAACCAATTCAAATGTCCATCAAATGTCCATAGACTGGATAACGCAAATGTGGCACATATACACCATGGATGCTATTCACAATAGCAAAGACTTGGAACCAACCCAAATATCCATCACTGATAGACTGGATAATGAAAATGTGGCACATATACACCATGGAATACTATGCAGCCATAAAAAAGGATGAGTTCATGTCCTTTGTAGGGACATGGATGTAGCTGGAAACCATCATTCTCAGCAAACTAACACAAGAGCAGAAAACCAAACACCACATGTTCTCACCCACAAGTGGGAGTTGAACAATGAGAACACATGGACACAGTGAGGGGAATATCACACACCAGGGCCTATTGGGGAGTCAGGGGCTATGGGAGGGATAGCATTAGGAGAAATACCTAATGTAGATGACAAGTTGATGGGTGCAGCAAACCACCATAGCACATGTATACCTATGTAACAAACCTCCACGTTCTGCACATGTACTCCAGAACTTAAAGAATTGGAGAAGGAAGAGAAAGAAAAGAGGAAGGAAGGAAGGAAGGAAGGAGGAAGGAAGGAAGGAAGGAAGGGGAAGGAAGGAAGGAACGAAGGAGGAAGGAAGGAAGGAATGAAGGAAGGAAGGAAGGAAGGAAGGAAGGAGGAAGAAAAGGAATGAAGGAAGGAGAGAGAAGAAAGGAAAGAAAGAAAGAAAAAACAAGAAAAAGAAAGAAAGAAAGAAGAAGGAAGGAAGGAAGGAAGAGGAAGGACTTGAGAGAAGGAAGGAAGAAAGGAAGGAAGGAGAGGGGGAATAAGGAAGGAAGGAAGGAAGGAAGGAGGAAGGAAGGAAGGAAGGAAGGAAGGAAGGAAGGAAGGAAGGAAGGAAGGAAGGAAGGAAGGAAGGAAGGAGGAAAGAAAATGAAATTTGGAAAAAATAAAAGACATGAAGGAACCTGAAATGCATATTGCTAAGTGAAACAAGTCAATCTGAAAACGCCGCATACTGTGTGATTTCAACTAGATGGTATTCTGGAAAAGGCAAAACTGTAGATACAGTAAAAAGATCAGTCATTGCTAGGGGTTTGAGAGGAGAGATGAATAAGTGAAGCATAGGGAATTGTAAGGGAACTGAAACTATTCTCTGTGACACTGTAATGATAAATACATAACATTTCTCAAAACTGTTAGAACTGTACAATACTGCTGTGGACTGAATTGTGTCCCTCCCAAAATTCTTATGTTGAAGCCCTAACTCGCCCATTGTGACTGTATTTGGAGATAGGGTCTTTAAGGAGGTAATAGATCATAAGAGTAGAACTTGATATGATAGGACTAGTGATTGGTGTCATTACAAGAAGGTACATCAGAGCTCTCTCTCTCTCTCTCTCTCTCTCTCTCTCTCTCTGGTGAGGCACAGAGGAAAGGCGGTGTGAGCACACACAGAGAAGGTAGTTATTTACAAACTAGATAGGCAGACATTTCCTCCACCAGAAAATGACCCTGCTGGACCTGAATCTGGCACTTCTTGCCTCCAGAACTGTGAGCAAATAAAGATCTGTTATCTAAACCATCCAATCTGTGATATTTTGTTATGGCAACCTGAGCAAACTAATACAAGCGCAAGGAGTGAACCCTAATGTAAACTATGGGCTTTAATTCATAACAATGAAATTTTCTTTTTTTTTTTTTTTATTTTTTTATTATACTTTCAGTTCTAGGGTACATGTGCATAACGTGCAGGTTTGTTACATATGTATATTTGTGCCATGTTGGTGTGCTGCACCCATCAACTCGTCAGCACCCATCAATTCATCATTTATATCATGTATAACTCCCCAATGCAATCCCTCCCCCCTCCCCCCTCCCCATGATAGGCCCCAGTGTGTGATGTTCCCCTTCCTGAGTCCAAGTGATCTCATTGTTCAGTTCCCACCTATGAGTGAGAACATGCGGTGTTTGGTTTTCGCTTCTTGTGATAGTTTGCTAAGAATGATGGTTTCCAGCTGCATCCATGTCCCTACAAAGGACGCAAACTCATCCTTTTTTATGGCTGCATAGTATTCCATGGTGTGTATGTGCCACATTTTCTTAATCCAGTCTGTCACTGATGGACATTTGGGTTGATTCCAAGTCTTTGCTATTGTGAATAGTGCTGCAATAAACATACGTGTGCATGTGTCTTTGTAGTAGAATAATTTATAATCCTTTGGGTATATACCCAGTAGTGGGATGGCTGGGTCATATGGTACATCTAGTTCTAGATCCTTGAGGAATTGCCATACTGTTTTCCATAATGGTTGAACTAGTTTACAATCCCACCAACAGTGTAAAAGTGTTCCTATTTCTCCACATCCTCTCCAACAACTGTTGTTTCCTGATTTTTTAATCATTGCCATTCTAACTGGTGTGAGATGGTATCTCATTGTGGTTTTGATTTGCATTTCTCTGATGGCGAGTGATGATGAGCATTTTTTCATGTGTCTGTTGGCTGTATGAATGTCTTCTTTTGAGAAATGTCTGTTCATATCCTTTCCCCACTTTTTGATGGGGTTGTTTGTTTTTTTCTTGTATATTTGTTTGAGTTCTTTGTAGATTCTGGATATTAGCCCTTTGTCAGATGAGTAGATTGCAAAAATGTTCTCCCATTCTGTAGGTTGCCTGTTCACTCTGATGGTAGTTTCTTTTGCTGTGCAGAAGCTCTTTAGTTTAATGAGATCCCATTTGTCAATTTTGGCTTTTGCTGCTGTTGCTTTTGGTGTTTTAGATATGAATTCCTTGCCCATGCCTATGTCCTGAATGGTACTACCTAGATTTTCTTCTAGGGTTTTTATGGTATTAGGTCTAACATTTAAGTCTCTAATCCATCTTGAATTAATCTTCATATAAGGAGTAAGGAAAGGTTCCAGTTTCAGCTTTCTACTTATGGCTAGCCAATTTTCCCAGCACCATTTATTAAATAGGGAATCCTTTCCCCATTTCTTGTTTCTCTCAGGTTTGTCAAAGATCAGATGGCTGTAGATGTGTGGTGTTATTTCTGAGGACTCTGTTCTGTTCCATTGGTCTATATCTCTGTTTTGGTACCAGTACCATGCTGTTTTGGTTACTGTAGCCTTGTAGTATAGTTTGAAGTCAGGTAGCGTGACGCCTCCAGCTTTGTCCTTTTGACTTCGGATTGTCTTGGCAATGCGGGCTCTTTTTTGGTTCCATATGAACTTTAAAGCAGTTTTTTCCAATTCTGTGAAGAAACTCATTGGTAGCTTGATGGGGATGGCATTGAATCTATAAATAACCTTGGGCAGTATGGCCATTTTCACGATATTGATTCTTCCTATCCATGAGCATGGTATGTTCTTCCATTTGTTTGTGTCCTCTTTGATTTCACTGAGCAGTGGTTTGTAGTTCTCCTTGAAGAGGTCCTTTACATCCCTTGTAAGCTGGATTCCTAGGTATTTTATTCTCTTTGAAGCAATTGTGAATGGAAGTTCATTCCTGATTTGGCTCTCTGCTTGTCTGTTACTGGTGTATAAGAATGCTTGTGATTTTTGCACATTAATTTTGTATCCTGAGACTTTGCTGAAGTTGCTTATCAGCTTAAGGAGATTTTGGGCTGAGACGATGGGGTTTTCTAAATATACAATCATGTCATCTGCAAACAGGGACAATTTGACTTCTTCTTTTCCTAACTGAATACCCTTAATTTCTTTCTCTTGCCTGATTGCCCTAGCCAGAACTTCCAACACTATGTTGAATAGGAGTGGTGAGAGAGGGCATCCCTGTCTTGTACCAGTTTTCAAAGGGAATTTTTCCAGTTTTTGCCCATTCAGTATGATATTAGCTGTGGGTTTGTCATCAATAGCTCTTATTATTTTGAGGTACGTTCCATCAATACCGAATTTCTTGAGCGTTTTTAGCATGAAGGGCTGTTGAATTTTGTCAAAAGCCTTTTCTGCATCTATTGAGATAATCATGTGGTTCTTGACTTTGGTTCTGTTTATATGCTGGATTATGTTTATTGATTTGCGAATGTTGAACCAGCCTTGCATCCCAGGGATGAAGCCCACTTGATCATGGTGGATAAGCTTTTTGATGTGCTGCTGAATCCGGTTTGCCAGTATTTTATTGAGGATTTTTGCATCAATGTTCATCAGGGATATTGGTCTAAAATTCTCTTTTTTTGTTGTGTCTCTGCCAGGCTTTGGTATCAGGATGATGTTGGCCTCATAAAATGAGTTAGGGAGGATTCCCTCTTTTTCTATTGATTGGAATAGTTTCAGAAGGAATGGTACCAGCTCCTCCTTGTACCTCTGGTAGAATTCAGCTGTGAATCCATCTGGTCCTGGACTTTTTTTGGTGGGTAGGCTATTAATTATTGCCTCAATTTCAGAGCCTGCTATTGGTCTATTCAGGGATTCAACTTCTTTCTGGTTTAGTCTTGGGAGAGTGTAAGTGTCCAGGAAATTATCCATTTCTTCTAGAGTTTCTAGTTGATTTGCGTAGAGGTGTTTATAGTATTCTCTGATGGTAGTTTGTATTTCTGTGGGGTCGGTGGTGATATCCCCTTTATCATTTTTTATTGCATCTATTTGATTCCTCTCTCTTTTCTTCTTTATTAGTCTTGCTAGCATTCTGTCAATTTTGTTGATCTTTTCAAAAAACCAACTCCTGGATTCCTTGATTTTTTGGAGGGTTTTTTGTGTCTCTATCTCCTTCAGTTCGGCTCTGATCTTAGTTATTTCTTGCCTTCTGCTAGCTTTTGAATGTGTTTGCTCTTGCCTCTCTAGTTCTTTTAATTGTGATGTTAGAGTGTCAATTTTAGATCTTTCCTGCTTTCTCTTGTGGGCATTTAGTGCTATGAATTTCCCTCTACACACTGCTTTAAATGTGTCCCAGAGATTCTGGTATGTTGTATCTTTGTTCTCATTGGTTTCAAAGAACATCTTTATTTCTGCCTTCATTTCATTATGTACCCAGTAGTCATTCAGGAGCAGGTTATTCAGTTTCCATGTAGTTGAGCGGTTTTGAGTGAGTTTCTTAGTCCTGAGTTCTAGTTTGATTGCACTGTGGTCTGAGAGACAGTTTGTTATAATTTCTGTTCTTTTACATTTGCTGAGGAGTGCTTTACTTCCAATTATGTGGTCAATTTTGGAATAAGTGCGATGTGGTGCTGAGAAGAATGTATATTCTGTTGATTTCGGGTGGAGAGTTCTATAGATGTCTATTAGGTCGGCTTGGTGCAGAGATGAGTTCAATTCCTGGATATCCTTGTTAACTTTCTGTCTCGTTGATCTGTCTAATGTTGACAGTGGAGTGTTGAAGTCTCCCATTATTATTGTATGGGAGTCTAAGTCTCTTTTTAAGTCTCTAAGGACTTGCTTTATGAATCTGGGTGCTCCTGTATTGGGTGCATATATATTTAGGATAGTTAGCTCTTCCTGTTGAATTGATCCCTTTACCATTATGTAATGGCCTTCTTTGTCTCTTTTGATCTTTGATGGTTTAAAGTCTGTTTTTTCAGAGACTAGGATTGCAACCCCTGCTTTTTTCAATTTTCAATTGTAACAAATGTACCACACTAATGAAAGATGTTAATAATAGCAGAAACTGTGTGAAGGGGCAGAGTTGGGGAGGAGTGATATATGAAACTCTGTACTTTCCCCTCAGTTTTTCTGTAAATCTGAAATTGCTATTTTTAAAAAAGTCTATTAATTTTAAAAAATACTTTGGCAGAGAACTTTTGTGACTTTTATAATACAGTGTGTGTTTCAATAAGATTACAATCTGACCATACTCTATAGCTGCAAATATGTCATTATAAATTGATAGTTGTATATGTTCATTAAAAGTTTTCATCTTTTTGGTCTTTGACAAAAATGCAATTTTGCTGACAAGGAGAAAATTGGTAAAATATTTTGAAGTTTATATTTTAAAATATCAGTATCAGCGTTTTATCAGGAAAGCAGAATCAGAGCTCCATAAAACAAATTATACAGTCCAAAACCCTGTGGGTTTCTCAACCTCCAAAATTACTATTTTGGACCAGATTATTTCATGTTGCAGGAAGAGCTCCTATCCTGTGCACTGTAGGATATTTAGCCATATACCTAGACTTTGCCCATCAGATGCCAGTAGCAACCCTCACATCTGCTCCCCTTAATCTCCCCACTCCATCATGATTATGAAAAATGTCTCCAGAATTGCCAAATGCCCCCTGGGTATCAAAATCACCCTCATTTGAGAACCACTTATGTGAAGGGATTTAATGAGGGTATTGTGCAAGCTGGTTAAGCAGTCTTCATAGGCTGATGTCTCCAAATCTGTTGCTGAAGCTTGAGGTCTACAGGGTAAGCAGGAAGGGAGGATGAAGGCAGAGTGGGGTGTGCAAGAACAAACTGGAACTCAAGAATGAGTGGGTCCCCTACAAGGACAGGCTGAAACCCATGTCTCTTCTTGTTGCCTCTGGCACTGGTAGCATAGGTGTCCTACAGAAGCTAGGGCTCTTGATCAAAAAGCTAAACATACTTGTCCCAAAAGTCAGAGAAACTGAAAAATCTGGGAAAGGCAGAGCAGTGGCAACTCTGTTGCTGCCTCACATCATCAGTGTAAACCAGCAAATAAGCAGCAATGTGTATGAGCTATAAAATGGCTACTGCTTCACTTCCATCCTACCAATCTTGCACAAAAATCTCTCTTGTGACTTACCCTAACCAGAAATACACAGAAAAAGAAATTCCGGAAAATGTCAATGAGACTAATCAACATATTACAAAGCCATCACAAAGTCTCACATTAATGCCATGAAATTAACATGTTCAAAACAGATTGAGTAAGCTCATCATAAATCTTAATTTTTATTTTCAAATGATCTTCAAAAAAATATAGAAATGCTTTCATGAATCTGCAAGGATCTTCAACAAAACATTTCCTATAGAATATTAAATCTATTCAGTTTATACTCAAATTCTGCCTCACGTTGCATGCACTGTGGTCATATATAAATCAGTCTTTTAAAATAAAAAATCAATTTAAAACTCAGATGTAACATATATGGCATATTAGCAATTTCTAGTTGCAAAGGCCTGATGTTAATGATAAGGAGGACTAATATCAAAATATAATCCAAGTGAATCTCTTATCTGCTCCCACCCCTCTCCCTTTCTCTGTCAAGTATCTAACTTTATCTCTTCCAGGCAGGGTAACCTTGAATAGCCCGTATTCGCATAATGCATTCCCTATTGATTTTTTCATTCCCAATTAATCAGTTTAGAATCCATCTGCCAGGGTGTGAAGGTGTCCTTGCTGGGGCTGGTTACAGACCTTTCCTTGTGAGTGATCATGTAGATTAGGAAAGATGTAGTATGTCCTCTCTCTAATATATGAAATCTAGGTAATTTAG
This sequence comes from Rhinopithecus roxellana, assembly GCF_007565055.1. Taxonomy (NCBI): domain Eukaryota; kingdom Metazoa; phylum Chordata; class Mammalia; order Primates; family Cercopithecidae; genus Rhinopithecus; species Rhinopithecus roxellana. The sequence continues at coordinate 141,384,583 of NC_044552.1, read as the reverse complement.
GATGTTTTCAGTATGGCATGGAGCATGACAGTTTCACAGTGCCCTATTTAGAATATGAAAAGATAAGACAAAACCCCTGCAAATAACAGAACACTTCTTCTGATCCTCTGTTACATGTCTAAGATAATGGGAGAGGCTTTATTTGGGAAACAACTCAAAAGACATTATCATATTGTGTTCAGTAGAATCTTTGTGAAGATGTCACTATCTGAATCAGGCTTGGACTGGGGCACTGACTGACTACCACTGTATGCACACTCATGAGGTAAATGATACCTCCTCTAAATTCTAAGAGCCAAACATTCCTGCTTCCCTATTACTCCAGAGCCTTAAAGGGTCTTGGCCACCAGAGGGACGTGTTCTGAGATAAGCAACATATTTCATAATGTTACAGATACCCTCTTAATCAAATAGATTATATCATTTATCTATCTCCCAGTGAGAATGTAAACTTCTACATGAAAGTGTAGAAAGAATTACAAATCTGCATGTCCTCATATCCTTAAATGCAGGAAGTCCATTCTCTTCAAGAATTTCTGAGAGGAATCAGGAGTGCTTTTGTTCCCGGACCAAACTGAGGGTCGGGTTGCTATTTTTCACAGCCCAGTAACAAGATGCAGATGAACTAAGGAGGAAGAGAGTTCTTATTTCCGTAACTGATTACAAGGAGAAGGCCCGGAAGTTATCGTCAGACCAACTCAAAATTACCAAGTTTTCCAGAGCTGATATACCTTCTAAACTATATGTCTACATGTAAGCATGCATTCATCTAAAGACATAAGCGATTAACTTATTTTAATCTATAACTAGGGTCTGAGTCCTGAAGACATTCTTCTGGATCCTCAGTAAGTTTACTTAATCTAAATGGGTCCAGGTGCTGTGGTGATTACCCTTATCTTGTCTCCTGCCAAATCACAGAGGTTTGGGGAGTTCCTTCAGACCTCCAATAAACTTGTTTGTGGAGGCCTGGGGAGTTTCTTCAGACCCCCAATAAATTTGTTTAATCCTAAATGGGTCCTGTTAAGAAATCCTTTGTAATTTTGTCACACTTTAAGGCCCAGGAAAGGCCTAGGCAAAACTCCTGGTGGCTTTTTGTTACATTCCAGCCTTTGTATGAGGGCACTGGCTCGATCAGCTTTCAATGTTTAACCTAGTTATTCAGTGCTGGGACATCTGTAATGGAGGCCTGTGTTAGCGAGACCTGGCCTGTCATGCTTTCACTGGCCCATGGGTCAGTCCTAATTTATTACTAGCCACTACAAATATCCAGACCTAGAACTCACAGCCTCAAGCCTCAACACTCCATCAGAGGCTCACTCTAACATAGAACTCTTCTCCCATACTGGGTAATCATTTTATTGTGAGTGTAACCAGAAAAACACTGCTCACAAGAGATGACATTGATGTTTTTGCAACATGTAGAGACCACTCATTCTATATTATACTCATAGTATACCACAATAAGCTTGCTTGAATCTCAATGTGTCAGCAATTAGTAACATGGCCACCTTCTCCTGGGATACACAAATCAAGGTTTGACCTCTGTCTACAATGCTACTGGAACCTCTTCAAGATGTGGGCACTATTACTAAGCATTGCCCAACCTGGCAGACATCATCCTCTCTTCTAATGAATTCTGTCTTGGCTTCTTGGTCATGGTCTCTACAATCTGATTTCCACTGTGATCCTCTCCCTTGATTTGCCCAAATTTATGTATGAACCGTTATTAAATGGTGGAGTTCCCCCCAAAAAATTATTAAATGGTAACTCAGCCCCTATGTGAATCAATTTATGTAAATGGTTTGGGGCTACAGAGGAGGATCCCCTAACTCCATCCACCAGCATCTGTTTGCACCTCAGATAACACATCTTGTTACATTTCTTTTGATTTCTAACCCACTTCAACAAGTGTCAGTAACAAGGGTGCCCATTCTGAATCTAGATTATTGTTAAGGATTTAGGAGTAGATAAAGAAGTGGATTCCCCTGCCAAGACACTAGTTTCCTGTCATTTTGTCTCCTGTATGTGAGCTTCCACTTCTTCATCTGTAAAAGGGGGATAAATAATAATAATATCTCTTAGATTTGTTGTAAGGATTAAATTAGTTAATGTGTACCTGTTAATTAGAAAAATATCTCGTATGGACTAAGTGCGTAATAAATGTTACAAGAAATTAATATGAAAGAAAGAAAAGTTGAAAAAATACAGACTCTTTGGGACGTCTAGGACTTGCTTTGTCCCTAAGGCCATTACATTAAGTTTCTGGAGCCCTTATCATTTAAACATTGTATAGTGCCAAATACTAGTTAGCTGAGAACATTATAAGGCTTGGATAGTTTAGTAAATCTTTTCGCTGAGAGTAAGTATAATAAAGCTCTTTTTTTTTTTCCAGAACAAATGGAAACTTCAAATAGCCAAACTTTTATCTCCCTATGTATTTTACTCTCTATTTTTTGTGGAAAAGTGTGATAAAAATACATGTAAACAAACTGATACGTGGAGATTTTATGTGGATTAGAAATTAAAGGAAAATATGGCAAATTATTAATAAATTTTGAATCTAGTGATAGGTATATGGGTATGTATTACACTATTATTTCAACTTTTTTATATGACTAAAAATGTTTCCAATAAACAGCAAGGAAAGGGGTAAAATTTAAGGTGTATATTAAGATCACTGAAAATTCAGCCTTAATAACTATGGCTTCTATATATTGATATTATACGCTGATAATTGATACTATAATGACCCTTAGACACTATAAAATCCTTAAATTTGCCTCTTGAAATATCAAAGATTAATAATAATTAAAATTTTAAAAATAAAAATACAATTCATGAACAAGTTTATTGTAATAATGAAAAGCAAATAATTGGAAACCTAAAGTCTATTGACAAAGAGCAGAACAAAAGTATGGTACATCTTTACAATGAAATAGTATGTATCCATTAAATAAGAACGAAGAAGCACTTTATGTGCTGATAAGGCAAGAATGCCACGATACATTGTTAACTAACAAGAGCAGAAGATTGTATATAGAATACCATTGTTTGCCACGAGGTCAGGAGATCGAGACCATCCTGGCTAACACGGTGAAACCCCGTCTCTACTAAAAAATACAAAAAACTAGCCGGGCGAGATGGCGGGCGCCTGTAGTCCCAGCTACTCGGGAGGCTGAGGCAGGAGAATGGCGTAAACCCGAGAGGCGGAGCTTGCAGTGAGCTGAGATCTGGCCACCGCACTCCAGCCTGGGTGACAGAGCGAGACTCCGTCTCAAAAAAAAAAAGAATACCATTGTTTGCATGAGAAAAAGAAAGTAACTAATAGTTAAGAAAGGATATCCTAAACACGGGTAAATAGGGAGGAAGCTGAGGGGATGAGAGGTAGGAGAGGGAAACTTTTAAAATCCACCTTTTGGAAACTCTTGAATTTTGTCTTATGGCAATGTATAATCTATTTTAAAAATAAATAAAATGAACATTTTTAAATAAACACTTAAATAGTAGAATAGCTAAGCAACATATTTTAGTCTATACTTGGGAAAGCTGCAAAGTTAACATGAAATTAATACTCAAATGACCAGGTATCAGGGCACTACAAAACTAGCAAAATCCATCCATTCTTTTTACAGTAAAGGTGAACAAGTGACAACTGGATTCCCTGGAAGAAGAACCTGAGAAGAAGAATAAAGGTCCTAGTAAAGTAATAAAACAACCAACTGCCTTACCCATTCTTTAAGAAACCAAGGAATTTCTTGGTATATGGGTTTCCTTTCAGGAACACAAGGAAACCTTTGCACTGGTCACCAATTTTTGCACATTATATATCATACCATAACCTAGGGCTGGCCGTGGCTACAGAACATGGACTCAAAAAGCAGTTCTAGCACCACCTAGTCCTCTCCATATTGTCAATCCCAAATTTAACATTTTGAATTCCATTTTCTTTTGCATCTTAACAATTTTTGCTACTAATTCTACCTATTTGTTTCTTTGCTTATTTATTTTTGCCAGGCAAATATGATTTAAGAAGAAAATAAAGAATAACTTGAGTTCAAATTCAAATATTTGTGTTAATCCTATTCTGGTTAAAATCTTGAATACTATAACTCTGTCATGTTCAAATTTATTTACTGACAAAATATTAATACTCAATCCTATCTACCTGGGGATTTTTCTGTCTTTACATGATGCTTTCTTTATCCAGTTATGTAATAACAGCTACTCTGTTGGTTCCCAGTAATTCCCATCTCCTAATATTCACGGCCCTGTGTAACCCTCAGCCTTTTAAGTATGGGTAGACTTAATGACTCATTCTAACAAAATATGGCAGAATAATGGGATGTCACTTTGAATATTAGCCTATAAAGAGACTGTAGCCTTCCTCTTGGATACTCTCTCTTGCTCCTCCTTAGATTATTTGGCCTGAAGGAATCCAATTTCTGTTTTGCCAGGCTGCCCTGTGTAGGGGGCCATGTGAGTAAATTTGGAAGCAAATCCTTCAGCCCAGTTAAACCTTAAAATGACTGCAGCCCGAGCCAAGAGCTTGACTGCTACCTGTGAGGGACTTTGAGCCAGAGGCACCCTACTAAACTGCTCCCAGATTCCTGACCCTCGGAAATTATAAGATAATGAATGATTATTCCTTTAAACCACTATATTTTGGAGTAATTTGTTAGCCAACAACAGATAACTAATACAAACTACAATTATAAACCACAATTTTAAATGAATGGCAAAATACTGCAAAATCTCTTGTCTAAAGAACAGAAACACCAAAGAGTAAATGTTCAATGATGTTGATTGACTGTGTGATAAATTATTAGAAATCTCATTTCAATAATTCCACAATCAATGAAGTAATTTCATTTTAAATTAATGAAGACCTTGGGATGACTCATCAAAAAATGAAATGTTGTTTAGCATGGCAAATTTTGCATATTTTTGTATTCTGTCTGCGAAAATTATTTTTTAATATTATATGCATTAAAAATTTCTGTATTTGCATAAACCAAATCACCAATTCCCAGTTACATCAGACAAAAAACAGTTTACTGAAGTTGAAATTCAATGTATATATAGGTCTAAATTTTATTTCAGTTTTAATTCCTCCAGAATTGATGCCTGAAATAGAACTTGCTTTAAAAATGGGGCATGAGTGCCCTCTTGTGATGGAATAGGCATTTAAATTAATTCATAAATATTTTTAAGTTGCATGTGAAATAATTTGAACCAAATCATTTAGCAAACACAAATTGCCCTGTATTGCTAGGCAAATGTATATCAGTACATTTTAGTAAGGGAAAGACAAGCACCTGAAAACTTGGTTGGTATTAATAGACAATATGAATAATTCACAATAAAATGCTGTTCCTTTTATGGTGCTGGTAACTCAAACAAAAACTTTGTAAAATAGAGTCTCTTTCAACTGACCATCAATTAATTATCTAGCAAGTGCTCTTCACTCCTGCTTTGAAACATAGACTCACAAAACAAGAGGAAGTCTTGGGACCAAGCAGGTAGGCTCTGATGTGCTTCCACTCCCTAGCTGTCACTGAATGATGTGCCTGTTTTCCAAGCATCAGTCGTTTGATCCTGAACTATTTATGCCAATTGTACTTGTTTTAAATTTATCTAATTAAATAACATGCAAAGGGATTATTCATTGGAAAAGAAAGAAAATGTTTTTAAAGAAAACCAGGTTGGATACTTTGGGATGACTTCAGGAAAGGTAATTGGGGAAAAAGACTTTCTTTTGAAACTACACAGACAAGAAAACTATAAAATATAGAAAATAGAAGTAATAAAAACTTCAAAAAATTCTAAACCTAAAAGTCTCACATCAGCAAACTACTTAAAAATAATTTTTAATAAAAGCCTTAACCAGCCGGGCAAGGTGGCTCACTCCTGTAATCCCAGCACTTTGGGAGGCCGAGGCAGGTGGATCACATGGTGTCAGGAGTTTGAGACCAGCCTGACCAACATAGTGAAACCTCATCTCTATTAAAAATACAAAATTAGCCGGGCATGGTGTCACATGCCTGTAATCACAGCTACTTGGAAGGCTGAGGCAGGAGAATCACTTGAACCCTGGAGGTGAAAGTAGCAGTAAGCCAAGATCACGTCATTTCACTCCAGCATGGGCAACAAGAGCAAAACTCCATCAAAAAAAAAAAAAAAAAAAAAAAAAAAAAAGCCTTCACTCTCTATCAAAAGATTGGTAAAATATTCATTTGTATATTTTATTCTAAAGTAAAATATTTTAAGTACTTATTACCTTTTGAATGATTCTCCACTTAATGTACTTTTTGATTCACTAACACTAAAGGGTTTTTTTCTTTAGATGCTCATTTTTTATATACATGTGTATTTAGATAAAAACTTCTGTGGAATGTATATATGGCCTGATTCTAAAATGAACTTCGGTCCACATGACCTGAAATACAAAAAGTCTGTCTGTGGTCTCTGGCACTGACACCTGGGAATATTTGTGCAAACTTTTGACCCTTAAAAGTACACTGTTTTTGCATTACTGACCTCAATATATGGTATAAAAGTTTTATGCTGACAACTGCCTGGAGTTCTCACCAAAGGAGGGCAGAAAATTTGGGTTTATTAATCTTTAAGTAAACCCAAATTACTTATCTGCAAGTCTAAGCATAGTTTTTCATGGTGACAAGACCAAATATAGAATCAGATAAGAGGGCTTCTACTTTGCTTTTTACATTATTTTTAATTATCCAGAAAATTATGAATATAATAAGCCCAAATTGCTGTAAATGGCCAATATTTCTCTGAATTACATTTATTTTAAAATTTTTGAGCACCTACAATGTGCTCCTTGTTTTTCCCTTGAATTTACACAGGAGCCTCAGTAACAGTCACATCTATTATCAGATTTTAGTACACAATTGTCCTACTATGGACTTCATAAGAATTGTTAAAAGATAAAATTACAACAAATCTGGTTTTATAGATCTTAGGGTTTTTATTTGTGATTCTAGAATCAGGCAGCAGTCTGGACCAAAATGGTTCAAAATGTTCTGCCCCATCACATGTGCGGTTTATATTTACAGCCATAGAAAAGTGATATACAGAAAATGAAAATGAGGTACAGTGACATCCAGATTGGTTAGAATTCAGTGTTCACCGTAATTCAACTTCATTTTTACAGTTGGCTGCTTATAATTGACCGAAACTCAACTGCTGTGATTGGCTGAGACTCAGCTACTTTTTACAAGAGTGGATTACAGTCCGTTGACACAAGTTAGATTGCAGTTTACTCTATATGGAGAAACCTTTAGGACAAACTTAAAATATACACAGCAGCAGCTTTAGGCTGAACTTAATTTAATAATTCTGCCCTTTGGGTCAACTTCTCAATTTTGAGATGTTGACCAAAAGTTTAGGCACTGATGTCACGCTCTGTCACCATTATAATGGATTTATTTGGTCTCAAATCCCATTGGGAAATAGCAAAACAATGAATTTTGTAAAGTGGGGACAAATAAACAGAACAATAAGGGGAAAAACCTGATTCATCAACATCAGGCCACCTCAGTCACTTCTGGAAGGGTTAAAGCAGGTAGTACTTCCTTGCTCTGTTGACTCAGGTAGATTAAAATCTCTTGTTTTCAGGGGGATAAAAACACTGATCTGTTTTGGGATTTATCTGCTTCTTTAAAGTTTCCATTTGGTTATGTGGCATTTAGTATGAGTGACTTCATTTTGGTTTGGTCTGATCTGTTGGAGCAAAGTGCAAGACCTCAGCACAAGCAGTCACCTCTCATACTTTTGCTCAATAATTTCCCCCTTTTGGTTAGGTTCTCACCTAGGTAAGAGTGTGAGCAAAAAGCAAAACTTAGGGAACTTATGTTCAACTTATATTTTTCCAGTGGAAGTGAATCTGAATTCCATCAATATTCAATACCTTTAACCAAGGCAATCTAATTAATTTAGTTGGCTTTGTCTAATGCCATTGTATTTCTAGTATCTTATTTAACAGTTTTACAACTTGTCCAGTAAAATAAGTACCTTTATCATTGGAGATTTTTCCAGGAATGCCCCATGAGAGAAATACACATTCTAATAACCTTTCAGTTACTATAATGGCATCAGCTTTCCTTCATGGGAAAGCTGCTACACAACCAGAAAACATGCACTGAAAATGGCAATTGAATGAAATCCCTCTATGAAATGCTCAAATGGCTCATTAGGTAGCAGAAATGTACCTGATATATTGGCTGTTGTATTAGTTCATTCTCACACTGCTATAAAGAACTACATGAGACTGGGTAATTTATGAAGAAAATAGGTTTAATGGAGTCACAATTCCACAGGCTGTACAGGAGCATGGCTGGGGAGGCCTCAGGAAACTTACAATCATGGTGGAAGGGCGAAGGAGAAGCAAACACATCTTCACATGGTGGCAGGAGAGAGAGAGTGAAGGAGGAAGGGCTACATACTTTTAAACCACCAGATCTTGTGAGAACTCACTCACTCACTATCACAAAAACAGTAAAGTAGAAATCCACCCCCATGATCCAATCACCTCCCACCAGTCCCTCCCCCAACATTGGAAATTACAATTCAACATAAGATTTGGGTGGGGACACAGAGCCAATCTGTATCAAGTGTCTTCTCGGAATTATACGTTTAACAAGCCAAATACTGGTCATAAACCATGTTAACAGTTTTAGAACAGTCACAACAATATTTTTTCACAATTTGGATCATTTTACCTCTTTCATTATAAGTCATGGAGTGCAAAGCTTTTAATAATGGGAGTTTTAATGACTCAGGAAGGAAAACTCTCTATCGGTCCACATTTACCAATGGATTTATATCCTCTTAAATATCAATTTGGATGGTTTGTGTGCAGCCAGGCACAGGAGGCTCCGCTGTCGGGAGCAATCAGACCTTCCAGCTCCTTGGACTTGACCTTCCAGCCGCCTCTCATGTACTTGTCTGGTGGGGGTTTGTGTTGATCAGGAGTGAATTCACGGTTGGTCTACCATGAACTGGAAGATTCTAGAACACGTGCACCTGCTGCTGTACATCTTGGCAGCAAAAACATTAATTATCTGCCTAGCACTTGTTGGAGTGAAAATATAACAAAGAAAAAGGTTGGAAGCAAAACAACAAAAACTGGAAGCTGAAAGGAAGAAGCAATCAGAGAAAAAAGATAACTGAATATTCTGCAATATATATGTCAGCTTGAGAGGACTCCGGCTGAGAAGAAAGACTTAATTATTAAATAATGTGTCAGAGGATAAACTCCCAATCTAGACCTTTCACTTAAAATACTGTGAATTTATATGTGCTTTTAAAAGAACCAGTATTGGCCGGGCATGGTGGCTCATGTCTGTAATCCCAACACTTTGGGAGGCTGAGGAGGACAGATCACTTGAGGTCAGGAGTTTGAGACCAGCCTGGCCAACATGGTGAAACCCCGTCTCTACTAAAAATAGAAAAATTAGCCAGGTGGAGTGGTGCGCATCTGTAATCCCAGCTACTCGAGAGACTGAGGCAGGAGAATCGCTTGAACCCAGGAGTCAGAGGTTGCAGTGAGCCGAGATTGTGCTATAATACTCCAGCCTGGGTGACAAGAGCAAAACTCCATTTCAAAAAAAAAAAAAAATAGAATTACAGGTCACTGTGAGATAATAGGCACTCATTTAACCACAGTGATAATGAAAAGACTTTAAAAGGCAAACACTTTATAACACTCTATAATCCCAGCGCCTTGGCAGGCTGAGGTGGGAGAATCCCTTGAGGCCAGGAGTTCAAGACCAGCCTAAGCAATATGGCAACATGCTGTCTCTAAAAAAAAAAAAAGAAAAGAAAAAAAAAGAAAAAGTAGCCATGCATAGTGGCATACCCCTATAGTCCTAAATACTTGGGAGGCAGGAGAATTGCTTGTGCCTAGCAGTTCAAGGCTACACTTAACTATGATCATACCACTGTGTTCTAGCCTGGGCAATAGAGCAAGACCTTATCACTAAAAACAAACAACAACAACAACAACAAACCCCAGGGCAACATGGCAAAACCTCATCTCTACAAAAAAATTAAAAATTTGCCAGGCATGGTGGCACACACCTGTATTCTTAGCTAGTTGGGAGGCTGAGGTGAAAAGATCACCTGAGACCAGGAGGTTGAGGCTGCTAGTGAGCCATGATCATGCTACTGCAATCCAGCCCGGGTGACAGAGCAAGACTGTGTCTCAAAAAGAAAAGAAAAAGGCAAACACAGAGTTATATATTTCTTTTTAAAAATGCCTACTTGTAGAAAAACGTGAGCTCTTTAATAGAGAGGACTCAACTGTCTTAAGTAATCAAAGGCTTAATAAAGGCAACATAAAACACAGGGAACTATTATGATAAAACACATTCTTTTTTCCTAGACCAATTATCTGAAAGGTAAAGAAAAACCTTTCATTATTTGCCATTAACAGCAGCTCAACACTCCAAGAAAAATCTTGTTTTAACAGAGAGAACCAAATTATAGTTTTCTATCAATGTATACCTTTGAAATTAATGTTCAGTTTTAGAAAAACTTAGAAAACTTCTCTTCTAACTTTAGCCAATGTGATCACACATAAAATTTATTTTATAAGATTAATCTTCCACAAGCCTTCTACAGTCTTCTTTCTTTCTAGTTTTGGAACAGCCAGTCATTCCACTTTGGGACAAAAATTACCTTTCTTTCCCTTTACCAAAAACACATCTTACTTTCATCACCTAAGGAGTTATTTTAATTGCCATATGTTAATTAGAAATTTTTCAACTTAGCTAACCTTTTGTAGCATTTTTTTTTTTTTTTTTTTTTTTTTTTTTTTTTTGGAATCTCACTCTGTTGCCCAGGCAGGAGTACAGTGGCGTGATCTTGGCTCACTACAACCTCCACCTCCCAGGTTCAAGTGATTCTCCTGCCTCAGCCACCCGAGTAGCTGGGACGACAGGTGTTGGCCACCATGTCCAGCTAATTTTCATATTTTTAGTAGAGATGGGGTTTCACCATGTTGGTCAGGCTGGTCCTGAACTCCTGACCTCAAGTGATCCACCTACCTTGACCTCCTAACGTGCTGGGGTTACAGACATGAGCCACTGCATCCAGCCTTGGTTTTCTTTTTCTTATCCATACCACTGTCATCCTCTTCGTCTGAAGCCACATCTTCAATCTTGGGCTTTTCTTCATCATCTTTTTCTTTTTCTTTCTCACCTTTCTCTTCCTCAGCCTCATCATCAGTGATTTACTTCTCTTATTCCTTTTCCAAATAAAAGGTAATAGAATAGCTTATGAACTTCAAGTGCTTCTTTACTATTTATTTGACCCACCTCTCTTATAAGTACTCTGTCTGGTCTTCTTTAAGGCAGAGGATTACTTTGGTCCACTACCAATGAGCTCAACATGGTCAGTATATACATTAAAGGAATCCCCGGCAGAAGACTCCCAGGCATACTGTTCATCATCATTATGCTTTATGATCACAACCACTTTATCAGTCACCAGATAGGCAGAATAAAAGTAAACACCAAACTATTTGCCTAATCATGAATATGTCTGCACTAGCCTGAAGAACCTCCATAAATGCTTTATGACAGAACTTGTCAATAGTTCCCAAATTATTTGTGAGATAAGTCTTGGTCATGCCAATGCCTCATCATTGGTGATTTCCTTCTCTTGTTCAAAGTCAGGCTGTTTTCATGAGGGTTAGGGGGATGTCCCTGTTCAGCTGTTTACCACTGTCCAACTTGAAGAATTCTGTCATACTCTCAGAAAATATTGTCTAAGGCATCAGAAGCATTAGAGATCAACTTTCAAAGGAAAATCTTCTTACAGGAATAGATGGTATTCTGCTCTGGGAAGTTTTCTGTTTTTCTGCATAGGAATACCATAACTTTACCAATGTACAGCTATTAAGGCCACAGTTCTAAATAAATGAAACACATGATAAATTTCACAAAACTACAGTGAGGTCTTGTCAAGATAGCAGAGACCAGTAGGTTCTTTGAGAAACAATTCCGTAGTTATGGGAAGACTCAGCACCACCACAGATTTTTTGGATAAACTTAAGTAAGTCATATGCTTTTTCCATGCCTCTTTTCCTATTTTTAATGGGAAAAAAAAAACTATGCATTTTTCACTGTACAATATGAATTGTCCCCATCAGTCTGCTTTTCCCCTTTAAACACTTAAGCCTTCATAATCATCTTTGGAGAAAGGCACGGAACACAGACTGTCCTGTCATTCCATGTTCTTTTTCCTGGGCATTGTTCTTAATTAATCTTGGCAAAAAAAATTCTAAAATTTACTGAGACTTGGCTTAGATACTTCGTGGTTTACAACCTCGTGACCACAAAGGGACTATGAGTAGAGTTACCCTGACTTTGGATAAATCTCATATCAGTACTTGGTACCAGCCTGAGCTATCTTTACCGTTCAAATCATTAGGACAATTTGCTGAAGTCCAGGAGCATCCCCTCCAGAGAATCCCTGATCTCCCAAAATTTGGTTGAGGTCTAAGGTTCATTTTGCCATACAATTCCTTTTCTGGAGTTTTACTCACTTCCAACAAGGCAGGTGAGTTCTCTTGCTTCCATGAAGAGTGAAAGCAGGCAACTCTTATTTGGAGTTTCAGCTCACTTCTAACAGGGAAGACAAGTTTTAGTTTTTTCTTGCTTCCAGGATGGTAGAGTGTAGTCTTCAGCCTGAGCCCCATTCCTAGGTAAGTAGCTTAATTGGAGTTTGTCTTGGGAATGCACCTTAATGACTAAAATTTACGATTAACAAACAGCTTGTCTTAATTTCTTCTTACCATTAGAAAGCCCAAAAATTGGCCGGGCGCGGTGGCTCAAGCCTGTAATCCCAGCACTTTGGGAGGCCGAGATGGGCGGATCACGAGGTCAGGAGATCGAGACCATCCTGGCTAACACGGTGAAACCCCGTCTCTACTAAAAATACAAAAACTAGCCGGGCGAGGTGGCGGGCGCCTGTAGTCCCAGCTACTCGGGAGCCTGAGGCAGGAGAATGGCGTAAACCCGGGAGGCGGAGCTTGCAGTGAGCTGAGATCCGGCCACTGCACTCCAGTCAGGGCGACAGAGCGAGACTCCGCCTCAAAAAAAAAAAAAAAAAAAAAAAAAGAAAGCCCAAAAATTGTATAAATTGTGCAATTGTTTTGCTTAACTATTTTATTTTTTTGTTCCTGTTTTTGTTCTTGTTTTTGTTGTTTTGATCTTTTTCCCATTGGGATGGATTAACTATACCTGACTTGGTCAAATCTGAAAGAAAGTTCCAAATTATGGGGAACAAGGCCTCAATTGTAGAGATATGGTTTCACTATGCTGCCCAGTCTGACTCAAACTCCTAGGCTCAAGCAATCCACCCACTTCAGCCTCTCAAAGTGCTGGGATTCTAGACAATTCCCAAAGAAGATATACAAATGGCCAACAAGCATATGGAAAAATGCTCAACATCACTATCAGGGAAATGCAAATCAAAATCACAATGCAATACCATCTTACTCCTGCAAGAATGGCCACAATCAAAAAAATAATAGATGTTGTCATGGATGTGGTGAAAAGGGAACATTTTCACACTGCTGGTCAGAATGGAAACTAGTACAACCACTATGGAAAACAGTATGGAAATTCCTTAAAGAACTAAAAGTAGATCTATTATTTGTTCCAGCAATTCCACTATTGAGTATCTACGCAGAGGAAAAGAACTCACTATATAAAAAAGACACTTGCACATGCATGTTTATAGCAGCACAATTCACAATTGCAAAAATATGAAACCAATTCAAATGCCGATCAAGCAATGAGTCTGTAAAGAATGTGGAGATATATGTATACACACACACACACACACACACACCCATACACCATGGAATACTACTCAGCCATAAAACAGAATGAAATAATGGCATTCACAGCAACCTGGATGGAGTTGGAGGCCATTATCCTAAATGAAGTCATTCAGGAAAGGAAAATCAAACATCATATGTTCTCACTTACAAGTGGAAGCTAAACTATGAGGATTCAAAGGCATAAGAATGACACAACGGACTTTGGAGACTCAGGAGAAAGGGTGCGAGGGGGGTGAGGAATAAAAGACTATACGTTAAGTACAGTGTACACTGCTCAGGTGATGGGTGCACCAAAATCTCAAAAATCGCCACTAAAGAACTTATCCATGTAACCAAAAACCACCTGTATCTCCAAAACTATTGAAATTTTTAAAAAAGAAAAAGAGATAAAACTTAATGGTTAAAAGCTTAATTAAAAGCTGATATCCAAGATGTATACACATATATACACATATGTCATACATATATACATACACATAAGCACTTATAAATATATTTATTATAATTATATATTTATATAATTTATATATTATATAATTATATATATAAATTATATAATTATAATTTATATGTTTATATAAATTGTTTATAATTGTAAATATATATTTATAAATGCATATGTGTATATATACATATACATATATTTATATCTATATATGTATATATACATATATGCATATGCATATATAAATATATAGTTATATATTTATAAATGCATATATATTTATAAATGCATATATTTATAAATAGAATCTTTTTTTCCCTGAGAAAGTATTTTTTTCTTCTCAAGTCAATTGAATTGTTTTCTCCATTTACTTATGCCTGTCTCTCTTTCCTTTTGCCATTCTCTGCTACATGAGGGACCTAAAGTTTCTAACAGCCTAGGATTCCTTAAAAAAAACAGAGATGGTAACAGATTCCTTTCTGAAAAGAAACTTCTGTTTTTCCTTATAGAACCCCAAGAGTAGAAACAGACAAGTTGTTCTCAGATCTTAAACTTCATGCTTTTGTATTGTTACCTGATTTCTTTTTTATTTTATATATATATATATATATATATATATATATATATATATATATATATATATTTTTTTTTTTTTTTTTTTTTTTTTTTTTTTTTTTTTTTGCAACGGAGTTTCGCTTTATCACCCAGGCTGGAGTGCAATGGAGTGATCTCAGCTCACTGCAACTTCTGCCTCCCAGGTTCAAGTGGTTCTCCTGCTTCAGACTCCCAAGTAGCTGGAATTACAGGCGTGCACCACCACACCTGGCTAATTTTTGTATTTTTAGTAGAGATGGGGTTTCACTATGTTAGTCAGGTTGATCTCGAGACTCTTGAACTCAGGTGATCCACCTGCCTTGGCCTCCCAAAGTACTGGGATTACAGGTGTGAGCCACCACACCAGGCCCTGATTTCTTTTTTGAATGAAATAATTATTACAACAGGAGCTACTCTTGAGTGTTTAAGGGTGGTGTTTAGACAGTTAAAAAGTCTTTGTAACAAAGTTCACTATAAAATCATTATGTGACCTAATTCCATGTTATTGCTATCCTTTTGGATAATCAGGACTCAGTGTTAGCTCTGCCGAGAGCTCAGAGACGCATCTAAAGGATAGAGGCTAAAGGCAAAATTTAAAACTACCCATCTAAATACACTTGGTCTCCATATGCAATCCTACAATAGAGTTCTATAATTTTATGATTGACTTGGCATCCATTTTTAATCTCCACTGGCACACCAGAATCTCTCTCTCTATCTCTTTCTCTCTGTCTCTGTATCTTGAGATGTAAATTTTGCTGTGATGTTCACCAAGGACTTATTCATTTAGTATACAAACTTAGGGCTATCTAGATGACAATTGCCTAGGGTAATGAAAGAGGTTATCAAGAAATTGGAAATCTAAAATAGGAAAAAAGGAAGTCTCATAAGTCTGTAAGATTGACTTCTATCTGCATGTCTAAGGTGTATATGAATTTATGTGTCATGTATATATATATAGTGTTTCACTACCAAAAATATATAAAAGAGTTCTGATTAATTGGCATAGAAAAAACTTAAATAAACTCTGTATCAGAAAAATAGAAACTTTGAGCCCAATTCCTTTTTCAAGTTCATGTGACTTAAGTAAATTCTTAATAAATAAGCTGGTTTAGGCCAGGAGTGGTGGCTAATGCCTGCAATACCAGCACTTTGGCAGGGTGAAGTGGGCAGGTCACCTCAGATCAGGAACTTGAGACCAGCCCGACCAACATGGTGAAACCTTGTCTCTACTAAAAATACAAAAACTAGCCAGGCCTGGTGGCATGTGCCTGTAGTCCCAGCTACTCAGGAGGCTGAGGCAGGAGAATCACTTGAACCTAGGAGGCAGAAGTTGCAGTGAACCAAGATCGTGTCACTGCACTCCAGACTGGGTGGCAGAGGGAGACTCTGTCTCAATAAATAAATAAATAAGCTGGTTTGAAATTATTGGTAAAATAAAATTAGAAATGGCTTCAGAATAGTCGACATATGTTATTGTTCAGATTTATTGGTCAAGAAATCTAATGTTTATCTCTGCTAGACATTATAGGTGTCAGAATTTAGCATGAGGGTTATAAAGCTTGCAGCCCAAGAGAAAATTATCTTTGTGTATTTTTTATAAATAAGAAATTTAATATTGTTGAGTTAATAGAAACAGCTAAATCCTGAGTTACTGACCAAAAAAAATTCACTTAATCTTAAAGTTCTTATTTAAGAAAAAACCTGATATTCACCAGCTATTAAAATGGTTAATAGGGAAATAACTTCAAATGATGATTATCACAATTTTCATAAGTAATCTAGGTAAACTATTTTTTAATTAATTAGATAAATGTAATGGAATAAATTCTTGTACATAAACTTGCCATATAAATTGGAATCTAAAGTCATATTGAATTAAATAACTGACATTCATTAAATATCTGCATTATTTTAAATTTTTTAAATTACATTATAAGAAAACATGTTCTTTCAAAAAAAGTGTCCTTATTTAAAGGAAAATTCTTTTTGTCTAATTCAAAAGTTATTTAAAGCTTATTTATGAAAATGGGCAAAAGAAACTAGTAAATAAGAGTGATGTAAAGGAAGTTATAAATATAAAGAGATTTTTTCATAAGAAAAGTTAAAATGAAAATAATTTTATATGAAAAGAATATTGTAAATTTTTGCCCTAAAATAAAATGACTGGTTATTTAGAAAAGAGGGATATTTAGGATAAAACAGGCAAGTCCAAGCACGTTGTAAATAGTTTCTGTAAGTTGTAATAAAGTTTGTAAAAAGAGAACTTGTGATTTTAAAAACTTGATCAAGTTGCCTATAATTAAAAGGAAATTATTTATGTTTATATAAATTTACATAAATTTATATAAATTATTTGCAATAGTCCTAGAGATTGAACTTGGGTATTAAAAATACACTAAGAATTGGTTAGAACAACAAAATTTTCTTAAGGTATTAATTTACTCTTAATAAAATTAGAAGAGATTTTAATTTTGTACTTGTTTTTCTTTTCTGAGGCAGGGTTTCACTCAGTCACCCAGGCTGTAGTTCAGTGGCACGATCCTCAGCTCACAACAGCCTTGACCCCTGGGCTTATGTGATTCTCTCACCTCAGCCTCCTGAGTAGCTGGGACTACAGGTATGTGCCACCACACTCAGCTAATTTTTTGTATTTTTAGTAGAGAGGGCATTTTCCATGTTGCCCAGGCTAGTCTTGAACTCCTGGACTCAAGTGATCCAGTCAACTTTGCCTCCCAAAGCACTGGGATTACAGGCATGAGCAACTGTGCCTGGCCTTAATTTTGTTTTTAACCCAAAAGTTCAACTTTTATTGTGTCTCACTGTTCTCAGCTTTCTGTCCCCTTTGATAAGGCCTGAAGTAATACCTCTATCTTTCAACTTCATCAGCTGTTGTAACTTTTTTCCTCAGGTTCTAACTGCTGTTGTTGCCTGATGCTAAAAATGTTTTATATTAAAAGTCTAAAGAAAATGTTTTCTTCCAATATAACATTCTGTGCTTTGGTTTTCAACTTTTCTATAAAACTAAAAAATTTCACTTATGACCCAGAATACATTCTTCCTATATCTAACTAATTCAAGTACTATTTTCATTACTTTTGACTTCCAAGTTATCTAAATGGACTCCTCATAGGGAAAATCAATCGTATTTCAGAAGGACTTTTTTGCCTTTTGGTAACTGACCTAACAAACAGATTTTATGTTTTATCAAAATAATTCCTGCATAATTGTGATTATGTTTTGCTTTATGAAAATTGAAATTAAAAATTTTTAAAGTAAGGTTAATTACATATATGTAACTTTTAAAGTCCTTGCGGCGATAAGTTACAGGGCTTTGATTCTTGGATCTAAAAAAGACAAGTTCTGCTGAATCTTGAACACTGACAGTAGTTAAAGCCCCATCTTCTGACCCAGGAGAAGCTGACAGTCAAAATAAACTGTGTTCATGAGACACGGGGACAGAAATTAAAACTATTCAGGGACTAGGCCCAGGGACTATCAGGGAAGAGATGGACACAGGAGATTTAAGGGCCAATTTTGAGAGATAAATTAGTTCAGAGTCTATCTATAAATTAAGTATTAATATCAAAGGCACACTGATACAAGACCAGTATCTGGGCTCCTGTGTCAGCTTAAAAAGGGTTTCTTGTAATATTAACCCATTTTTTTTTATTATAAAAGGTTATAAAAAGGTTTACAGCTGGGCACAGTGGCTCATATCTGTAATCCCAGCACTTTGGGAAGGCAGCCAAGGCGGGAGGATCACTTGAGCCCAGGAGTTCAAGACCAGCCTGGGCAATATGACAAAACCCCATCTCTACAAAAAGAATACCAAAAAATTTATCTAGGTGTGGTGGCACATGCCTGTAGTCCCAGCTACTCGAGAGGCTGAGGCAGGGGGATCACTTTAGCCTGGGAGGGCAAGGCTGCAGTGAGCCATGATCATGCCACTGTACTCCAACCTGGGCAACAGAGACTCTATCTCAAAATAAAATTAAAAAAAAAAAAACACCTAAAATTAAAAATTAAAAAAAGGTTTATTAAAATTAAATCCTGGGGCTGGGCACAGTGGCTCACCCCTATAATCCCAGCACTTTGGGAGGCCGAGGCAGGTGGATCACCTGAGGTCAGGAGTTCGAGACCAGCCTGGGCAACATGGTGAAACCCCGTCTCTACTAAAAATAAAAAAATTAGCTGGGCATGGTGGCAGGCACCTGTAATCCCAACTACTCGGGAGGCTGAAGGAGAAGAATTGCTTGAACCCGGGAGATGGAGGTTGCAGTGAGCCGAGATTACGCCACTGCACTACAGCCTGGGGGACAAGAGCAAGACTTCATCTCAAAAAAAAAAATTAAATCCTATGATCAAGATGCTCACAATTTTATAGATTTGTTTATCAGATTTGAGAGGCAGATTTAATTGGCCTCATGCTGTCTTAATCAGGGCTTATTATTGGGGAAATTAAGTCTCCTCTCTGAAGAATAAAGGTTTTTGCTGTTGTTAAATCTTTGAGGTTTCATTTTGGCTAACTAAATGTTAACCTGAAATACCGTTATACTGATGTGGATTCTATTTTTTAATATTAAGTGTTTTAAACCTTTGACATTTGACAAACTTTGCAAAATCAAATTCAAAATAAGGGTTTTTTTACCTGATCAACCCTTCTAGATATTAGGTCCTCCAATGTCCAAAGGAGACATATTTGACTGTGCGATACATTAAAATCATGTAAGAAGCATTGCCAAATATAAAATAACCTTTAGCTTTTTTGAGTTATATTCATTTAAATACTTTATTAGTATGTGTTAAAAATTATATAAAATTTGTATAATTCTGATATGTCTCAGTATATATTATCAGTAATAATTATAATTGTCAGGTTAAATTGTTTTGTGCCACAGAGATGACCAGATTTCCTTGTCAACTGTGTCTTTAACTGTGGCTGTCCTAAAATTTTTGTCATTCACAGACAATTGTTGTCTTGTTTCAATCCATTTCAAAAAGCAGTTTATAATCAGTCATGGGATTCTGACGGGTACTCTTAAATGCAGATCTCTGGTACTTTGAAAATTGTGCCACTAAAATAGAAAAGGACAAAACAAAAACAATTTCCAGGACTCTCATAGAAAGCTAATATATTCATAACAAGTGCTGGCCCAATATTGGGGAAAACAAGAATAGCATGGACTAAATTAACAAAAGACCAAGAGACTATTTTTATAATTTTTTTCTTAAAATGTTGCTGATCCTTTCTTTTTTGTTTTCTAAAGTCAAGAAAACGTTTTACTTTTGAGATATTTATAGTTTTTAGCAATTGGGTAAAGTATACTCTTGTGAGAAGAATCTGGATCATATTTCTTTCTCTCTAACTGATTTCTTTAGAATTCAGAAGCCATTTGTGATTATTCTTAACTTATGGCAATACAGTTATTTGCATAAGTGCAATAAGAATCTGTTTTTTTCACAACAGATCACAATTGGAGACTAATTATTTTACCAAGGCTTTGACTGCAATGGTATGTTTCCAAATATAAACAGGCAGCTTTAAGGAATCAAAGTTGATTTATAGAGGCAATAAAAGACCCTTGGGAAAACTGGCCTCATACTTTGTCTACACAGTCCCTATATAGGGTTCCTGGCCTGCAGTAAGTAAAGAATGTCACTTTCTGACAGGCCCAAGCACCCCAAGATATCTTGGGACCTTGAGAGAAGAGGAATTTACCCAACTCATACAGGTATTTTCAGGCACAAATAAATCTGTGGCTCAGCTCAAAGCTTTAAAAATCTAATTTGAGATTTCTGTAAAGTTCCATCAAAGCCAATTTAAAAACAGCCTATGTGACAAATAATTGTTCTTGCAACACTTTATGCAAATAATCAGGCCAAGTATAATAAGACTAAAACTTATACTGCAACAAATTGGTTCTACTGTAATTTTGTCTCAAAATAGGGATTGGAGAGAGAAAAATCATGATTCAAACTAAAGTATGACTTATTAGATTCTAGCCTTGAGTAATTTTTTTGATTTTTATTATTATCTAGAATTCAGACCAAATTCTAAAGTTTTTTCTGGCTCTGAGGCTCCAAAATAATGGGTTTTTTTTTCTATTTTCTTTTATTTTTTTTTCCTATGTTTTCCCTGATCTCAAATTACTAAAAATTAAGCTGCGCTTTTCTTAAAGCCTTGTGAACTGAAGCTGGACAATTTAAACTTCAGAAGAAAATAACAGCAACCTATTTTTATACATAAACCACTTTTATGCCCGCCTATTTATGTATGAACTTCCGAATAATATGGTCTATATCAGTTTTCCAGAATTGTTCTTCCTTTGTTTATAGTTGTCTTTCTCTCTTCCTGTCCCTATTTTTTCTTCATAAGACATGAGGCTTCATAATCTGCTAAAAATGAGCTTTCCTAACAATGTGGGACCTATTTGTCTGGGAATAACCTGTCCTAGCCACAAAAGATCAGACAAAACCCAAGACCAGAGACTCATTTTCTTCTAAAATACTGCCTCTGAAAGATTTCTAAAAAGAAGAGGAAGAAAAAATGTAAAAGGAAAATAAAAACTTGGAATTCCAATTTTCTACGCCAAAAGGAAAAAAATGATCTGAAAGCTGAGTCATTGAAGAAGTTGCCTTTCCTTTCATTCTTAAGCAGATATCTACAGATAAAAGGTTTAAAATTTTTCCACAGATAGCTATTCTATGTTCACTTTATCTTAGGTAAAGTGCCTGAGCATGAGATGAAAACTTGACTATTCCCCTACCTGCTCCTTTTCTCTTGCAACAGGTGGATTCAGTAATGTGATCACACCTTCCATTTTTACCCAAAAACCTGCTTTACCCCTTTAAATACCGAAGCCCTCAAAATCATCTTTGGAGAAAGGCACAGGCCACAGACTGTTTCTCTCATTTCATGTTTTTTCTCCCAGTCATTGTCCTTATCCTTGGCAAAATAAATGTCTAAATTGATTGAGACCTATCTCAGATACTTTCTGGGTTACATTGTAAAAGTGTTAATCTTTTTAAAAATTTTCCTGAAATACCTGGGTAAAATGAAGTGATATTAAAATAATTGTTTAGTTGTAACTTCCCAATGTATATTGTGTCAACAGGTAGATTATTACAGACTTCTCTTTCCTTCCACACATTTATAAACGTCAAGCCACAGCCCTTTTCACGGAGCTGGAAGATTTTAGTGAGACATAGTTTACCATTGTACCTCCAGCTCTATTCACTCTTCTTTCTGGACTTTACCCCATCTGGCCATGCTCTTCCTTTTCTTCCAGATGTTCATTTTAGCTTTCATCTCATCACTTATTTTATACTGCACATGTTATTCCTTGCTTTTCAAAATCAGCTGCCACTGAAAATAATTGTTCCAAACCTGGCCTGGGACAGAACTTTTTACTTGATGTAATTGACAACTTGTTTCTGGGAAGACATGACAATTCCTGATAAAACGATTAAGCAATATTCAGATAAAGTTTAATGAAATTAAGACTTATTCTAGGAAAGTCAGGTTAAGTAAGAGTGGATATGAATACAAACAGGAAGTTATTGGTGAAGAGCAGTTCTATGATGACATAAAGCAGAAGCCAAAATACAGTAGGTTGAGAAATTCAAAATAAGTAAGGAATTGCAGACCATGAAGGCAGGTGTCTGTTTCAAGAATCTTGGTTGGGAAAGGCAGGAGAAAGGGAAGGTGATAGCCATTTTATAAGGATGATGAAAACTTGATCATGTTTATATGTAGAAGGAATGGAGAGTTGTAACTATCTGTTAGATAAAAGCTTTTGCCTCTCATTACATGTAAGATGGCATGTTCTGATTTGGTTTCACTTCTTTAGGTAAGAAATATAAATTTAAGAATGGAGAAAAGCTTATTTTCATTACCTAATATTAGAGAGTATAGTATAGAGCAAGATCTTCTATATTCATTTACCCAGTAGACTAAACTATGGATCTTGATAAAAATTAAGATTTCAGGACTTTGTGCCAGACCCACTAACCCAGAATGTCTAAGAAAGAGGCCTAGAAATCTGCATAACATGTCCTTTATGAGCAAACAAAATTGGAAAAAAATGTTGCAGTGATGAAAAGCACAGGCTCTGTAATCAGAAAAATCTTGGTTGAAAGTCTTCTCCATCACTATATGACCTTGTATAAACTATTCTGTCTCCTCAGTGGTTGTTGAATGAACAAGATGATGTAATACAAGTAAAATGTTGTTAAATAAATTTTATAGGAGGCCATTGGTTTGGACTAAGTTCCTACACTACGCCCAACAAACCAAACCAAAATGGAGTTACTTATGCTGAAGTTTCATGCCACCAAGCTACTAAGAGTTTTACATGACCTTCCAAGACATCGAGAGAGAGATAATAGCCAAATACCCAAACAGAGCTGTTTTAGCCAGCATGATAAGGAACTCCACTTTGCTTTAACCTGTACAAGAAAAGTAACTTTGAAATGACCAATCACTTTTTGTTTTCTGTTTCTGCTTTCTTCAGTTTATTTCTACCTATAAAACCAGCCTCTTCTGCTCAGCTCTTCGGAACTCTCATCCTATTTTACAGAATAAAATATTGCCCAATTGTAGAATTACAGATAAAAACCAATAAAGATATTTGAGTTTGTTGCAGTTTTGTCTTTTGATAGTCCTGATAGCCATAAAAGGGGACCTTAAGAAGATAGTTGGCAACTCACAAGACCCCTTGAGAGATGCAGGAAAGACTCTGTTGACCCCTTTTGAGGTCCCCTGTCTTCCTCACGGAGTCCTTAAGGCTGTAAGTTCCTGTCAGGTTGGACTCTGCTCGTTTTGGATTCAGCTCCCTGATATTATTGGCTTTTGAATCCAGGGTTAGTTTGTCCTGTAAGAGAGCATTTGACCTTGGGGTAACAAGCATTAGTTTGTGCTCTAAGAGGGAATTTGACTTTTGGGCTTGTGGTGGCCAATGAGATACTGGTAATAGCTACAGTGGTTTTTGGTTTGTTGTTGCTGTTGTTGTTGCTGTTGCTGTTGTTGTTGTTGTTGTTGTTGTTGTTGTTGTTGTTTGAGAAAGGGTCTTACTCTGTCACTCAGGCTGGAGAGCAGAGGTGCAATCTGGGCTCATTGCAACCTCTGCTTCCCAGACTCAAGGGATTCTTCAGCCTCAGCCTCCCGAGTAGCTGGTACTACAAGGGTGAGAAACCACACTCTGCCAATTTTTGTATTTTTTGTAGAAAGAGGGTTTCGTTATGTTGCCTAAATTGGTCTCAAACTCCTGGGCTCAAGCCATCTGCCTGCCTCAGCCTCTGAAAGTGCTGTGATTACAGGCTTGAGCCACCTCACCTGGTCAAGAGCTACAGTTTTTAAAATGATAGCAGTGGCAGTATGTGGTTATTACTGCAGGGGATGAACTGTGAGCTTTCAGAATCACAGGTATTTGGGTTCCATCCTCTTCATTTCTACTTCTTGGGCATTTAGGTAAGAAAGGCCTCAGACATCTGACTGAGTCAGACAGAAACTGTAAAGCCATTAGCTAAGTTGGTCAAGGGGATGTTAGAGCCAAAGCCAAGGCTTGTCTAGTGGACACTGGTAAGGCAGTTAAGAGCTTCCAGAGTGCTGCCACTGAAAATAATAATAATAATAATAATGTTTCTGTGAAAGGATAAGCTGTTCACAGAATGGGCTAGTTGGTATTAACCCCTTAGTCTCAAGAAAATGTTGTGTAACAAGGTACACTGTGAAAGCATTATACAACCCAACCCTATGGCATGTCCCTCTTAGGCTTTTATTTCAGCTCTGAAAGATCCAAGATTCAATGCAAAAAAATGAATCATTAATTTCTAAACTAAGTACTCTGTCTATGCCTGCCTTTTACATGCACAAATATTAGCTCCCAGAAGCCACATATACTTACAAAAATGGCGAAATCTTACTAAATATAATTTAAAATTATTATGGCCATTAAACAACACTACACAGTAAGATGTACATTTAAAAATGGAGGCTCCTGACTGGGCATGGTAGTTCACACCTCTAATTTCAATGATTTTGGAGGCCAAAGCAAGAGGTTCACTTGAGGAAAGGAGTTTAAGACCAGACTGGACAACATAGCAAGACCCCTTCTCTACAAAAAATTATCTCTACTTGGAAGGCTGAGGCAGAAGGATCACTTGAGCCCAGGAGTTCAAGGTTACAGTTAGCTGTGATTATGCCACTGCCCTCCAGCCTGGGTGACAGAGTAAGACCCTATCTCTAAAAAATACAAGAAAATAAAATAAAATGAGGGCTCCTGGATTGGGCCCACCCAGAGATGCCCATTAATGTGCAGAAGCTTCTAAAATATTTCAAAAATGTTCTTATTGTCTCTTTGAAAAGACTACAAAACATAAATGAAAAGCTTAAGTGACTAATTGATAAGAAAAACTGAGTCCAGTCATAGTGGCTCATGCCTGTAATCCCAGAATATTGGGAGGTTGAGATGGGTGGATTACTTGAGTCCAGGAATTTTAGACCAGCCTGGGCAACATGGCAAAACCCCATCTCTAACAACAACAACAACAAAAATACAAAATATAGCCAGGCATGGTGGTGTGCGCCTATAGTCCCAGCTACTCAGGAGACTGGTGGGAGGATTGCTTGAGCCCAGGAGGAGGCTGCAGTGAGCCAAGATCAAGTCACCACACTCCACTCCAGCCTGGGAGATAGAGTGAGACCCTGTCTCAGAAAAAAAAAAAAGAAAAGAAAAAAAAAAGGCTGAGAGCATTGGTTCAACCGCCTGTAATCCCAGCGTTTTGGGAGGCCAAGGTGGGTGGATACTTGAGGTCAGAAGTTCGAGACCAGCCTGGCAAACATGGTGAAAGCCCATCTCTACCAAAAATACAAAAATAATTAGCCAGGTATGGTGGCACATGCCTGCAATCCCAACTACTCAGGAGGCTGAGGAAGGAGAATCACTTAAACCTGGGAGGCGGAGGTCACAGTGAGCCGAGAGTGTGCCACTGCACTTTAATCCCATTTACATCCACCTAATTTATTCATTTTTTTCTTTTTTAAACTCTCTGTAGAGACTATCAAAACTTACCAATGCCACTTATATTGCAAGTCTTCATAAAGGGGTATTGCGGAAAGTTTTTATTTTTTATTTTTTATTTTTTTATTACACTTTAAGTTCTAGATTACATGGGCACAAGATGGTTTGTTACATAAGTATACATGTGTCATGTTGGTTTACTGCACCCCTCAACTCATCACTTACATTAGGTATTTCTCCAATGCTATCCCTCCCCCAGCCCACCACTCCCTGACAGGCCCCAGTGTGTGATGTTCCCTATCCTGTGTCCAAGTGTTCTCATTGTTCAATTCCAACCTATGAGTGAGAACATGCAGTGTTTGGTTTTCTGTCCTTGTGATAGTCTGCTAAGAATGATGGTTTCCAGCTTCATCCATGTCCCTGCAAAGGACATGAACTCATCCTTTTATATGGCTGCATAATATTTCATGGTGTATAGGTGCCACATTTTCTTATCCAGTCTATCACTGATGGACATTTGGGTTGGATCAAAGTCTTTGCAATTGTGAATAGTGCTGCAATAAATATATGTGTGCATGTGTCTTTATAGTAGCATGATTTATAATCCTTTGGGTATATGCCCAGCAATGGGAACACTGGGTCAAATGGTATTTCTAGTTCTAGATCCTTGAGGAACTGCCACACTGTCTTCCACAATGGTTGAACTAATTTACACTCCCACCAACAGTGTAAAAGTGTTTCTATTTCTTCACATCCTCTCCAGTACCTGTTGTTTCCTGACTTTTTAATGACCATCATTCTAACTGGCATGAGATGGTATTTCATCGTGGTTTTGATTTGCATTTCTCTAATAATGAGTGATGATGAGCATTTTTTATGTGTCTGCTGGCTGCATAAATGTCTTCTTTTTAGAAGTGTCTGTTCATATTCTTTGCCCACTTTTTGAGGGGGTTGTTTGTTTTTTCTTGTAAATTTGTTTGAGTTCTTTGTAGATTCTGGATACTAGCCCTTTGTCAGATGGATAGATTGGAAAAGTTTTCTCCCATTCTGTAGGTTGCCTGCTCACTCTGATGATAATTTCTTTTGCTGTGCAGAAGCTCTTTAGTTTAATTAGATCCCATTTGTCAATTCTGGGTTTTGTTGCCATTGCTTTTGGTGTTTTAGTCATGAAGTCCTTGCCCATGCCTATGTCCTGAATGGTATTGCCTAGGTTTTCTTTTAGGGTTTTTATGGTTTTAGGTCTAACATTTAAGTCTTTAATCCATCTTGAATTAATTTTTGTATAAGGTGTAAGGAAGGGATCCAGTTTCAGCTTTCTACATCTTGCTAGCCAGTTTTCCTAGCGCCATTTATTAAATAGGGAATCCTTTCCCCATTTCTTGTTTTTGTCAGGTTTGTCAAAGACCACATGGTTGTAGATGTGTGGTGTTATTTCTGAGGCTTCTGTTCTGTTCCATTGGTCTATGTATCGTTGGTACCAGCACCATGCTGTTTTGGTTACTGTAGCCTTGTAGTACAGTTTGAAGTCAGGTAGCATGATGACTCCAGCTTTGTTCTTTTGGCTTAGGATTGTCTTGGCAATGTGGGCTCTTTTTTGGTTCCATATGAACTTTAAAGTAGTTTTTCCCAATTCTGTGAAGAAAGTCATGGGTAGCTTCATGGGGATAGCATTGAATCTATAAATTACCTTGGGCAGTATGGCTATTTTCACGATATTGATTCTTCCTATCCATGAGCATGGAATGTTCTTCCATTTGTTTGTGTTCTCTTTTATTTCGTTGAGCAGTGGTTTGTAGTTTTCCTTGAAGAGGTCCTTCACATCCCTTGTAAGTTGGATTCCTAGGTATTTTCTTCTATTTGTAGCAATTGTGAATGGGAGTTCACTCATGATTTGGCTCTCTGTTTGTCTGTTATTGGCGTATAGGAATGCTTGTGATTTTTGCACACTGATTTTGTATCCTGAGACTTTGCTGACGTTGCTTATCAGCTTAAGGAGATTTTAGGATGAGATGATGGGGTTTTCTAAATATACAATCATGTCATCTGCAAA
This sequence comes from Rhinopithecus roxellana, assembly GCF_007565055.1. Classification (NCBI taxonomy): domain Eukaryota; kingdom Metazoa; phylum Chordata; class Mammalia; order Primates; family Cercopithecidae; genus Rhinopithecus; species Rhinopithecus roxellana. The sequence goes on along the minus strand of NC_044552.1, from coordinate 141,356,597 downwards.
CAGGGACAATTTGACTTCCTCTTTTCCTGATTGAATATCCTTTATTTCTTTCTTGCCTGATTGCCCTGGCCAGAAGTTCCAACACTATGTCAAATAGGAGTGGTGAGAGAGGCCAACCCTATCTTGTGCCAGTTTTCAAAGGCAATGCTTCCGGTTTTTGCCCATTCAATATGATATTGGCTGTGGGTTTGTCATAAACAGCTCTTATTATTTTGAGTTACATTCCATCAATACATAGTTTATTGAGAGTTTTTAGCATGAAGGGCTGTTGAATTTTGTTAAAGGCCTTTTCTGAATCTATTGAGATAATCATGTGGCTTTTCTCGTTGGTTCTGTTTACCTGATGGATTACATTTATTGATTTGTATATGTTGAACCAGCCTTGCATCCCAGGGATGAAGCCGAATTGATCGCAGTGGATAAGCTTTCTGATGTGCTGCTGGATAGGGCTTGCTGGTATTTTATTGAGGATTTTCACATCAATGTTCATCAGGGATATTTGTCTAAAATTCCCTTTTTTTTCTGTGTCTCTGCCAGGCCTTGGTATGATGGTGGCCTCATAAAATGAGTTACAGAGGATTCCCCCTTTTTCTATTGATGGGTTAGTTTCAGAAGGAATGGTACCATCTCCTCTTTGTACCTCTGGTAGAATTCAGCTGTGAATCCGTCTGGTCCCGGACTTTTTTTGGTTGGTAGGCTATTAATTACTGCCTCAATTTCAGAGCCTGTTATTTGTCCATTCAGAGATTCAACTTCATCCTGGTTTAGTCTTGGAAAGGTGTTTATGTGTCCAGGAATTTATCCATTTCTTCTAGATTTTCTAGTTTATTTGGGTAGAGGTGTTGGTAGTATTCTCTGATGGTAGTTTGTATTTCTGTGGGATGGGTGGTGATATCCCCTTTATCATTTTTTATTGCATCTATTTGATTCTTCTCTTCTCTTCTTTATTAGTCTTGCTAGTGGTCTATCAATTTTGTTGATCTTTTCAAAAAAACCAGCTCCTGGATTCATTTAATTGTGATGTTAGGGTGTCAATTTTAGATCTTTCCTGCTTTCTCTTGTGGACATTTAGTGCTATAAATTTCCCTCTACACATTGCTTTAAATGTGTCCCAGAGAGTCTGGTAGGTTGTGCCTTTGTTCTCATTGGTTTCAAAGAACATCTTTATTTCTGCCTTAATTTTCTTATTTACCCAGCAGTCATTCAGAAGCAGGTTGTTCAGTTTGCATATAGCTGTGCGATTTTGAGTGAGTTTCTTAATTCTGAGCTCAATTTGGTTGCATTGTGGTATGAGAGACAGTTCTGAATTCTGTTCTTTTACATTTGCTCAGGAGTCCTTTACTTCCACTTATGTGGTCAATTTTAGAATAAGTGCAATGTGGTGCTGAGAAGAATGTGTATTCTGTTGATTTGGGGTGGAGAGATCTGTAGATGTCTATTAGGTCTGCTTGGCACAGAGCTGAGTTCAAGTCCTGGATAGCCTTGTTAACCTTCTGTCTCGTTGATCTGTCTAATCTTGACATCAGGGTGTTAAAGTCTCCCATTATTATTGTGTGGGAGTCTAAGTCTCTTTGTATGTCTCTAAGGACTTGCTTTATGAATCTGGGTTCTCCTGTATTGGGTGCATTTTTTTTTTTTTTTGGATAGTTAGCTCTTCTTGTTGAATTGTTCCCTTTATTATTATGTAATGCCCTCTTTATCTCTTTTGATCTTTGTTAGTGTAAAGTCTGTTTCATCAGAGACTAGAATGGCAACCCTTGCTTTTTTGTGCTTTCCATTTGCTTGGCAGATTTTCCTCATCCCTTTATTTTGAACCCATGTTTGTCTCTGCACATAAGATGGGTCTCCTGAATACAGCACACTGATGGGTCTTGACTCTTTATCCAATTTGCCAGTCTGTGCCTTTTAACTGGGGCATTTACCCCATTTACATTTAAGGTTAATATTGTTATATGTGAATTTGAGCATGTCATTATGATGTTAGCTGTTTATTTTGCCCGTTAATTGATGCAGTTTCTTCATAGCATCTATGGTCTTTACAATTTGGCATGTTTTTGCAGTGTGTGGTACCGGTTGTTCCTTTGTATGTTTAGTGCTTCCTTCAGGAGCTCATGTAAGGCAGGCCTGTTGGTGACAAAAATCTCTCAGCATTTGCTTGTCTGTAAATAATTTTATTTCTCCTTCCCTTATGAAGCTTAGTTTGACTGCATATGAAATTCTGGGTTGAAAATTCTTTTCTTTAAAAATGTTTAATACTGGCCCCCACTCTCTTCTGGCTTGCAGGGTTTCTGCCAAGAGATCCGTTGTTAGTCTGATGGGCTTCTGTTTGTGGGTAACTCGACCTTTCTCTCTGGCTGCCCTTAACATTTTTTCCTTTGTTTCAACCTTGGTGAATCTGACAATTATGTGTCTTGTAGTTGCTCTTTTCAAGGGGTATCTTTGTGGTCTTCTGTGTATTTCCTGATTTTGAATGTTGGCCTGCCTTGCTAGGTTGGGGAAGTTCTGGATAATATCCTGAAGAGTGTTTTCCAACTTGGTTCCACTCTCCCCATCACTTTTAGATACACCAATGAAACATAGTTTTGGTCTTTTCACATAGTCCCATATTTTTTGGAGGCTTTGTTCGTTTCTTTTTACTCTTTTTTCTCTAAACGTGTCTTCCCACTTTTTTCATTAATTTGACTTTCAATCACAGATAACCTTTTTTCCACTTGATTGAATTGGCTATTGAAGCTTGTGCATACATCACAAAGTTCTCGTGCCATGGTTTTCAGCACCATCAGGTAATTTAAGGTCGTCTCTACACTGTTTATTCTAGTTAGCCATTTGTCTAACCTTCTTTCAAGGTTTCTAGTTTCCTTGAGATGGTTAGAACATGCTCCTTTAGCTTGGAGTAGTTTGTTTTTACTGACCTTCTGAAGCCTCGGTCAACTCATCAAAGTCATTCTCCATCCAGCTTTGTTCCATCGCTGGCAAGAGCTGTGATCCTTTGGAGGAGAAGAGGCACTCTGGTTTTTAGAATGTTCAGCTTTTCTGCTCTGGTTTTTCCCCATCTTTGTGGTTTTATCTACATTTGGTCTTTGATGTTGGTGACCTACAGATGGGGTTTTGGTGTAGATGTCTTTTTTGTTGATGTTGATGCTATTCCTTTCTGTTTATTAGTTTTTCTTCTAACAGTCAGGTCCCTCAGCTGCAGGTCTGTTGGAGTTTGCTGGAGGTCCACTCTAGACCCTGTTGTCTGGGTATCACCAGCAGAGGCTGCTGAACAGCAAATATTGAAGAACAGCAAATATTGCTGGCTGATCCTTCCTCTAGAAGCTTCATCTCAGAGGGTCACCCACCTCTATGAGGTGTCTGTCAGCCCCTACTGGGAAGTGTTTACCAGTTAGGCTACATTGGGGTCAGGGACCCACTTGAGGAGGCAGTCTGTCTGTTCTCAAAGCTCAAACACTGTGCTGTGACTTCTCTCTTCAGAGCTGTCAGACAGGGACGTTTAAGTCTGCAGAAGTGTCTGCTACCTTTTGTTCAGTTATGCCCTGCTCACAGAGGTGGAGTCTATAGAGGCAGTAGGCCTTGCTGAGCTGCAGTGGGCTCCATCTAGTTCAAGCTTCCTGGCCGCTTTGTTTACCTACTCAAGCCTCAGCAATGGCAGACACACCTCCCTCTGTCAGGCTGCAGCCTCACAGGTTGATCTCAGACTGTTGCACTAGCAGTGAGGAAGGCTCCATGGGCATGGAACCCACTGAACCAGGCACAGGAAAGAATCTCCTGGTCTACTGGTTGCTAAGACCATGGGAAAAGTGCAGTATTTGTGCAGTGTCCCATTTTTCCAGGTATAGTCTCTCATGGCTTCCCTTGGCTAGAAAATAGAAATCCCCTGACCCCTTGCACTTCCCAGGTAGGCGATAACCCACCTTGCTTTGGCTCACCCTCTGTGGGTTATACCCACTATCCAACCAGTCCCAATGAGATGAACCAGGTACCTCAGTTGGAAATGCTGAAATCACCCATCTTCTTCGTCGATCTTGCTGGGCGCTGTAGACCACAGCTGTTCCTATTTGGCCATCTTGGAATGACGACCAAAAGTTTTTAATTAGCAATTAACTGCACCTCAGATAAACCTCACTAGTTACAGTGCAAAGCTAATGACTCATTCATAATAACGATGCTTGATTTGCTCCTTAAAACTAGCCAAGGACAGGATTTATAGCTTTATGATCTCATATATCTAGGAGATAACAAGCTCATTTGATATTAAATCTAGGTTTTCAAATGCATGCTTATAATATAAATGTTGACAATTTTGAAGACATTTCTGTTATTATTTTATCAACATTTTTAAAAACTAGCTTTACTTACTGAAGGTTATCTCAGATCACAAGAACTAAAACCCATTTGAATTACTTTTTATTTTTGTGAGGGAATATTTTATATTAGCACTTTTTCACTTTAAGCCAAACAGAACTCTGTAAATTTTGGCAATATCATCTGAGGTAGAAAAATATCACACAAATACAACATACATACACATACAGACATACATAAAAATACAGGTAGAAGCAGATCATATAGCCTTCATTAAAACTTTTCATTTTCCCAGTTTCCAAACAGTTTATCTTCCTCTTTCAGACTATAAGTCTTTTAATTATCTGTTCCATTGCCCTAAGCAATTGCTAGCCCAACAACCCAAAATTTTTACTTTCAAAGGGATGACTCTTAGGTGAAACACGGTAGGAAACTTACATCTTAAAGGCATGGAACTTAAACACCATTATATGCTGGCACAAAGATCTAAGTAGGAAACCTTGTTAAGACAAAATTGTCAAAGGTGAGGCTTGTTATATAAATTTAAGCCAATGCCTTTTCCATTGTAAGAGTTTCTAGAGACATTCTTTCTCTTCCCGGTGCATAGAAGGACACACTCCTACAAAGGGAGATTTCTTTTATAGTTGAAAGTTTCTTACAAAGAATTTCAAAGTAGCTAGCTAAATTCCCATAACGGTGTATTTTGGAGACTGGTTTAGTTTGATAGGTGGTCTTTAAACTTAGCTTGTTTCTTAACTAGATAACTGACTCCAGGGCCAAGAATGCATTCCCTATGCCTGGAGTTAGGATGGATAACTCTGAAAAAGAAGCAAATTCACTTGATTTATCCTTTATAAATACTTTATTCAGTTTTCTTTTTGACTTCATGGTGGGAGAGTAACCAGGAGAAAAAGTTGGCAGATTCAAATTTTTTCTTTCTTTTTTTTTTTTTTTTGAGATGGAGTTTCACTCTGTCACCCAGCTGGAGTGCAGTGGCATGATCTCGGCTCACTGAAGCCTCCACCTCCTGGGTTCAAGTGATTCTCCTGCCTCAGCCTCCTGAGTAGCTGAGACTATGGGAGTGTGCCACCATGCCTGCCTGATTTTTGTTTTTTTGTTTTTTTTTTTTTTAAGTAGAGATGGACTTTCACCATGTTGGCCAGGCTGGTCTCAAACTTTTGACCTCAAGTGATCCACCCCCCTCAGCCTCCCAAAGTGCTGGGATTACAGGAGTGAGCCACCACACCCAGCTAAAGAGAGTAATTTTTGCCATAAAGTAGAGTAGTTGTTTCAAGATGAAAAATAAGAAAATATGGGGAAAATGTGAATGGATAGAAAGTTGTAAAACATTTGTGAAAAAGGAATCTTGTGAAAGAAGTTTTATGTGCGATCAACCTGGCTAAGATTAGGAAAAAAGTTCTAAGTTTTTTCTAAAATATGAGAATTAATATCAAAAGTACACTGATGCAAAACTAGAATTTGGTTCTGTATGTTAAAAGAAGGTTTTCTTGGAATATTGATCGGCTTTTAATAGAAAATAGTGAAAGATTTTTCTTTACCTTTTAGGTAACTGGCTAGGAAAAAAGATATTGTGTTTTATCAAGATAATTTGTTGTGCTTTGTGCTTTTATCAGTTCTTTGATATTTGTTTAAAAAGATAGTCTTCTCAATATTAAAAGAATGAAGTTTTTGCTCACAACTCTGTAACTATTACTGGTAGAAGGTATCTGAGTTACTGGTGGTAAATCCATATGGGTCTGCAGCAACCTCAATTCTTGCCTCCTCAGAAGAAAGAATTTGACTGAAGGACATAAGGCAAAAAGAGAGAGCGAGGTGTGGATGTTTCATTTTAAAAAGCTTTAGAACAGGAAAGAAAGGAAAGTACACTTGGAAGAGACCCAAGAGGGCAACTTGAAGGACAAGTGCCCTGTTAAACTGTGATCCTAGGACTTTACAGGCTGTCTCCTTTCCCATGATTCTTCCCTTAGGGTGGGCTGCCCTCATACACAGTGCCCCCTTTAGCCTTGGAAAATGAGCACATGCAGTGTGCTTATTAAGTTTTACGCATGCCCATCTTCGGCTTTCTTCCCTTTTCTGGTGGCGTACCCCTGAAAGGTCCTAATCCACCATTTGTCTTTTAATGTGCATGCCCAGGAAGTTGCTTCTCTGTGGCACCTGCATGCAATTAACACTTCAGTGCCACAGGTGTAAACCATCAGAAAATGGCCTCTCCCTGGCGCCAGCTGCCAATTTATCACTTTTAGACAGACAACGTGATAATTGTCAAACCACTACCCAAAATTCCGAGTGGGAAAGCCATCTTCTGCCCCACACATCTGCCTAACTACCTGTAACATAAACTTCTATATTTGCCGTAAAAATCTGATAGTGTCACTCTGATTAAATAGACAACTATAATAAGTGTTGTTAAACTTTTAACATTTTGGACAAACTTCCCAAAATTATATCCTAAATTAAGTCTTTTTGCACCTGAAATTAACTTTAGGACTTTCCACTTCAGCCCCTGGAAAACACTGAACATTTACAATTTTAAAAGAGAATGTTAACCAGTCTTGTTTGATATGTTGTATGAGAAGTATTGTCAAAAAAAAAAAAAAAAGCGATGCACCTGCAGTTCTAGATACTCAGAAGTCTGAAGCAGAAGGATCACTTCAGCCCAGAAGTTCAAAGCTGCCTTGAGCTATTCACAATAGCAAAGACTTGGAACCAACCAAATGTCCATCAGTGATGGACTGGAATAAGAAAAAGTGGCACATATACACCATGGAATACTGTGCAGTCATAAAAAAGGATGAGTTCCATCTCTGCACCAAGCAGACCTAATAGACATCTATAGAACTCTCCACCCCAAATCAACAGAATATACATTCTTCTCAGCACCACATCACACTTACTCCAAAATTGACCACATAATTGGAAGTAAAGCACTCCTCAGCAAATGTAAAAGAACAGAAATTATAACAAACTGTCTCTCAGACCACAGTGCAATCAAACTAGAACTCAGGACTAAGAAACTCAATCAAAACCGCTCAACTACATGGAAACTGAACAACCTGTTCCTGAATGACTACTGGGTACATAACAAAATGAAGGCAGAAATAAAGATGTTCTTTGAAACCAATGAGAACAAAGATACAACATACCAGAATCTCTGGGACACATTTAAAGCAGTGTGTAGAGGGAAATTTATAGCACTGAATGCCCACAAGAGAAAGCTGGAAAGATCTAAAATTGACACTCTAACATCACAATTAAAAGAACTAGAGAACCAAGAGCAAACACATTCAAAAGCTAGCAGAAGGCAAGAAATAACTAAGATCAGAGCAGAACTGAAGGAGATAGAGACACAAAAAACCCTCCAAAAAAATCAATGAATCCAGGAGTTGGTTTTTTGAAAAGATCAACAAAATTGACAGAATGCTAGCAAGACTAATAAAGAAGAAAAGAGAGAAGAATCAAATAGATGCAATAAAAAATGATAAAGGGGATATCACCACCGACCCCACAGAAATACAAACTACCATCAGAGAATACTATAAACACCTCTACGCAAATCAACTAGAAAATCTAGAAGAAATGGATAATTTCCTGGACACTTACAGTCTTCCAAGACTAAACCAGGAAGAAGTTGAAACCCTAAATAGACAAATAGCAGGCTCTGAAATTAAGGCAATAATTAATAGCCTACCAACCAAAAAAAGTCAAGGACCAGATGGATTCACAGCTGAATTCTACCAGAGGTACAAGGAGGAGTTGGTACCATTCCTTCTGAAACTATTCCAATCAATAGAAAAGGAGGGAATCCTCCCTAACTCATTTTATGAGGCCAACATCATCCTGATACCAAAGCCTGGCCGAGACACAACAAAAAAAGAGAATTTTAGACCAATATCCCTGATGAACATCGATGCAAAAATCCTCAATAAAATACTGGCAAACCGGATTCAGCAGCACATCAAAAAGCTTATCCACCATGATCAAGTGGGCTTCATCCCTGGGATGCAAGGCTGGTTCAACATTCGCAAATCAATAAACGTAATCCAGCATATAAACAGAACCAAAGACAAGAACCACATGATTATCTCAATAGATGCAGAAAAGACCTTTGACAAAATTCAACAGCCCTTCATGCTAAAAATGCTCAATAAATTCGGTATTGATGGAATGTACCTCAATATAATAAGAGCTATTGATGACAAACCCACAGCCAATATCATACTGAATGGGCACAAACTGGAAAAATTCCCTTTGAAAACTGGCACAAGACAGGCATGCCCTCTCTCACCGCTCCTATTCAACATAGTGTTGGAAGTTCTGGCTAGGGCAATCAGGCAAGAGAAAGAAATAAAGGGTATCCAGTTAGGAAAAGAAGAAGTCAAATTGTCCCTGGTTGCAGATGACATGATTGTATATTTAGAAAACTCCATTGTCTCAGCCCAAAATCTCCTGAAGCTGATAAGCAACTTCAGCAAAGTCTCAGGATACAAAATTAATGTGCAAAAATCACAAGCATTCCTATACACCAGTAACAGTAACACCAGAGAGCCAAATCATGAATGAACTTCCATTCACAATTGCTTCAAAGAGAATAAAATACCTAAGAATCCAACTTAAAAGGGATGTAAAGGACCTCTTCAAGGAGAACTACAAACCACTGCTCAGTGAAATAAAAGAGGACACTAACAAATGGAAGAACATACTATGCTCATGGATAGGAAGAATCAATATCGTGAAAATGGCCATACTGCCCAAGGTTATTTATAGATTCAATGCCATCCCCATCAAGCTACCAATGAGTTTCTTCACAGAATTGGAAAAAACTGCTTTAAAGTTCATATGGAACCAAAAAAGAGCCCACATTGCCAAGGCAATCCTAAGTGAAAAGAACAAAGCTAGAGGCATTACGCTACCTGACTTCAAACTATACTACAAGGCTACAGTAACCAAAACAGCATGGTACTGGTACCAAAACAGAGATATAGATCAATGGAACAGAACAGAGTCCTCAGAAATAACACCACACATCTACAGCCATCTGATCTTTGACAAACCTGAGAGAAACAAGAAATGGGGAAAGGATTCCCTATTTAATAAATGGTGCTGGGAAAATTGGCTAGCCATAAGTAGAAAGCTGAAACTGGATCCTTTCCTGACTCCTTATACGAAAATTAATTCAAGATGGATTAGAGACTTAAATGTTAGACCTAATACCATAAAAACCCTAGAAGAAAACCTAGGTAGTACCATTCAGGACATAGGCATGGGCAAGGAATTCATGTCTAAAACACCAAAAGCAACGGCAACAAAAGCCAAAATTGACAAATGGGATCTCATTAAACTAAAGAGCTTCTGCACAGCAAAAGAAACTACCATCAGAGTGAACAGGCAACCTACAGAATGGGAGAACATTTTTGCAATCTACTCATCTGACAAAGGGCTAATATCCAGAACCTACAAAGAACTCAAACAAATTTACAAGAAAAAAACAAACAACCCCATCAAAAAGTGGGCAAAGGATATGAACAGACATTTCTCAAAAGAAGACATTCATACAGCCAACAGACACATGAAAAAATGCTCATCATCACTCGCCATCAGAGAAATGCAAATCAAAACCACAATGAGATACCATCTCACACCAGTTAGAATGGCAATCATTAAAAAGTCAGGAAACAACAGGTGCTGGAGAGGATGTGGAGAAATAGGAACACTTTTACACTGTTGGTGGGATTGTAAACTAGTTCAACCATTATGGAAAACAGTATGGCAATTCCTCAAGGATCTAGAACTAGATGTACCATATGACCCAGCCATCCCACTACTGGTTATATACCCAAAGGATTATAAATCATGCTGCTATAAAGACACATGCACACGTATGTTTATTGTGGCACTATTCACAATAGCAAAGACTTGGAATCAACCCAAATGTCCATCTGTGACAGACTGGATTAAGAAAATGTGGCACATATACACCATGGAATACCATGCAGCCATAAAAAAGGATGAGTTTGCGTCCTTTGTAGGGACATGGATGCAGTTGGAAACCATCATTCTTAGCAAACTATCACAAGAACAGAAAACCAAACACCACATGTTCTCACTCATAGGTGGAAACTGAACAATGAGATCACTTGGACTCGGGAAGGGGAACATCACACACCGGGGACTATCATGGGGAGGGGGAGGGGGGAGGGATTGCATTGGGAGTTATAACTGATATAAATGACAAATTGATGGGTGCTGACGAGTTGATGGGTGCAGCACACCAACATGGCACAAGTGTACATATGTAACAAACCTGCACGTTATGCACATGTACCCTAGAACTTAAAGTATAATAAAAAAAAAAAAAAAAAAAAGGATGAGTTCATGTCCTTTGCAGGGACATGAATGAAGCTGGAAACCATCATTCTCAGCAAACTCTCACAAGGACAGAAAACCAAACACCACTTGTTCTCACTCATAGGTGGAAACTGAACAATGAGATCACTTGGACACAGGAAGGGGAACATCACACAGTGGGGCCTGTCGTGTGCTGGGGGGACTTGGGGAGGGATAGCACTAGGAGAAATGCCTAATGTAATGTCAATGATGAGTTGATGGGTGCAGCAAACCAACAAGGCACATGTATACCTATATATCAATCCTGTATGTCGTATACATGTACCCTAAAACTTAAAGTATAATAAAAAATAAAATAAAAAGAATAATTATTAATTTTTCTGAGTTTTTATTTGAAATTTTGCTGGTTCTTTAGTTTTCCAGGAAACATTTTTCCTTTTAAGCTATCTATAGATCACAGCTATATGGTAAAGTATAAGTATACTCTTGTGAATAAAATTGAAATATTTACTTTTTCTCTCGACATGATCCCTCCAGAATTCAGAAACTACTCATGAATGTTCTTATTTTTATGGCAATATAGTTATTTGTATAAGTTCAAAAAGAACTCGTAATTTTTACAACAGGATACAACTGGAAATATTGGTTTGGCTTCCTATCCTTGAGAGGCTTTTGCAAGTTCTATCTGAAATTTCTTATCCAAAGTTCCAGCAAAGCAAACTTTAAAAAAGCCTATGTAGTCAATCACTATTCCTGCTGTACTTAAGTAAATTATCAGGCCAAGTTTCATGAAGCTCAAACAAATTTGTTTTACTTTGATTATCTTTGGTAGAAATGGAGGTGACTGCTGAGAGAAAAATTATGTTTCAGAAAAAAAAGCTAGCCTGACCAAATTGGAGAAACTTCGTCTCTACTAAAAATAAAAAATTAGCCAGGTGTGGTGGTGCATGCCTGTAGTCCCAGCTACTCAGGAGGCTGAGGCAGGAGAATTGCTTGAAACCAGAAGGCAGAGGATGCAGTGAGCCAAGATGTGCTATTTCACTCCAGCCTGGGAAACAAAAGCAAAACTGTGTCTCAATTAAAAAAAAAAAAAAAAAAAAGGAAAAAGAAAAACAATACTGTACCTTTTATTAGACAGCAGACCTATTCATTGTTTCTGAGTTTTTATCATCTACCTGTAGACTAAACTGGATCCTAAATTTTTCTAGTTTCCTTTAATATTTGGCTACAATTCTTAAGTTTTCCTTGCTGTGCCTAGCTTTTTCTCTTGGCAGAATAATGCTATAGTTGAAATTTTACAATCAGTAGCCTCTGTAGGTAACTAGACAAAAATGTTGGATTTGTCATGCCAAATGAACTTAGGGAATATTAGGTAACAGAATTGCAACCTACTAGCTGAACAGAGAAAAATCTGTGCAGTTGCTAACATTTCTTGCTGCATATGAATAAATAGAACAAACAGGCTACTTGGCTAAAATAGGTAGATTTTCTATCTGGTTCATTCTTTGATCTTTTGATTTCAGTTAGCTTGATGCATGTGGACCCTGACTAAGGGGCATACTCTAAACTCTTAGTGTTATCCTCCTTACAGTCATATAGTACTATCCCTGATGCATTATATCATTATATCCTCTCTAAAAGTCTTACACATCTACGTGCAACCATCTGTGTATTAATACTAAATGATCTCTTTCCGGCTGGAATAATGAAAACTCCAAAAAAAATGCACAATAATAAGGGCACCATAACCTATGAATGATGTGCTAGGACTGAAAACCCAAAATGATTGTGACTAAGAGTATCACTAGTACCTTAAGTTTTTGTCACACTCTCACCTCGGTGACTAAAAGGGGGAACTACTAAATAAAAGTTATAGGAGGCCATTGGATTGGACTGAGCTCCTACACTATGCCCAGTAGACCAAACCAAAATGGGGTTACTTATGCTTAAGTTCCATGCCACAAAGCCACTTAGATCTTTATCTGACCTTTGAAGAAATCAGAAGAGTGAGAGATAATAGTCAAATCTCCAAACAGGCCCATTTTAGCCAGCATATTAAGGAAGTCTCCTTTGCCTTAACCTTTACAGGAAAAGTAACTTTGAAATGACCAGTCCACTTTTTGTTTTCCGTTCCTGCTTTTCTCCATTCTTTTCTGTCTATAAGACCAATCTCTTCTGCTAGGCTATCAGAATACTCATGCTAATTTATAAAATAAGGTGTTTTCCAATTCTAGAATCACAAATAAAACAAATTAAGATCTTTAAATTTGTTATAATTTTGTCTTTTGACAGTGTCTGTACATACAAATGCTCAAATTATATTTAGTGTGTTTTTTTTAAAAAAGAAGACTTGTTCTAGAAAACTCTACTATCCACATCCAATTGACTCCCAGTGAAAAGTCTAGTGCCCTCAAATCAGACCTTTTTAATATAGCTAGCCTACTAATTACATAATCATTCTCTGTTCCTATCAAATGGTCCTAATGGGAGTGAATATTTGAATGGGTCTGTATTAGTTAATTGTCACATTGTTATAAAATGAGCCTCTAGATTTTTAGAGCATCCATTTGTTTTCTGAACATCAACACTTCTCAGAAGAAAAATCTGAGAAAACATAGTAAAACACAGACGAAAACTCAATACAGGATCACCATACTGAGAGAGAAACACTGCTCACTCTTGAATGATGTATTAGGGTTCTCCAGAGGTCCAGAACTAATAGGATACATGTATTTATGAAAGGAAGTTTATTCAGGATAAAAGGCTCACAGTTCTACAAGCTTAAGAAGCATGACCGGGAGTCCTCAGGAAACTTGCAATCATGGCAGAAGGGGAAGGGGAGGCAAGTACATCTTATTGTGGCGCAGGAAAGAGAGCAAAAGGAGAAGCACCACACACTTTTAAACCATCAGACCTCATGAGAATTCACTCACTGTTATGAGAACAACAAGGGAGAAATCCGCCCCCATGATTCTATCACCCTTCACCAGGCCACTCCTACAATTTGACATGAGATTTGGGGAGGGACCCAAATTCAAACCATATCATTTTACCCCAGACCCTCCTGAATCTCATGTCTTTCTCACATTGCAAAATACAATTATCCCTTCTCAATAGGCCCCTAGTCTTAACTCATGTCAGCATTAACTCACAAGTTCACAGTCCAAAGTCTCATCTGAGACAAAGTAAGTCCCTTCTGCCTATAAAGCTGTAAAATCAAAACAAGTTAGTTACTTCAAATATACAATGGGGGTACAGGAACTGGGTAAATGCTCCTGTTCCAAATGGGAGAAATTGACCAAAACAAAGGGGTTACAGGCCCCATGAAAGTCCAAAATCCTGCAGGCCAATCATTTAATCTTAAAGTTCCAAAATGATCTCCTTTGACTCCATGTCTCACCTCCAGGGCATGCTGATGCAAGGAGTGGGCTCCCACAGCCTTGGCCTTGAGCCAAGCCGTTATAAAGAACAAAGTGGAGTTCCTAAAAGTGAGAATAGAAGATTAGAGTTGAATGAGTAGAGTTAATTGGATCAATGGAATATCTGTGGCCTGAAGCCACCTTGTTAAATTTAAAGGTGCTTCACCCTAGGGAGCAGTTCTGGGCCTGACAAAATACTGCAAAGATTGAGGGGGTTTATAAATACCAGTAATTGGTCTGGATTGGCTTTGATTTTCCTGCTTCTCCTTTCGTTTATTTCTGTAGTTGAAATGTCTGCATTCCTTTATTCTCACTTAATTAAGAGGGATTAATTTGGTCATTTTACAGGCCCAGTTTCATTTTGAACAGGCTTTGATCTAATGGGCTCAGTCTTGGATTAAAGTTGTTACAGAAGTGGAGTAAGGCACAGAACAGCAGAAATTAGAGACCAAGATGGCAGCCCAGCTGAGAAACATAACCAGGGAAACAGCTGTGAAGCAGCCTAGAAAAAGAGATTGAACCAAAGGCCTAAAAAGCAGGGAAAACAATATCTAGTCCTCTTCATCATAGTCATCCTAGCATCCAGAGGAGGACGCAAGGGAGCTAGGTGAAAATGGAAAGTCAGTGGGACCACGGTAGAGAAAACAGATTCAAGCAACAGATGCCAAAGAGCTCTCCAATAACCCAAGCATTGGAATCACTAAAAAATGTCTGAAACAGTGGTATCTGCCATCTGCCCAGAATGTTTTTACTCCCACACATCCATAGGACTTACCCTCCCACTTCCTTCAGACCTTGACTAAATGTGTCCTTCACAGCAAAGACTTCCCTGGTCATCCTATCTAAAATGTAAACACTTTCACACAAACACACAAACACTCCCTATTCTCTTTCCCAACTTCCTTTTCTTCTTAGTTCTCATCAGTATCTAACATACCTTATATTTCCCCTTATCCTTTAGTTTTGCCCATTAAAATGTAAATTCTATGACAGAGATTTTTGTATGTTCGTTGCTCTGTTTCCAACACCTAGAACAGTGTTAGACACATATTGTTAGTTGATATTTAATAAATATTTGTTAAATAAATGCTGAAGACTTTGTAAGCTAATCATGGAAATAACTTCTTGAAAATTATTAGAATTACCAGAACATAATTTATGCATTTTGACAAAAACTCTCCCTTTTGACCAAAACTTTAGTCAGTCTCTTTTGAGTCCTCTGACCACACCTGATCTTGGGCTACCCTCTCTGTCCTTGTTGAATTCAGTTTCAGCAGGAATCCTATTAAGTCAGTTTTGGTATCTGACCACCCTCAATATCTTATAACACAGGACTGCCTCCAGCCATAATCCCATCAAGTCAGTTTAGCCAAAAACCTCTTAGCCTTGATGTTTCCTCTGAGTAATTTTCCAATCACTGACCCCCCCAACCCTGCTTCTTAGTTATAAAACTCCACTTGGTCTTGTTGAAGTCAGAGTTGAGTCAAATCTCTTCCCCTCAATGCAAGACCCCACTGGCATGTTCCCTATACCTATCTCCATGGCCCCCTTGAATAAAGTCCACCTTGCCATCTCTGTTTTTTGTTGTTGTTGTTGTTGTTTCTTTGTTGTTTTTTTAACAGAGTCTCACTCTGTCACCCAGGCTGGAGTACAGCGGCATGATCTCAGCTCATTGCAACCTCCGCCTCTCAGGTTCAAGCAATTCTCATGCCTCACCCTACCAAGTATCTGGGACTACAGGCGTGTGCCACCATGCCTGGCTAATTTTTGTAATTTTCAGTAGAGACGGGGTTTCACCATGTTGGCCAGGCTGGTCTTGAACTTCTAACCTCAAGTGATCCGCCCATCTCAGCTTCCCAAAGTGTTGACATTATAGGTGTGAGCCACTGCAACCAGCCCACCTTAACAATCTTTAACAAGTATCATAAATAATTTTTTAGCACTCCTTTTGGGGGGAAGCGAAAGGAAGGGATAGTTCTGAAAATATTCACTTGATGGAGGGTATTATGAATCTTCGATTTTAAAAGAGACTTTGGAAATCAACCAGTTGGAAATTATGCCAACTATCCTAATTATATCAATAGGAAACTGTTTAAATAAATTATAGTATATCCTTATAACCAAATACTATGCAGCTATTGAATTTAAAAGTGAGGAAGCTATACGCTATTACAAAAAAAAAAAAACCGGAGATATGCTACAAAGAGAAAACAACAAAGTGCAGAAAAATATATATTACCTTAGTCAGTTTGGGCTGCTATAACAGAATACCACAGATTGGGTGGCTTCAATAATAAACATTTATTTCTCACAGTTCTGCAAATGGAGAAATAGAAGAGGAAGGCTCCAGCAGATGCAGTGTCTAGTGAGAGCACTCATCTGTTTGCAGATGGCTCTCTCTCTCTCTCTTTCTCTCTCTCTCTCTTTCCACCCACCTCCTTCTCTCTCATCTTTCTCCCCACCATGTGAAGATACAATGAGAAGATACCAAGGATGAGGGATTTTCCCTAAACTGACTTTGTCCAAACTGGATCCAACAAGGACCAAGAGGGAAGATCAAGGTTGGACCTAGTCAAGCAGAGGACCTGTAAGAAATAAATGTTTGTTGTTTAAAACACCCAGTCTATGGTATTCTGTTATAATAACCCAAATTGACCAAGATACCTCCCAATGGCCTCACCTACTAATACTATTACATGGGGGTTAGGATTTCAACAAATGGATTTGAGAGAAGTCAAACATTTAGCTTATAATATATATATAAATATTACTTTTGTGTAAAATGGAGCGAAAACAAGCATGTGTATTTGTATATGCTTGTATAGGCATAAACAAACTTAAAAATCTTTTCACAGGTAGTGAAAACATAGATCTAAATAAAGAAACTTTATTAAATATAGATCTAAATAAAGAAAATTTTGAGGATACATAAGAAACTAAGAAGGAAGGGAGTAAAGTAGGAACTAGACAGATGAGAGACAAACATGGAAAAAGACTTTGCACTTTATATTTTACTTTTTGATGTTTGAAACATGTGAACAAATTATCTTTTTCTAAAAAATGTAAAGCCCTAACCTCTCTGTGGAATTCAAGACTACCTGCCCAACATCTCCACTGAGATTTCTAATAGGCTTCCCAAACATGACATGTTCAGAACAGAACATTGAGATCCCCCCTCAAACCTGCTTCTCTCCTGGTCTTCTCTAACACAGTAAACACCACTACTATCCACTTTGTTGCTCAAGTTCAAAATCTGAGAATTATTCTTAATTCCTCTTTCTCCTACCTCCAAGAATTTTTAAGCAAATCCTACTGTTTCTACCATCATGATAGAGCCCTAACATGTCCACTTCTTACCATCTCTATTATTATCGCTTCAGTCCCAGTCACTGTCATCTCTAACTAATGCAATGATCTAAGAAGTGTTACTCAAAGTGAGACCCACAGACAAGAACTGTTTGTTTCTAGTCCATGACAACATAAGAAACTTGAAAATCAACTACTTTGCTAAGCACAATATTTAGCACAATATTTAGCACAATATTTAGATGTGGAGAAATAGGAACACTCTCACACTGTTGGTGGGAGTGTAAATTACGTCAACCATTGTGGAAGACAGTGTGGTGATTCCTCAAGAATCTAAAACTAAAAATATCATTTGACCCAGCAATCCCATTACTTGTTATATACCCAAAGGATTATAAATCATTATACTATAAAGACACATGTACATGTATGTTTATTGCGGCACTATTCACAATAGCAAAGACTTGGAACCAACCCAAATGTCCATCAATGATAGACTGGATTAAGAAAATGTGGCACATATACACAATGGAATACTATGCAATCTTAAAAAAGGATGAGTTCATGTCCTTTGCAGGCACATGGATGAAGCTGGAAACCATCGTTCTCAGCAAACTAACACAAGAACAGAAAACCAAATACCACCTATTCTCACTCACAAGTGGGAGTTAAACAGTGAGAACACATGGACACAGGGAGGGGAACATCACACACTGGGGCCAGCTGGGGGGTGGAGGGCTAGGGGAAGGATAGCATTAGGAGAAATACCTAATGTAGATGATGGGTTGACGGGTTTAGCAAACCACCATGGCCCATGCATACCTATGTAACAGAACTGCACATTCTGCACATGTACCCAGAACTTAAAGTAAAATAAAAAACAAAGACAGCCAGACATTATGTATCTCCTGAATCACAGTAAGATTATATAATCAATGTACTGAAAGTATAGAAGATTGAAGAATGTGTTAAAGTATTATAAGGCTGGGTATGGTGGCTCAGAATTAAATTCATAGGCACTGAATTTCAAAGTCAGCTAGCATCAAAAGACAGCCAGACATTATGTGTCTCCTGAATCACAGTAAGATTATAGATTCAATGTACTGAAAGTAAAGAAGACTGAAGAATGTGTTAAAATATTATGAGGCTGGGCATGGTGGCTCACATCTGTAATCCAAGCACTTCAGGAGGCCGAGGTGGGCAGATCACTTGAGTCCAGAAGTTCGAGACCAGCCTGGCTAACATGGCAAAACCCTGTCCCTATTAAAATACAAAAATTAGCCAGGTGTGGTTGTGCAAACCTGTAATTGCAGTTACTTGGGAGGCTGAGGCACCAGAATAACTTGAACCCAGGAGGCACAGGTTGTAGTAAACCAAGATGGCACCATTGCACTCCAGTGTGGTTGACAGAGCGATTCTGTCTCCAAAAAAATAAATAAGCTGGGTGTCGTGGCGCACGCCTGTAATCCCAGCAATTTGGGAGGCCAAGGCAGGCGGATCACTTGAGGTCAGGAGTTCAAGACCAGCCTGGCCAACATGGTGAAACCCCATCTCTACTAAAACTATAAAAACTAGCTGGGCATGGTGGCACACACCTGTAATCCCAGCTACTTGGTAGGCTGAGGCACAAGAATCACTTGAACCTGGGAGGCAGAGGTTGCAGGGAGCCGAGATTGTGCTACTACACTCTAGCCTGGGTGACAAAGCAAGACTCCATCTCAAAAATAAATACATAAATAGATAAATATTATGAACATAAAATCTGTAAACAAAACTGTAAGAAACAATAAATCAAATGACTCAATTTCTTCAACAAATAAAATGTGAGGGGAAACAAAAAAAGAAGATGAAGGAGGCAGAGCCTTCATGGCTTAGTCACTTCCCCCAAGTCTCCATCTCTTAACATATCACATTAGGGATTAAGTTTCAGCACATGAATTTTGGGGAGTGATATGGTTTGGTTGTGTCCCCACCCAAATCTCAACTTGAATTGTATCTCCCAGAATTCCCACATGTTTTGGGAGGGACCAAAGGACCCAGGGGGAGGTAACTGAATCATGGGGGCCAGTCTTTCCCGTGCTATTCCCGTGGTAGTGAATAAGTTTCATGAGATCTGATGGGTTTATCAAGGGGTTTCGCTTTTTCTTCTTCCTCATTTTCTCTTGCTGCTGCCATGTAAGAAGTGCCTTTCACCTTCCACCATGATTCTGAGGCTCCCCAGCCATGTGGAACCGTAAGTCCAATTAAACCTCTTTTTTTTCCTAGTCTTAGGTGTGTCTTTATCAGCAACATGAAAACAAACTAATACAGGGGGACACCAACATTCAGACCACAGCAGGCAGGAAGGAGTTTGTGATTGCACTGCGGTACACAGAGAGCACCTCAGCTGACTGCTAATTTATTTATCTTAGCCTAGGTAGGAGTCACAAGAATGCTCAACTTATTTAATAATTCATTAATGTATACATTGTCTGTAGTATTTTAGGCAATAAAAAAGATTTAAAATAAAAATAAAGTTTAAATGTAAATCACATTAGGCTGTTTCTGTGCCTGAAACTTTCCAGTAACTTTCTATCACAATCTGAACAAAATCAAAATTCCTTACTTCCAGCTGGGTGCAGTGGCTCACGCCTGTAATCCCAGCACTTTGGGAGGCTGAGGCGGGCGGATTATCTGAGGTCAAGAGTTCGAGACCAGCCTGACCAACATGGAGAAACCCCGTCTCTACTGAAAATACAAGCCTGTAGTCCCAGCTACACGGGAGGCCGAGGCAGGAGAATTGCTTGAACCTGGGAGATGGAGGTTGCAGTGAGCCAAGATCACACCACTGCACTCCAGCCTGGGCAACAGAGCGAGGTTCTATCTCAAAAAAAAAAAAAAAAGTCCTTCCTTCTAATCTCATATTCTTCCATTCTCCATTTTTCGTTGTTGTTGTTGTTGTTGTTTGTTTTTTGTTTTAAATAGAAACAAGGTCTCACTGTGTTGCCCAGGCTGGTCTTGAACTCCTGGTGGTAGCGGCAGCAACCCATCTGGAGTGGCTGCTGTGAAGACGCCTCTGCAACAGGGGAGGCATGACCAGGGCTGCACACTTCACAGAACTGGCAGGTGCCAGGAACAGACAAAAGCTCTGCCCCCTAACAAGTTGGCAGGATGGGAGCCCCTCGCTCCTGGGTGCAGCTGTGGTTGCCCAGTGACAGCTCCAGACCTGAGCATCCCTGCACTCAAGGGCTCAGGAAACCTCCCTGCCCCCACAGACTCATTAGTACCTGCTCCTGCTCTCTGGTCTCTCCGCAATCCCTGCGCCTGCTCCAGAGCAGAGCAAAGTGTGACTGAGCCCAGGTGCTGTCACAACCTGGCTGGGTATGCACACACTCAGGGCAGTGCTGACACACTAGCTCCCTGCCACCTAGGTCCCTTCTTGACTTTGGGCGCTGATGTGCACAGGAGGGAGGCTGAGTGGGGGCTGAGGGCAGCTCAGTGGGCCTGCAAGTGCCCCTTGGCATGAACGGCCTGGGCACAGTGGATGGCATGTTGATGGCAGCAGGAGGCAGACAGGCTCCTAAGCAGAAAGGGGCAGATCCCCAGTGAAACCCCACCTTCAAGCCAGGAACAGCCTGATGCCTGGAGGCTAGGCTGCCAGTTCTGGATGGAGTCCGTGGCCCAGAGTAAGAACTCGTGGTGCTTTTTCTGGGCCTGCCCATGGCTGCCCATGGAGCAATCAGCATGCCCTTCCCTTCTGAGCCCATAAAAACCCCAGACTCTTCCAGATTTAAGTAGACATTGGGACTACCAGCAGCAGGAAGGAGGTGCAGGTCTCCTACCTGCCAAAAGGAGCTACCCACTGTGAGTCTCCTCTCTGCTGAGAGCTGGACACTTGTCAGCACAACTTGCCTGTGCAAAAGAGCTACCCACTGTGGGCCTCCTCTCCACTGAGAGCTGGACACTCATCAGGACAACCTGCCTGTGGAAAGGCTACCTATCTTGGGTCTCCTGAGAGCTGTTCTGTCACTCAATGAAGCTTCTCTCCACCTTGCTCACCCTCCAGTTGCCCACATACTTCATTCTTCCTGGAGGTAGGACAAGAACTCAGGACCAGCCAAATGGTGGGAATGAAAGAGCTGTAACAAAAACAGGGTTGAAACATGTACCCTCATTTGCCACATTGCAGGTGACAAGAAGGAGAGAAGCTGCAGCCCCTCAGAGAGAGCAGACCTACGGGCTCCCCAAGCTGGGACTGTGACATCCTCTTTGGGGCTCTGCAGTTCCTGGCATCTCCAAGCTTCTGAGCACCACCACGTTCCCCTCATCCAGACATGGTGCCTGCAGTGGAAGCTGCATGCAGTACATCTGGTCCAGCTGCAGCCTCACACGGAGGCGGCACCGTGTTAGTGCCTGGAACTGCCTGCCCCACTGCAGCAGCAGCAGCCAGCGTGGCTGGCTGTGTGCAGTGGCTGGATCCCATGCTCACTGGCCCACACACCCCTGGCTGCTCCGTGCCTGGCTCACCCTTGGCAGGGCCAATAGCACAAGCCAAGCACAAACTGCCAGGACAAGTGGGCCAAAAGAGCCCAGCAGGCACGAGCTATACTCAGACAGAAGGCACTGCCAGCCACAGAGGTTTCCAGTTGGCAAAGTGACACCCCAAGGATTCCACGACACTGGTCTCAAGCAATCCTCCTGCTCCGGCCTCCCAAAGTGCTGGGATTACAGGCATGAGGACTGTACCTGGCCATTCTTTGCCTTTTTAAAGGTACTGCAGTCACATTAGCTTTCTTTCTGTTTCTTGAGTATGCTAACTGTATTTTACATTATATCCTCCCTCTGTCTGGGGACTTCACTTTGTGACCTTTGTTTACAGCAATTTTACCCCACATCTTATATGAAGAGGGCTTCTGTGCTCCCTCGAATCCATTATCTATTATATCTTCCTATTCTATATTTTTCATATTACTTATCATTATCTGAAATTACCTTCCTTAATTATTTACTTTTTCTGTCTTCCACTAAAACAAAAGCGTTATGAGAGCAAGGACTTGTCTGATCTATTCACTGTTGTAACTCCTGCTCCTAGAACAGCGCCTGACACACAAAAGGTACTCAGTGAATTAAATCACGCAGAGAGAGTGTAGTATAAGAGAAGAGAACCAAGAACAGACCATAGGAAACGCCTACATTTAAGGAAGAGATTTAGATAAAGAGAAGGAAGCTAAGAAACCATCTGAACCAAGAAAAAGAGGTGACCCAGGAGCCAGAGAGTAAAGTGATGATTCCTTATATTATTTACTGTTTATAAAGAACTTGTCCCTTGGACCTTGTATTAGTCCATTCT
The DNA here is from genome assembly GCF_007565055.1 of Rhinopithecus roxellana. Lineage (NCBI taxonomy): Eukaryota > Metazoa > Chordata > Mammalia > Primates > Cercopithecidae > Rhinopithecus > Rhinopithecus roxellana. Next base: position 141,333,872 of record NC_044552.1, on the reverse strand, counting down.
CACACTGCTATTAAAAAATACCTGAGACTGAGTAATTTATTTTTTAAAATAAGTTTTTTTGTTTGGTTTTGTTTTTCTGAGACAGGGCCTCACTCTATGGCCCAGGCTGGAGTGCAGTGGTGCAATCTCAGCTCAACCCAACCTCCACCTCACAGGTTCAAGTGATTCTCCTGCCTCAGCCTCTCGAGTAGCTGGGATTACAGGTGTCCACTACTATGCCTGGCTAATTTGTGTGTGTGTGTGTGTGTGTATGTTTTAGTAGAGATGGGGTTTCACCATGTTGGCCAGGCTGTTTTCAAACTCCTGACCTCAAAGGATCCACCCACCTCAGCCTCCCAAAGTGCTGGCATTACAAGCATGAGCCACCATGCCCAGCCTGAAAAATAAGTTTAATTGTCTATTAGTTCTTCAGTCTGTACAGGAAGCAAAGCAGCTTCTACTCCTGGGGAGGCCTCACGATGCAAGGTGAAGGGGAAATGTCATGTCTTACATGGATGGAGCAGGAAGAGAGAAAAGAAGGAGGGGCTACACACTTTTAAATAACCAGATTTCCCAAGAACTCACTATCATGATGACAGGCCCAAGGGAGACAGGGTTAAACCATGAGAAACTGCCTCCGTGATCCAATAACCTCCCACCAGGCCCCATCTCCAACATTGGGGATTACAATTGAACACGAAGTTTGGATAGGGACACAGATCCAAACCATATCGGACCTGAAGTTTGATATTTGTCCAATGCTACTGACTTCTGGACTTCCCCTTCCCCAATTACTTCTTGAACTGAGAGTTTCCAGCTGTCCAGGAAAAGCTGATACAGCCCATCCCCCCCACCCACCTTTGGGTCAAACTTTAGGATAAAGTTGACAGCAACAGAAAAGTTCTGTTCAAGAAAACTTATGGTCATTGTGAAACGCACCTGACTCATCTCAAAGAACACATGACTTAAGGTAGAGGACCAGCTTCAGAAAGGCTGCATCAGGTAGCAGAAGTTTCAGTAATGCCAGCAATCACCTTGGATTAACAACCTAATCTCTTCCCGAGTGTTCTGATAAGACTGACAGTTCTTATATAAACAAATAGAATGGATAGGGAGATCCCAGAGTTGAGTGCCGTGTTACAGGAGGCTTAAAGCAGATTCGATTCTGAAAGAAATGGAGCAATTCAACACTCTTTGTATGCCAACATTTTTGACTAAAATTCCTAACCATCACAGACATTAGACAAAAGAATTTAAAGGAACTAAATACGAACACAATACTTGATTTCCAGAGTTTTGAAAGAGTTAAGAATAACAGACAAAGGCTAAATTTCCCAGTAGGGGCAAATAATTGAAGAAAGAATAGTAAATAGCGATAAAATATATCATATGTATTGATTAAGGCTCTTCAGAGAAACAGAACCAACAAAAGTGTGCTTGTGTGTGTGTGTGTGTATGTGAGCATGTAGGAGGGAAGAGAGAACATGGTAAAATACACACATATATGTCAGTGTGCCTACACAGATACACACATGTAGATTGCTGAACCATTTGCCATATATTATGCATAGAAATAAAACAAATATATGATATGTATATATATTTGTCTGAACCATTTGAAAGTGAGGTACAGACATCACGAAGTGAGGTTTAGACATCACGTCTAAATATTTCTTTTTCTTTTTAAAGATGGAGTCTTGCTCTGTTGCCAGGCTGGAGTGCAGTGGTGCGATCTCGGTTCACTGCAACCTCCACCTCTCTGGTTCAAGTGATTCTCTTGCCTCAGCCTCCTAAGTAGCTGGAACTACAGGCACGTGCCACCACATCCAGCTAATTTTTGTATTTTTAGCAGAGATGGGATTTCACCATGTAGGCCAGGATGGTCTTGATCTCTTGATCTTGTGATCCACCCTCCTCGGCCTCCCATAGTGCTGGGATTACAGGTGTGAGCCACGGCGCCTGGCCAACATCACCTCTAAATATTTCAACATGCATGTTCTAACATTCTCCACTAGGCTGGGTGTGGTGGCTCAGGCCTCTAATCCCAGTAATTTGCAGGGCTGAGGCGGGCAGATGACTTGAGCTCAGGCGTTCAAGATCAGCCTGGGCAACATGGCGAAATCCTGTCTCTACAGAAAATACAAAAATTAGCTAAGCATGGTGGTGTGTGCCTGTAGTCCTAGCTACTTAGGAGGCTGAGGTGGGAGGATCACTTGAGCCCAGGAGATCAACGTTGCAGTGGGTGTGATGGCACCACTCAGTGCACTCCAGCCTAGGCAAGAGAGTGAGACTTTGTTTCAAAAAGGAAGAAGGAAGGAAGGAAGGAAGGAAGGAAGGAAGGAAGGAAGGAAGGAGGGAGGGAGGGAGGGAGGGAGGGAGGGAGGGAGGGAGGGAGGGAGGGAGGGGAGGGGAGGGAAAATACATGGTAAATCAACTTATTTGGAAACAGTTTCAGTAAATCCAAAGATTCATTAACAATACCAACAGACTTTGTGTACACAATGTATTCCTGGGAGATACACATCAAATATCGGCTATAATTTATACTTTTGAGGCCATTAGAAAGTCTCTGTGAATTAAGATAGACTAAAGACACACAGCAACAAAATATAGTGAATGAAGCTTGGTAAATTCTGGCGAAAAACATTAGTTAAAAAGATTTTGTAGACAATTGAGAAATGTGCATTTGAACTAGATATTATAGAGTATTACAATTTTCTTAAATGTGTTAATATTAGAGTTTATAGAGGAGAATCTTAATATTAGAGTTTATAGAGGAGAATCTTCTTCTTTTTTTTTTTTTTCCAGACAAGGCAAAAGTGCACTGGCATGATCTCAGTTCACTGCAGCCTGGAACTCCTAGGCTCAGGCGATCCTCCTGCTTCAGCCTCTTAAGTAACTGGGATTACAGGTGTGAGCCACCATGTCCAGCTCACATGTTCTGTTCTTATACATAAGTATCTTCTAGAAAGAAATTCTGAGTTTCCTTCTATTTAACAACCCTTATTGTATAATCATTTGACAAAGTTGACAAGCTCTAATCATTCACACAACATAAGCTAGGAAAATTCTCTTAATGACAGGCCATTAATTCACATTTCTGAGCGAAAGGCTCCTTGATCCATTGCCTTGTCATAGTACATACAAGTTCCTCCATGTACCAGAAATAAGCCATCCAGAACATAACAGGAAATTAAGCACCAGTGTGACAAAAGTGAAAAATCTATCTTTAGGAAGCCACACACTATAACCCATTCCCAACTCTATTGTAATTTTTGTAAAGAAATTAACTATGCACAGCCAGGCGCAGTGGCTCAGGCCTGTAATCCTTGCACTTTGGGAGGCCGAGGTGGGTGGATCACGAGGTCAGATCTAGACTATCTTGGCTAACATGGTGAAATCCCATCTTTACTAAAAACGCAAAAAATTAGCTGCGCGAGATGGCACGCACCTGTAGTCCTAGCTACTCGGGAGGCTGAGGCAGGGGAACTGCTTAAACCCAGGAGGTGGAGGTTGCAGTGAGCGGAGATCGCACCACTGCACTCCAGCCTGGGCGACAGAGCAAGACTCCATCTCAAAAAACAGACAAGCAAAAAAAAAGGAAATTAACCATTCATGACATTTGGTACATAATAGCTTGTAATTCTTTTTAATTATAAAGTACTTACAAAATATAGTCATCACAATGGCTGCAGGATAAAAATGGCTGGCAAAACTTTTTAGTGTACTGAAAATTTACTTTAATAACATATATAATTGTGGCCGTGACTTCCTCTTAAGACATCTTTGAACAATCTATAATAACAGTTTGTTATCTGTTTGTCTTTTAAAGAATTACGAAACTCTCTAAACCAGAGCTCTGCTCAAAATATATAACACATGGTCATATATTGTAAAGCTAAGGGGTGAAAGGGTCACTGTAACATTGCTTGCAAACCTTATTTTAGGGATTTAAAATTCTAGGATGTATGTCACAGAAGTTAGAAACAATATCTAACAGCAATTGTATAAAATTTACCAACAAGTTACAGAATTGAACAAGGTATAAAATTTGGTTACTATAAGCATTCCCAGCCAGTTTCTCAGCAATCGTTTGCTTGCAGCATTTCTAATCAGTGCTTAAGAATGATCTGGGCTGGGCGCGGTGGCTCACGCCTGTAATCCCAGCACTTTGGGAGGCCAAGACAGGCAGATCACGAGGTCAGGATATTGAGACCATCCTGGCTAACATGGTGAAACCCCGTCTCTACTAAAAATACAAAAAATTAGCCGGGCGTGGTGGCAGACGCCTGTAGTCCCAGCTACTCGGGAGGCTGAGGCAGGAGAATGGCATGAACCCGGGATGCGGAGCTTACAGTGAGCCGAGATCGCGCCACCGTACTCCAGCCTGGGCGACAGAGTGAGACTCCCGGCTCCAAAAAAAAAAAAAAAAAAAAGAATGATCTGAACATTTTATTTAATATTGCCTATAATTGACTTGTGAGAAGCTGCAGTAGAATGGGTAGATGTAAGGTGCTACCCAAGAACATATTGAAAGATATCTTTCATTCAGACAATGTTGCATAACATTGGAGGATGGGGTTAAAAATAGATGTATCAACCATGAGGTCAAGCTGGTATACAGAAACCGAAAAGATTAACTCAAATTGGCCAAGTTGACAAGACAAGGATATTCTTTATTATGTATATGAGTGCATGTATGCTTTTAAGGGTACTTAAAAATACTTCATCAGGTAAATATTAGAGTCCCAACAGAAAACATGGATAATTTGAGAAAAGTTCAATAAAGAAGCTATTTACAAGATGAGTAAGGTGTAGGGAAAAAAGAGAACAGTATCTCGGTTAGCCTTTACTTTCTGCTGTAAAGAAATATTTAGTAATAGCATCCTGGGCCTAGTTGAGCTTTACTTCTGGGCCTGAAGGTGCAAGGGAAAGGGGGAAAGGTATGAGACAGTGATCTTGACAGAAACTTCCCTTGGATGGATGTCAACAGCAACTCCCTCCTCCCTCTAATCTCCTGCTGCGGCTCCCTTTTGGCCCAAACCAATGGGAAGACAGAGGACAAGGGAACTCATTGGTGCTGTTCATCACCTAGGTCAGCTTCCTGTAGCATAAAGCACTGTGGAAAATGCTGAGGAGGTGATCTTGAATGGGAAATGTAAGATAATTAGCATAGCTGATTTTTTTTTCTTGTATGGGGTAAAGTGGGCTTGATTTATCCCTTTGCACCACGGATGAACTTCAAGGGGTCTAAGAATTAGTAGAAGCAGATTGTCAGACTGTTACAGTAATGGCTCTGATGCATTATACCTTTCAGGATTCACGCCATTCGGTATCCATATCCTGCGTATCCCTCTTCCATACTGACTGATTTCTAGGGAAACCTGATTTCTACTAAGGAATGGCTAAATGCCAGTGCCACAGGAATCAATCAAGTTCAAATGCTATGCCTACAACCTGGTTTTCTCCACCTCATAGTTCAGCTGTTCTCTTTCTCTCTGAGTGTTGACTTAATTCTCAAATAGAATAGATTCTTCTCTCATGGTTACAAGGTTGCAGCACTCGCAGATTTCATATCCTCCATGTTTAATGCGCAATAGGAAAAAGAAAGTTTCTTTTTTCCAATAATTAGGCAAAAATGTCCAGTCTAACTCTCAAAGTGAGTTGTGTTCATCACAGCAGACCAATTACTGTAGCCAAGTGGTGGGGTTTGTTGAGTGGTTAAGTCAATCAGGGCCTACCTGAGGGATTAGGGTAAGTAGATCCAAATAATATAAGCTGAGAATAAATGAAGGGTAAATTCACACCAAAAAAAAATGAGACAATTTGAAAGAAGGGAGAATCACTGTGGATGCTAGGTGACCAAAAATGATGAATTTCTAATACAAATCCTAAATTTGTTCACCCTTCACCTTTCTTCCAAATTCCAGGCTTGTATATTCAACAGCATATTTGGTATTTAATATTGCATATCTCCAGACATTTCAAACTTTAAATGTTCCAAAATGAATCACCCATGGAACTCAGATCTGGAGGTGGGAAGTGCTTTTTTTGCTTTTTACTGTGGCTCCCAAACCTTATCCTAACTCTCCTCCTATAAAGCCCCATAATCTTTGATGTGGACCAGGATATTTTAGCACTAGCTTCTTCTCCTTGTTGCTGTCACCCGCCAAACCCCTAGGCTATAACCTTCACATGTGCTGATGACTCTAGCACCTGTCTTATAGTCTACTTGTACCAATACTCCTACCAACATAAGTAGTGTTGTCAATATTCACAGTGATGACCCACCTAACAACTTACACTCTCAGTTTCTCAACCTCCAATGATCCTTCCTTCCAATGATCAATTTACCACTCTATCTCAACCACCCACTCACTCCCAAGGTAAAGACTGTCTTTAACAACTGTACTACCTCCAAAATCCCAAATTCCAGAACCTTATTCTCTAGCCCTCCCATGTCCTATCACTTCTAGTCTGTGCACAGAAGCTCTTCTTTGATCTTAATAAAATTTTCAGTCCAGAAACACCATCCCTTTCATGCTATAAAGCATTCCCTTACCCAGTTTATATTTTTGTTCACCGCTAAAATCATTTCCTTGCAAAAGCCCTTAACTCCTCCAGCCCTTTCTTTCTTCCTTAACTGACAAAGCTTTGACTCTAATTAATCCTACATACTCCACACCTGCACCCAAGTGTCTGAATAGCTCTAGAAAAAGAAAGCTTACAACTTTACTCACATTACATTTATGGCCATAAATTTCATGGGCTGCAGACTGCCAGGCAATCCTACTTTACTTCCCTAGTCTGCCTGCTTTTCTCTTCTGCATAATGACAATTTCACATTTCTTTTCTCTTTTTTTTTTTTGCCAACTTTCCTTTCTTAGTTGATGACCCTGCCTCATAATCATTTAAGAAAACACAAATGATTGAGGGCCTCCATTTTCTCTACTTATACTTCCTGCTATCAAGCGACACCTGTGGCTTACCATCAGGTGCAGCAGTATCAAGATGCCAACCCACTAAGCGCTTTGTAGGTACTGGAGTCACTGAGAAAGACATGACTCACACAGGCACTGAAAGGAACAATGCTTTACTCACCTAGAGAAGAGAGCAAGATCAGTTTCAATAGTTTGCATTGGTCCACCATGGCAGCAGGTCTTGCCTGACAGCTGACATAGGGTGATAGTCTTCACACATCCCCCTTGTGCTACAGGCAAAGGACCCTGTTCTTTTCTCATTGGGAACAGATGGAGCAGTAGGGCTGGACAGGTGTCACATGATATACATTCTTTAAGTAGGATCAAGAAGTACAGATGATGCCCAGAATAGGGAAAGATACTCCCAAATAAGGAGATATGCCCAGCATAGATCGTTAGGGCCCCTTATTTCTATATAAAAATATGTTTCAGACCTGAGGCATACTTTCATGCAGCCATGCAAGGGTCAACAGGCTGTGCACAACTGTCTTTCCCAACAGTCCAACCTCCAATCCATATTTAGATGCTGACACAGCAGGTAACGCACATCAAATTTGGTAGGACCACTAACCTAACCAGGATTTAGAGGTGAAGTTGGTTCTTGTGGGGCCTCTGAACAACTCATTATGGATGTAGTTTATCTCAGAGACTCCCTGTCATTTTGAGACAGCATTCCATCTGGGTTACTAGAGAAACAGGCACTTGGGCTTAACTAGGCACTTAACCAGGAACCCCAAGTGCCTGGATCAAGCCAACTAAAGGGATTAAAATGAGTCCAAGGAAACTGTGAGTGTATGATGTTAACTGTCTTCCTGAGTATGGATCTTCTCCAGCTCAGTTTTTACCCTCCCTGAATTATTGATATATACAGAGCAAGAAGTGTTGGCAATAACACAAAAACACCCTATTCTGCCAGCAAATAATCAAGGACTATTCCGTTGTCCATCACCACCTTGGCTAGTGAATTCAGTGAGTTTTGTTGGTCTTGGACGGCTTGGAGAAGGTTCAAGTCACTGTGCACTGCCCAGGCCACTACAATGGGAGTGTGGGATGAAAAGGATTTCATCGTGGGGTGGCAAATCCTGCATACTTTGAGCTTGCCACTTCTCACCACAACTGCGCTGATTCTCATCAGTGTTGTCATGCCAGGCAAAGCAGGAATGAGAAGAGGAAAGATTAATATTCCCAACCCATCCCCTCTGCATAAATCTAAACAGGCATGAGCCACTGCACCCGGCCTTGTCTATCCCCCATTTTAACAACGAAAGCCATATTATTCTCTGGGTCAGCCCTGTTCTGTTTTTTCCCTTTGTCATCCATTGGTTTCCTCTTTTGGTCCTCTAGACATTGCTTCCTACTCGGTGGAGTTTTTCCATTGCTTCCCCATGATCATTTCAGGAAACAACAGTAGGGATAATGGAGTCTTCAGGTTTAGGGAGACATCTGTCACATGAAGGCTTCCACTGCATCATCCGTATCCTGGGAGCAGGGTCACATGGTCAGGTATGACTTTTTTCTTAACAGTGATTTCGGCTTTATGGACGATTTTCGAGTAGGTTTTATGAAGTCCCCCACAGTTGGGAAGACCATTTATCAAGCTCTTTTCAACCTAGATCAAGAGCAGCTAGGACTCATCTCTATCCCTGTCCTGTTGGTTGTCCTGTTCAATGTAAACAAAATAATGCTGCAGCAGGGGGTCAGTGGTTAGCTTACCTAGACTGAATCACTCAGTCTGAGACACTAAGGTGTACAATACCTCCTCATTAAACAAGTAACTATTGAAGCCACCTAGGACTCCCCTGGCCTCTGCTCATGTCTGTTTTTCAGTGTTATTTCATTATCAAGGGAGGTACTCGTTTTAAGTTTCATTTTCAGCAACACCATCGATGATTACGTGATAGTGAAAACAGGTCTTACTCGGGACTTGTAAGTGACCACACCAGGAGGAGTCTCCTGTGTGGGGGCCTTTGATTCCCCTCAGGCATTGTCTGCAACTCCTGGGACACAGTGAGAGTTGGCAGATGGTTTGGGAGTGTAAAGTTGGCCAGCCAGAGCCAAGGTATAGTTATCCTATATTTTTCATAGGGCCCACCTCTTGCATTTCTACCTTCATCCATTGTAGCAGTTTATTCTTGTTAACAGGGAGAGTGTCAACATCCCATGTACCCCCCATGCAACCAGAGGGAAGCCAGCAGCTCAGTCAGCCCATCATCCCCTCAGGGAGCTGGCACCATACTGAGATGGCTGCACTGGCAGACCCTGCTTGCTGTGCCAAACTGTCAAGCAAGTAACACCTGTTGCCTACCGTGATGAGGAGCAGTCCGAGGATGTCATCCCAATGCGTGGTTTGCAGGCGACAGGAAAGACACAATTCACAGAGGTACTGGATAGAACAACACTTTACTCACATAGAGAAGAGACAGAGCAAGATAAGCTTCGATTTGAGTATGGTCCTGCAGTGGGTCTTGCCAGGCAGCTGACACAGCATAATGGTCTGTATGCATCCTACTTGGGCTGTGGGCAAAGGAACCCCTTCCTTCCCAACTAGGTATAGGTAATAGTACTGGGATTGGCCAGGTGCTGTATGCTGCACATACTTTAAGCAGAACAAAGAACAAAGAAGTACACATCAAGCCTGGAACACGGAAAGATACTACCAAATAAGGTGACATGCCCAACTCAGGATGTAAGGGCTCCTTGTCTCAGTGAAAAAAGAGTGTTCCAGGCCCATGTCACAAGGCACACTCATGCAGTCATGCAAGGGTGGACAGGCTGCACATGACAGCCTTTCCCAATACCTGCCTTCTCTTTGAACAAATGAAACAGATGAAGTGTCCCTATTCCAATAAAAGATCTCCATTTGCATTCTGGAAAGGATCTCCTCTTGTCTTCTCAAGGGTTTGGCTCCTATAACTTTTGCCTCTTTGTCCTGCATCATAAATATTCTCCCTCTATTAAATAACTCCCGTGAACATATATACTCTAGTATTTCCTATTTACAAAGGAGTCCCTTGTCCTTACATCCCTCTCTACCTAGTGACCCATTTCTGCATTCTCACCTCATTCTCACCTCAATCTCTTCAAGTAGACTTCCATCATCATGATTCCACTGAGACTGTGTTTACAAGATCACCAGTGATCTTCATGTTGCCAAATCCAGTGGTCATTTCTGTTCTTACTTGATCTTTCAGAAACATTGAACCAATTCACCTATCTCTTCCTAAAATTTTTTACTTCATTTCTGAAGTATCATATTCTCCAGTTTTCCCAAGGCGTCTCCTTTGTTGGCTCTTCCTTTTCTACTAGAACTCTAAACTTTGCAGTGTTTCAGGGTCCTGTCCTGGGCTTTTTCCTCTTCTCTATTTATATTTTCTCTGATGATCTCACTCGCGTCAGGCTTTAAATTCCTTATTCATGCCAATGATACTCAAGCCCTGACCTCTCCTCTGAACTTCACACTCAAGAACCAAACTGCCTCCTTAATGTTTCCACATACACAAGATATTTTCCCTAATTTAACTCTTTAACTTTACTATTTCTTGGAGTATTCATAAGATTTTCAGTTGGCTGTCCTGCCATGGAACCTAGAATGTACTGGCCAGATCAGATATTGTGGAAAATTTTTTTTAAAAATTAGACTAACAGATAGAATTCCTTTGTTTCTCAGTTGTCATAGAATTCTTTAATTTTTTTAAGGCTATTTTTCTGTTTTGGTATAAGGTAATTATGCCTCCAATACTTAACTTGTTATACGTGTTTCTCCCATGATATAACCAAAACCTTTGTGTACTTTTTTCTTATACATTAATTTTGTAACCAGATCTTTATACTGACTATGTTTTTAAGGTTGTCTACTGTAAGCTATCTGCACACACTATAGTACTAATTCTATTTCTAGGCCACCACTATTGGCTCTTTTTTCCTTTTCTCTCCACACTCATCTGTTCATATAGCTTCAATCTTCCCGTCTACATTAGTGTTTGCCAAATGGTCCTCCTCTAGTGCTGATTTTTCTCTGCCTTCAGGTCCAATTTCTGATGGTCCACTGAACAACTATAACCCACCAACGTTTCACCCAAAAATTAATACAACCAAAATGGAATTATCTTATTTTCCTTGCTCCTAAACCAGTAACTAGCTGCCATTCTCTCAGCCGCCTGGGCTCCACTCCACTTCCTCTCTTCTCCCGCAGCTCATCATCACATCCTTCATTTCTTACTTTAGCACAGCTACATAATGCCCTGGTGACGTGATTATGCATTTAAGGTTGGAAAGACTTGGGAACATTAGTTAACTGAGACCTCCATGCCTCACTTTGCTCATTTCTAATATAAAGTTAAAAATACACACCAGAATTGTCTTGAAGAGTACATGATTTAACGCATACAAGAACCTAACAGCATATAACAAGTGCTCACCATATGTTGTACTCTTCCCTACCTTCCATTTCCATGGTCAAAATTATAATGGTGTCCCTCACAATATCTCATTTCTAAACTTTGTAAAAAGTTGGGTGGATACTTTTACTTTTCACTAAACTATAAACTCCTTCAAAGTTGATTTTTGTATATTCATATTAGATTTATCTGAAGCACAGTGCATGTACCAGGGGTTCAGTGAGCATTTCTTCAAAAAAATGACTAAAGTGATTATCTTATCAGGAAGTTTGTTATGGAATATAAGAATTTATTTTCAGTATAATGAATACTTACAAGACACTTTTAATTTCAGTATTGATCTTTATTAAGCCACTTCAAATATTTGGTAGTAATTCGCTTGATTGTTTTAAGTGTGGGAGCAATAACTGATGGCTTCATCCCTCAGTTCATCTTTGTTTCCTGAAGAGATAAACATCTTAAAGGAGTTGTGTACTGACTTTACAGTCATTGTCCACGTTCACAGGAAGGCACTGTTGTCAATTATCAGGCTCTTAGTTAATTTCATTTTTGCATTGCCCTTGTCACAGTTACTAGTTTTTGAGTCAAAAGTAATTCGGTGCTCAGCAAGATGGCCCATGTCTGTAATCCCAACACTTTGGGAGGTCCGGGTGGAATGACTGCTTGAGACCAGCAGTTTGAGATCAGCCTGGTCAAGAGAGCAAGATCCTGTCTCAACCAAAAAAACTGGTCGGGTGTGGTAGCACACACCTGTAGTCCCAGCTACTTGGGAGACTGAGGCAGAAGGACCACTTGAGCTGAGGAGTTCCAGGCTGCAGTGAGCTGTGATCACACTACTATACTGCAGCCTGAGTAAGCAAGACCCTGTCCGTATAAAAACGAAAAATAATTACAAGGAAGATTATTTTTAAAAAAAAGATTGGAATATATATCACATATGTAGTACCTCTCTTACCCTAAGAAAGTGGTTCTCAGACTTCTATATGAATCACTCTACACCTGTGCTGTCCAATGCAGTGGCCAGCCACATGTGACAACTGAGCACTTGAAAAGTACAGACCACGCATGCAAATAAATGTTCACTGCAGCACTATTCACAATAGCAAAGATGTGGAATCAACGTAAATGCCCATCAATGACAGATTGAATAAAGAAAATGTGGTACATATATACCATGGAATACTATGCAGCCATAAAGAATTAGATCATGTCTTTTGCAGGAACATGAATGGAGCTGGAGCCATCATCCTTAGCAAACTAATGCAGGAACAGAAAACCAAATACGGCATGTTCTCACTTATAAGTGGGAGCTAAATGATGGGAACTCATGAACACAAAAAAGGGAACTACAGACACTAGGGCCTCCTTGAGGGTGGAGGGTTGGAGGATGGAAGGAAGCAGAAAAAATAACTACTGGGTACTAGGCTTAATACCTGGGTGACAAAATAATCTGTAAAAAAAAAATCCCTGTGATATGAGTTTACCTATATATAGCAAATGTAAGCATGCATCCACAAACCGAAAAGTTAAAAAATAATAAATGTACAGATCAAATTGAGATGTATGTTAAAAATATACACCTGATTTAATTTACTGCATACAAAAAACAAATGGAAAATATTTCAATAATTTGTATATTGTTTCTATGGCAAAATAAAAAACTTTTATTACATTTGGGTTAGATAGAACAGAACTAACTTCATTTTTTTTTTTTTTTTTTTGAGACAGGGTCTGGCTCTGTCACCTCAGGAATGCAGAGGCACAATCTCAGTTCACTGCAACCTCTGTCTCCTGGGCTCAAGCTCTGCTCTCATTTCAGCCACCACACCCGGCAAATTTTTCTTCTTTTTTTTTTTTTTTTTTTGTAGAAACGGAGTTTTGCTATGTTGCCCAGGCTGGTCTCAAACTCATGAGCTCAAGCAATCCACCCCTTTCGGCTTCCCAAAGCGCTGGGCTTACAGGCACGAACCACCACCCCTGGATATCTGATCCTTTTTAGGTTTTAAAAATATGTGGCCGGTCGCAGTGGCTCATGCCTATAATCCCAACACTTTGGGAGGCCGAGGCGGGTGGATCACGAGGTCAGGATATCCAGACCATCCCGGCTAACATGGTGAAACCCCGTCTCTACTAAAAATGCAAAAATAAAAATAAAAATAAATTAGCCGGGCGTGGTGGCGGAGGCCTGTAGTAGCTGGAGGCCTAGCTACTCCGGAGGCTGAGGCAGGAGAATGCCCTGAACCCAGGAGGCGGAGCTTGCAGTAAGCCGAGATCGCGCCACTGCACTCCAGCCTGGGTGACAGAGCAAGACTCCATCTCAAAAAAAAAAAAAAAAAATGTGGCTAGGCCAGGCACTGTGGCTCATGCCTGTAATCCCAGCACTTTGGGAGGCTGAGGCAGGCCGATCATGAGGTCAGGAGATCGACACCATCCTGGCTAACACGGTGAAACCCCGTCTCTACTAAAAATACAAAAGATTAGCCGGGCGTGGTGGCGGGCTGGTGTAGTCCCAGCTACTTGGGAGGCTGAGGCAGGAGAATGGTGAGAACCCAGGAGGCAGAGCAAGTGAGCCAAGATGGCGCCAGTGCACTCCAGCCTGGGTGACAGAGCAAGGCTCTAAAAAAGCCTTTGACAAAATTCAACAGCTCTTCATATTAAAAACTCTCAATAAACCAGGTACTGATGGAACATATCTCAAAATAATAAGAGCTATTTATGACAAACCCACAGCCAATATCATAATGAATGGGAAAAACTGGAAGCATTCCCCTTAAAAACTGGCACAAGACAGGGAGGCCCTCTCGCACCATTCCTATTAAACATAGTGTTGGAAGTTCTGGCCAGGGCAATCAGGCAAGAGAAAGAAATAAAGGGTATTCAATTAGGAAAAGAAGTCAAATGGTCCCTGTTTGCAGCTGACATGATTGTCTATTTAGAAAACCCCATTGTCTCAGTTCAAAATCTCCTTAAGCTGATAAGCAACATCAGCAAAGTCTCAGGATACAAAATCAATGTGCAAAAATCACAAGCATTCTTATACACCAATAACAGACAAATAGAGAGCCAAATCATGAATGAACTCCCATTGACAATTGCTTCAAACAGAATAAAATACCTAGGAATCCAACTTACAAGGGATGTAAAGGACCTCTTCAAGGAGAACTACAAACCACTGCTCAATGAAATAAAAGAGAACACAAACAAATGGAAGATCATTCCATGCTCATGGATAGGAACAAACAATATCATGAAAATGGCCATACTGCCCAAGGTAATTTATAGATTCAATGCCATCCCCATCAAGCTACCAATGACTTTCTTCACAGAATTGGAAAAAACCACTTGAAAGATCACATGGAAGCAAAAAAGAGCCCGCATTGCCAAGACAATCCTAAGTCAAAAGAACAAAGCTGGAGGCATCATGCTACCTGACTTCAAACTATACTACAAGGCCACAGTAACCAAAACAGCATGGTACTGGTACCAAAACAGAGATACAGACCAATGGAACAGAACAGAAGCCTCAGAAATAATGCCACACATATACAACCATCTGATCTTTGACAAACCTGACAAAAACAAGAAATGGAGAAAGGATTCCCTATTTAATAAATGGTGCTGGGAAAATTGGCTAGCCATAAGTAGAAAGCTGAAAGTGGATCCCTTCCTTACTCCTTATACAAAAATTAATTCCAGATGGATTAGAGACTTAAATGTTAGACCTAAAACCATAAAAACCCTAGAAGAAAACCTAGGCAATATCATTGAGGACATAGGCATGGGCAAGGACTTCATGATTAAAACACCAAAAGCAATGGCAACAAAAGCCAAAATTGACAAATGTGATCTAATTAAACTAAAGAGCTTCTGCACAGCAAAAGAAACTATCATCAGAGTGAACAGGCAACCTACAGAATGGAAGAAAATTTTTGCAATCTACTCATCTGACAAAGGGTTAATACCTAGAACCTACAAAGAACTTAAACAAATGTACAAGAAAGAATCAAACAACCTCATCAAAAAGTGGTCAAAGGATATGAACAGACACTTCTCAAAAGAAGACATTTATGCAGCCAACAGACATGAAAAAATGCTCATCATCATTCACCATCAGAGAAATGCAAATCAAAACCACAATGAGATACCATCTCACACCAGTTAGAATGGCAATCATTAAAAAATCAGGAAACAACAGGTGCTGGAGAGGATGTGGAGAAATAGGAACACTTTTACACTGTTGGTGGGACTGTAAACTAGTTCAACCATTGTGGAAGAGTGTGGCGATTCCTCAAGGATCTAGAACTAGAAATACCATTTGACCCAGCCATCCCATTACTGGGGATATACCCAAAGGATTATAAATCATGCTGTTATAAAGACACATGCACACGTATGTTTACTGAGGCACTATTCACAATAGCAGAGACTTGGAACCAACCAAGATGTCCATCAATGACAGACTGGATTAAGAAAATGTGGCACATATACACCATGGAATACTATGCAGCCATAAAAAAGGATGAGTTTGTGTCCTTTGTAGGGACATGGATGCAGCTGGAAACCATCATTCTCAGAAAACTATCGCAAGAACGGAAAACAAAACACCACATGTTCTCACTCATAGGTGGGAACTGAACAATGAGATCACTCGGACTCGGGAAGGGGAACATCACACACGGGGGCCTCTTGTGGGGTTGGGGATGGGGGAGGGATAGCATTAGGAGATATACCTAATGTAAATGACGAGTTAATGGGTGCAGCATACCAACATGGCACATATATACATATGTAACAAACCTGCACAATTGTGCACATGTACCCTAGAACATAAAGTATAATAAAAAAATACGCTGGGTGCGGTGGCTCACACCTGTAATCCCAGCACTTTGGGAGGCCAAGGCGGGCGGATCACGAGGTCAGGAGATCGAGACCATCCTGGCTAACACGGTGAAACCCCGTTTCTACTAAAAATACAAAAAATGAGCCGAGCTTGGTGGCGGGCGCCTGTAATACCAGCTACTCAGGAGGTTGAGGCAGGAGAATGGCGTGAGCCCTGGAGGCAGAGCTTGCAGTGAGCCAAGATCGCACCACTGCACTGTAGCCTGGGGGACACAGCGAGACTCTGTCTCTAAAAAAATAAAATAAAATAAATAATTTTTTTTTAAAGTGGCTACTAGTGCTTTTTTTTTTTTTTTTTTTTCTTTTTTTGGGACAGAGTCTCGCTTTGTTGTCCAGGCTGGAGTGCAGTAGCAGGATCTCGGCTCCGCTTCCCAGGTTCACGCCATTCTCCTGCCTCAGTCTCCCGAGTAGCTGAGACTACAGGCGCCCACCACCACACCTGGCTAATTTTTTGTATTTTTAGTAGAGACGGGGTTTCACTGTGTTAGTCAGGATGGTGTCGATCTCCTGACCTCGTGATCCGCCTGCCTCGGCCTCCCAAAGTGCTGGGATTACAGGCGTGAGCCACCACATCTGGCAACTTGTACATTTTTAATTACTTGTGCAGCTTGCATTTGTGGTTCATATTATATTCCAATTGGACAGTATTGCCTCTAATGCTTGTTTAAAATGTGGATTTTGGGTCCCACTTTTGAACATCATGCTTTCAAGGTTCCAGGTTCGGGCCCAGAATTTTGATATTTTTTAGCTTAGCAGATTTTAACTGGTAAGTCAGGGTAAGGAATCACTGTTTTACATGGCTTTTGACCAGGTGATGTTTGTGCTCTTCAGCATGGCAGAAACCCTATCTCTACGAAAAATACAAAAAATTACAGGGCGTGGTGGTGCATGCCTGTAGTCCCACATAGATGGCGGGCTGAGGCAGGAGGATTACTTGATCCCAAGAGGTTGCAGTGAACCGAGATAGAGCCACTGCACTCCAGTCTGCGTGAAAAAGTGAGACCTTGTCTGGGGGGGGAAAAAAAGTCATCTATATGTACTGCCATGGAAAGATGTTTATGATACAAGAAGGATAAACAAGTTGCAGAACATATAGATCCCATTTGTACGTGACAAACGAAGTACATATATTTGTATTTGCATAGGAAGTCTCAAAAACTGTCAACAGTGGCATTGCTGAAGGGTACAACTAGGGAGAAGATTCCCAGGCATGTGGAAAGATACTTTCACTATGCTTTTTAACTTTTTAATTTTTTTTTTAATACAATAGAGACAGAGTCTTGGGCTCAAGCAATCTTCCCACCTCAGCCTCCCAAAGTGCTGTTATTACAGGCATGAGCCACCACACCAGGCCTACTTTGCCTCTTATATCCTTTTGTACTGTATTAATTTTGTTTGTTTTACTATTTACTATGAGCAATATGAAAATTTATATTAGACATTACGAAGTAATATAAAAACCGACAAAATGCCCGGCCCAGACAATACTTCATGATTTAGGTTCCTGCTAGAGAAAAGTGCTTTTCACTGCCTTTGAATGTGAAGTTTGATCTTCATTCTAATTTTCTAAAAAGTCACCGAATGTATTTGTTAATTCATTCATTTAACCATTACCAACAACCTACTTAATGCTAGGCACTGTTTTAAGAAAAAATAAACAGCAGAGCACAAAATCAGATGTGTTCCTCCCACACTCTAGCAGAATCGGACCATAATCAAATGCACACATAAACAACTTTAATAAGTAGTGCTTTGAAATACAGAAGTCAAGGGCCTGAATTTTCAAATACTGAAATGTTCAAATGTCGTGTGCACAAACACACACGCACACAAATTAACTCAAACATGCTAATTAATGAAAGCACTGCTTTTGAATTTTGTAAGTTTGTAGTCTGGATATTCAGGGATACTTCTCAAATTAATCTTTCTCTCGTTTTCAATATAACTACTTGAGTACAAAGAAGTTAAAAATTAGCAAAGCATTTCAGCTGTGTGACCTTAGGCAAATTACCTGGCTGTTTTAAGCCTCAGTTTTCTCCTCTGCGAAATGGAGTACTGAACCTCACGTTCGCTGTTTGAGGGAGACTTGTGTGGTCAGGTTTAGTGTAACCGGATGCTTGGCACGAGGAAGAGTGAAGACGAATGGCCCCCATGGGGCCTTGATGCCCGCCCTGAGGCCCTGAGGAGCCGCACGCCGGGGCGGTTCTCACGTGGCGCTGTCCGCTTTTTCACCCAAGCTTTTTCTGCCAGCCAACTGCCCTTCCCCGGAGTGCTGCGGCCAGGGCTAGCCCGCTCCTCCGGCGGCCTCCGCTGGGGGCCCACTACAGCCCGGCGCCGGCCAGCCAGCCCGGCTTCTCGAGTCGGTCCTAAGCTGAGGCCGCCCTGTGCTGCAAAACTTGGGTCCACTCTCGGACCCAATCTGTCCTGGGCGAACTTGGCTTGTGGCAGGCGATAGCGTCGTTTCCAACTGCGGCTGTTTGAATTCTGGCGCCACACCCGCGCCACGTAGGGCCAAGTCTGCCGCAAGACTAGCAAGCTACGCTTCGCAGTGCGCCTACGGGCGCGCGCCGGGAAATGGCTGGGCGCGCGGCCGGCCTGCGGCGCGCGCGCCACAACGCGGGACGGGACTCGAAAGAGTCTCCGCGCGCGCTCCCGGTAATTCGCGGCCACACCCCTGTCTACTTCCATGTCCAATAGGTGCGAGAGGGCGGGGCAGCCTCGTTCTGACGGGGAGGCTATATAAGGAGCTACTGGCTGCGCCTTTCGGTCTTTTACGTAGGCCTTCGTGATCGTTTGGTAGTGTGGTAGGTAAGCGTCGGTGTTGCGGGCGCGTACCGGAGCAAAAGATGGAGGCGCAGGCCGACTTAAGAGTTTTGATAGTGTGAAGCCATCTTAGTGTAGAGCTTAGAGTGCTGAGAGTTGAAAGCTTGCACGTGGAAAATGTGCGGCCCGACCGCCACATGTACTGAGATTGAGTCGTGACGGCCACAGGCTCCGAGTTTTGGCGTGAGGGGAACGCTGATCGGCCACGGGTGCCGCGCTTGCTGGCCTCCGGCATGTGCCTGAACGGCGGCGGAAAAACCTCACTTAATTGGGGCGCAGGATTAGTTTTAAGAGCAAGGGGCCTTTACTAAAATGGCGAAGACCTTCCGTCGGCGTTGTTTTAAAACGGGCAGCCTCAACCCTGTTTTGAGACTGAGCTGTTCGAAGGCGGCTTTGTGTGCAATTCGGATTAATGAAGGGGAAAGGTTTTGTGTGAAAAAACACCTTGGAGTGTGACGTTTCTGCGAGAATGCTTAAATATCGGTTTCCCGCAGGAACAATGGCGCTGTCGTGGCACAGCAGAGCAGCTCTGAAGATGCAAAGGTAAGAACTGTTAAGCTTAGTTACCAAACTAAAGGAGTAAACCTGTTGATTTACAGGAATAGGAACTGTTGCATCGTGTGATATTTACTTATTTTTGTTAGATACATGAAAGAATTCCAGAATATGCTGGAGAGTATTCAATGGAAAACCGCTTGGTTAAAACCTGACACTCTTAATGAGTATGTGTTGTTTTAGTACTTTATGATAGAGCATAGCATTTAATCCACACCTAGACTAAATCAGATTTTTTTGTCATTGAACAGCATTCTGGGTGTGGACGATCAGCCAGTGAAGATAATGAATGTCGGATGTCACTGACTAGCAGCTTCATTTTGAAGTAGGTTGTATGGCTTAAAAGTTCTGTAGTATTTGTACTATAATACTTGCCTTTTACCTTTACCTTGGCTTATGGTCAGTGTCACAGAAGTGCAGTTTAATGTATTAATGTGTACATATACAAGGTCTGATGGTCTAGTCAATGATGAAACCTATCCCGAAGCTGATAACCTGAAGAAAAATAAGTACGGATTCGGCTTCTGAGATTAAGACCAATAATTCAGAAGTGGAGTAAATTTTGTTGACGGGATTTTGCAACAGTTCTGTTATAAAATCCCGGGTTTGGTTTTTTTTTTTTTTCTGCCAACAGTGAGGGTCGCTGTCTGCCCATTGATAAGAGGCCAGATTGTCTTGGAAGTTCCAAAGTTGCAACGATTTCTGTAAGTGGAGTTTTTCTGTTTGCTTAGCGATTAGTGAATCTTGTGTCCTTGGTCTTATCTGTGATGATCTTATCCCGAACCTGAACTTCTGTTGAAAAAAAAAAACTTTTACGGATCTGGCTTCTGAGATGGACCATTATAAGGACAATACTTTTTTTTAATGCTTTTACATAAGCTGTTGTAATGTTGGTAGTCTTGTAAGAATCTCATGTTTTTCCTTTTCTAGGGCTAGTGCCACGAGGTTTACTTGACTGTTGTATGAAAAGCTGATGAGAAAACCATCCAGAAAAAAGCTCTTCGTTTTACAAACACGAAAATAAAACATGTAATTTTGGATTATGTTGTTTTTAATTATTTAAATAGGTCCTGAAATAACATGGCGGGCATTAAATGGAAAATCCACTAACCAGCCTTGTAATCAAATTACTCTGAACGTTTCGGGTTTGTGCAAGCTACAATGTTAAGGGTTTTTGGATCAGTGTAAGAGTGGAGAGACAGAAATTAAAAATGATTGTTACTAAGCAAATCATGGAATATTTAGTTTCGATGTAACTAATTTTGAAAGCCTGGATGCTTAAGTTGAGAAGTGGGGGAATGAGACACAGAAAATAAAAAGAGCACAATAGAACAATAATAGCAGTTTATTAACTATGGTCATGAGGGAAGATCACTGATTAAACAAGAATCTGGTAAAGACATTCAGGCTTGCTAAAATCTAGGAAGGAAGAGGTCATTTGGCAAGATGGGTTACCTAATACTATCTGATACTACCAAATAAAATGAGAGAAGCCTTAGGCATGTAACATTCATTTGGAGATAGAAAATACACCTTCACTATGAAGGTAGTGCGTGTGAGATGGCAGTGAAAGCAGTGTTTGCATTTATATCCTTGATCTCCGATACCCTTACCTGCTGTACATAAAACTATTAATCATTGTTTTTCTCCCCCTTCCAGAACTTCTGCATAAAATTTTAAGATCTGTTTCATTACTTCAAAAGTGCCTAGAATAGGGCCAGGCACTTACTGTTATACAATATGTGGTAAAAGACTATTGATATTCCACAGTTTTCAGGGAAGAGTGCCATTTCCCTTTTGTCAAAGCTGGCAACCAAGACAAAGTTGTGAAATAGACTATTTGCTTTCGAGCCCTCTGACCTCTTTTTCTGTAGCTCCTTCTAACTCCCTTGCCTCCCAATAGATCTTTTAATATGTCACATTTTCTTAGTTGATAGCAAAATTAGTACTCCACATTTATATACACTGGCCTGTGCTAGGCTCTGCCAAGACTCCTGAAATAAAACACCATTTTGTCAATAGTGACACAGGATGCCAAGGAAAAGTCAAGCTATGAAGAATTCTTGAAAATAGAACAAGTGGATTTGAGTTTAAACCAGCACAGATGTTGGGAAAATAGGCCCAAGAAATACTGAGCAAAGACAGTATGGTTCAGAGTCTGAGAGACAAATATTGAGGATTTGGGTACCAATAGGGTGGATGTGTATCGGACAGAAAACAGATGTTGTAAATACCCTTAAGATTCTTGAGCAAGGGAGTTAGAAATATAAGAATATCCTGTAATTAGAGTCAGATCCAAAAAGGTTTAACTTGAATGGAATTGAACTTGAAAGCTCAGTTTTGGTTACCGACTCCTTGGTGCCAATTTCTAATCACACAGGAGGCTGTTAGTCTGTAATAACCTCCTAAGAACTCAGGCAATATTGGTTAAGATCAGTTGAATAAGTTTACCCTCCAGAGCATAGCTGCTGCTTGGGACCAGGTGCAGTGGCTCATGCCTGTAATCCCAGCACTTAGGGAGGGTTGCTTGAGACTAGCCTGGAAACAGCAAGATGCCATCTCTACGAATAAGAGAACTGGGTGTGGTGATGTGCACTTGTTCCAGCTACTCAGGAGGCTGAAATAGAATCACTTGAACCTAGGAAACTGAAGCTACAATCAGCCATGATTGCACCTCTATGCTCTATCGTGAGCAACAGGCCAGGCTAAAAAAAAAAAATCCTTAAGGACCTAAGGAGCTTGACTATAATAATTAAACTGGGATATCCTTGATTCTGATTGGCTTCAGAAGTTCAAAGACAATTTTCGTGTGTCTGACTTCAGTGACTTCAGCCAACAGGAAAACCAGGCTTCCAGGTAATCTTAAAATATAGTAAGCTCAAACCTACCATTTGGTGCTTTCTAAAATTAGTTCTATTGCCGGAAACCCAATATCCAATGTGCCTGGCTCCCCAGTCAAGTGTCCTGTGAACTAACACATCAGTCCTCACTGCCCAGTGTGTATGAAAGAGCTTTTAGCTGTTTTCATGATTTTTGTAACAGTTCCCCAGTTGGGATTAGAGCCTTTTTTTGAATTTCAGCCTACTAGAATAAACTGCTTATCTTTTGCTAGTCCTTTTCTGGGAGTAGGACTCTCCCTACCTTTCCAAAAACTTGGTTCTGGATCCAAACAATACTTACAACATAGTACTTAGTTATAAGTATATATTAATATGCATGACTTAACTGTCTGAATATTACCACTGCCTCTGATCTTACTCCACCCTGTAGAATAACATCATTAGAGACCATCTTGGGGCAGAAGAGGATACCTTTTCAGTATGAGAACTAGACTCCTTGTCTTACTCTGATGAGTCCTGGTCTCCCCACTGCTGAGGTCTCAGCATGCCATGTAGCTGAGTTTATCAGAGTTATGAGGGTTTAATCAGAATCTCAAATCAAGTACAGTCCAGCCCAACCTATTTGAGAACTTTATCTTGTTACTTCATTTATTATAGTTGCCTTCAAAAGAGCAGTGGAAAAGGCACTTCAGAATATGCAAAAAATCTGTCATTTGAAGGCAATAATTTACAAATGTGCATCACTTCACTGAGATCAGGAAATTGTTTTGTCCTTTCCTCCTGTAGTGAATATAACTGATGTACAAAAATGTGTACATTTAAAAAGTATGCAATTTGATGAGTTTTTTTCATAGGAATACACTCATGAAACCATTAACAATCAAGATAATGACTATATCCATCACTTCCAAAAATGTTCTCTTGTTGGCTTGATTTTGAACATGTTAAGTTTAAGATAGCACATGATATGCAAATTGGGATTTTTGAGTAGATATAGAGGTCCACAGTTCAGAGGAGAGGTCTGACTAAAATTGGGAGTCATCAGCATATGGAAGGCATATTTAAAGCCATAAGATTAGATGAGATCACCAATAGAGAAAAAAAGGTGTCCAAGAGTTGAACCCTGTGGCCTTTCAGGATTAGGACATTCCAGGTTTATTCAAATCCTAGAGAATAATTTGTGCCAAGGGACAAAAATCAGGACACAGGAATCTGCTGCCAAGTTCAAGTGCCGTATTTGTTAGGAACGGAAACTAAGTAGAAAACCAAGGATACCTGGAATGAAATGAGCCAAGAAAAAGAAGGATGAGAACCAAGCAAAAGTTGCTGGAAATTGCCTTGGATTTAATACAGACCATTGGTCAACATGAAAACTGAAGAAGTTAGTGTCTGATCATGACTTTGCAAAGTAACAAAGTGATCTTCAGGAGAGAATAAGATGAGGAATTTAGGAGGTATGATAAGGCTTTTTCATCAGACGCTGCAGATTTGGAGAAAATGGAGCTGACCATGGACAAGTTATAAATTTGCCTAGCATTGATAAAGTATCAGCTGAGGCTGAAAACCACTAATTTTAACAAAGATAATCAGTATATTCAGTATTGTGTGGTGCTTATCTCCTTGGGAGCAGAAAGATAAGACTGGATTAATCCAAAATAAGGGATAAACTGACCAGGAGGAGCAGAACAATAATGGGCCAAGAGTATTGAGGATGCAGGTAAAAGTGCTAAAATTACTGTATTGACCTTGTAATCCCAAGCTGATCAGGGAAGGAGAAAAAGAAAAAAAGAAGGCTGGAAAATTGTCACAGGTAATGACAGAGGATCAGATGTGCCATAGAAACATGCTGCTGAAAACAAGGTAGAATAAGCCCCTCTCCAATTGTACTATGGAATGAGCCTTGTAACATGTGATTATTGGTTTCTCCCTTCTGGACCTGGAGTGTCAGTTCTTCTAAAGCAGAGACTTCCCTTTAATCTCTCTTTAAACTTGGTGCCTAGGACAATGTGCTGGCATCCATGAAATACCTAATGGAATGGAGTTCAACATGTTTTTTAGGGTGGAACTGGTGGCGTGATTTAAATTATCCAAAAGAGACAGAAATGAGAAAAGTCGGAAGCTGTTGTGTCCTGACTGTATACCCCCAAAATTCATATTTTGAATACCCCAAAACGAAGTATAGTGTAAGCCCAGAATCACTATAAATGATGAGATTCAAAAGTCAGAATTGAGATATACCCCAAAGAACACACCTTGCTATTGCCCTAAAGAAGTTTAGTGTGTTTAATGCCTGTGTTCTTATTGATGCAGTTAAAGTGACCAACTATTAGCAACAAACCCCAAATTGTCCTTTGTACAAAAATAGTTTATTAGGTCAGGTGCAGTGGCTCACGCCTGTAATCCCAGTACTTTGGGAGGCCAAAGTGGGAAGATCGCTTGAGGCCAGGAATTTGAGACCAGTGGGCAACATAGCAAGACCATTTCTACAAAGTGTTAAAAAGTAACTGGGTTGCTTGGAGGATCTGGCTATGTGGCAGCTGAGATGGGAGGATTGCTTGAGCCCAGGAGGTCAAGACTACAGTGAGCTATGATTGTGCCCCTGCACTCCAGCTGGGAAAGAGTGAGACCCTTTCTCAAAAAAAAAGAAAAAGTTATTTGAAGTTATTTGCACTGTGTCTTTATTAGGCTTATATCCATATTTTTTATAACTGGAGGCCATACCATCAATAAAAACACATTTAGTGCATTAAAAAAGATGGATATGAGCAGTAACAAAAATACAGGCCAAATAACATTATCATTGCTATCATCATTAATTATTTTAGAGACAGGGGCTCACTCTGTCAGCCAGGCTGGAATGCAGTGCCTAATCATAGCTCACTGCCACCTTGAACTCTTGGGCTCAAGGGATCCTCCCAGTCAGCCTCCCAAATAACCAGGAGATCCTTCACCATGTGCCACCAAGCTCAGCTAATTTGTATTACTTTCTGTAGGGATGGGGTGTCACCATGTTGCCCAGGCTGCTCTTAAACTCCTGACCTCAAGTGATCCTTCCAGCTTGGCCTCCAAAAGTGCTGAGATTACAAGTGTGAGTCTCCTCACCAAGCTGCCTTTTTTTTTTTTTTTTTTTTTTTTAAGCAACGAGAGCTCACTCTGTAGCCCAAGCTGTTCTTGAATTCCTGACCTCAAGTGGTCCTCCTACTTCAGCCTCCTGAGTAGCTGTGATTATTGATGTGAGTAGCCACACCTATACTAAATAATTTTAATCAACTAATTTTTTTTTTTTTTTTTTTTTTTGAAACAGACGTGCTCTGTTGCCAGGCTGGAGTGCAGTGGTGCCATCTCAACTCACTGCAACCTCTGCTTCCTAGGTTCAAGTGATTCTCCTGCCTCAGCCTCCCAAGTAGCTGGGACTACAGGTGCACACCACTATGGCCAACCAATTTTTGTAGTTTTAGTAGAGACAGGGTTTCACCATGACCTCGTGATCTGCCCACCTCAGGCTCCCAAAGTCCTGGGATTACAGGTGTGAGCCACTGCACCCAGCCGCAACTACTTTTGTATAAAAGTAGTTGACTAAGGCCAGGCATGGTGACTCATGCCTGTAATCCCAGCACTTTGGGAGGCCAAGGCGGGCAGATCACTTGAGGTCAGGAGTTCGAGACCAGCTTAGCCAACATGGTGAAACCCCATCTCTACTAAAAATATGAAAATTAGCCTGGCGTGGTGGCATGAGCCTGTAATCCCAGCTACTTGGGAGGCTGAGGCAGGGGAATCGCTTTAACCCAGGAGGCGGATGTTGCAGTGAGCCAGGATCACGCCACTGCACTCCAGCCTGGGTGACAGAGCAAGACTCTGTCTCAAAAATCAAAGTAAATAAAATAAAAACTAACAAAAGTACAGTTTGGGAATTGTTGCTAATAGTTGATTAGTTTAATTGCTTCAATGAGAACATTAGCATTAAACACGCTAAACTACTCTGGAGCAATAGTAAGGTATACTCTTTGAGATACATCTGAATTCTGACTTGAATTTCATTGCTGATGGAGATTCTGAGTTTATGTTACATTTCTTTTTCGAAAGTGAATGTACATTGACTAGCCCTTAAAAAAAAAAAAAAAAAGCAGCCAGGCATGGTGGCACACCTGTAATCCCAGCTACTTGGGAGGCTGAGGCAGGAGAATCGCTTGAGCCCAGGAGTTTAAGACTAGCCTAGGCACAGCAAGACGCCGTCTCAAGAGAAAGAAAGAGAAGGAGAGAAAGGGAGGAAGGGAGAGAAAAACAAAGAAAGGAAGGAAGGGAGGGAGAGAGGGAGACAAACATTGTTCAGTTTGGCCACATGCCCAGAAATGTCAGGATAGTTTTGAAATTCATGGACTTGTCCCCACATATTGATATAGCTCACTTTCTTGAAGGATGTTGTTTGCTTTCAATTCAATCTGTTCCTCCGGAGATTGAACCATACTGATAGACTAAGTGTGTGATGATTCAGAAATATACTAAGGTTTGCATTCATTTGTTCATTGAACAAATATCCTGAATGCCTACCATGTATAGGTACTATCCTAGGCACGAAAGATACAGTAGTGAACCAAACAAAACCCTCTGCTCTTGTGGAACTTATATTGTAGGAAGATGAGAAGGACATTATATAATACATAAATTATAAACTATGTTAAAAAATGAGAAGTGACACAGAAAAAATAGAATATGAGATATTGGGAGTGGGTTTGGGGAGATAATTAGTATTGCAGTTTCAAATGGGGATTCTGTCATCTAAGAGGCAATTGAAGTAAATGGAGTTGACAGAATAGGCTTCAATGAAAAGGTGAGATTAATTAAGCAGAGATTTAGATATATGTGTAGCTCAGTCTCTCACCTAACAGAGGGTGAGAGATTGATCTGTGCATATATCTGGGAAAAGGGCATTTCCATAGCAGTGGCCCATAGGAAGGAGCATGCATAGTGAGAAAGGAAGCAAGGCATGCAGCTTCTGTAGGGCTTAATGTGTCATTGAAAGGATTTCACTCTTAGTCAAATGGAGCCACTGTGAAAGAAAACAGAAACTCCAAGTATGATTCATACACATCAAAATCTACAAACGCTACCCCTAGGGCCCAGATTGTGGCCTCTAAATACCACTTACCACTAAAAGGAAATAGATCTGAGACAGGAAATGTACAAGATGAGCTTGTTGTACCTTGCTATAGCAGGTAGCAAGACTGCTAGAGTTGTGTTAAAAGAACTCAGGAGGGCAAGCACTGTGGCTCACGCCTGTAATCCCAGTGAGGATTACAAAACAGGCAGATCACTTGAGGTCAGGAGTTCGAGACCAGCCTGGCCAACATGGTGAAACCCCATCTCTACTAAAAATACAAAAATTAGCTGGGCATGGTGGTGGGTGCCTGTAATCCCAGCTACTCAGGAGGCTGAGGCAGGAGAATCGCTTGAACCTGGGAAGCGGAGGTTGCAGTAATCCGAGATCTCGCCACTGCACTCCAGCCTGGGTGACAGAGGGAGATCCATCTCAAAAGAAAAAAGGAACTCAGGAGTCAACTTGGAGAGTCTCTCACTTTCCAAAGATGGAAAATTTGACTATTATTGAGCTGTAATAGATAAAAAGACATAAAATGTCTTCAAATCTATGAATTCAGAATGATGCTTTTAAAAACTGAATTTAATAGTGTTAAAGGATGCTAATCATCAGTTTCAGAACTGCAAATAAAGGGACTTTCCAATACCAACTGTACTGACACAACCAAATAAAAAGTGATAAAAAGTTTGTCTTTATTGACGTATTCCAGTTAACAATGAAAAAAGATTGGAGTAATTAGATCATCATTTTGCAACATTCTAATGAATTAATATATATAGGCAATAAATATCAACGACTGCTAACATCCAAAAAAGAGGTGATGAAATATCATATGTCCCTGAAGAAAGAATTTGACAATGCCTATTTCAGACTCTTGTCTGAAAACAATAAAAATGAATATGAATTTGATAAAGCCTCTGGATACAATTACCAATTTACAGATGACAGAGAAAAATGTTAAACTACATTACAGAGATACAATCAGCAAAATCCAGACTATGGAAAACTCTACAAATGATTTCTATAACAAATAAATTGCAAGGAAAGAAACCAACAAGAGATGAATGGGTAACCTATAAATCAGGAAACTGAGAAGATATATCAACATTCACAATGTTTGCATCCCAGCTGGATTCTCATTCAATATTGTAAAAAAAAAAAAAACAGATGACATTTATGAGATACATGCTTAAATACAGGCTATTTCATGTATCAAAAAATAACTGGGACTTTGTTAAGAGTGATAATGGCATTGTGGCTCTTTTTGTTGTTAAAGAGGCTATATCTTTTAGACATACTGAGTTATTTATGGATGAAATGATTTGATGTCTGAGATTTGTTTCAAAATAATGCAGAAAACAAAGGAAGTGGTTGAAGAATATAGATGAAACTAGATTAGCCTGAAGTTGATAATTGTTAATGTTGGATGATGGGCTCTTGGGAGTTTATTATACTCTTTCTCTATGTTTGTACTTGTTTGAAATTTATGGAATAAAATTTTTTTAATCTGTGAATTTTTTAAGTTGATTTAATTTCTAACAAGATACTGTGTTTCTTCACAATTTGGTTTTATTGTGTTCTAGCTAGTGCTGTAACAGAACAGGGCCATTTCCTGCTGCCACAAACATAGCCCACCTGTCCATATAGATATATAATGTCTTCATGATTCTACAGTGCTCTCGTGTTCTCCTAGTGATTAAATTCAGGGTATTTCAGTCAGAGCATATGCCTTAGAGACACTTTACATGCATTAAATGAAATAATGCAGACCAGGTGATGTGGCTCACGCCTGTAATTCCAGCACTCTGGGAGGCTGAGGTGGGCGGATCACCAGATGTCAGGAGTTCAAGTCCAGCCTGGCCAACATGGTGAAACCCCATCTCTACTAAAAATCTAAAAACACAAAAAATAGCTGGGCGTGGTGGCAGGTGCCTGTAATCCCAGCTACTCAGGAGGCTGAGGCTGGAGAATCACTTGAACCCGGGAGGTGGAGGTTGCAGTGAGCCTAGATCATGCCATTGGAATACGTGGTGGAATACGTCAATAAAGTAATCCTAGCTACTCGGGAGGTGCTTGAACCCAGGAGATGGAGATTGCAGTGAGCCAGGATCAGGCCAGCTCATTTAATTTCTATCATGACAATTGTCAACATTATTAAAAATTCTCCTACTCATTCTTTTCATTGGCAATATTGAGAGCATTTTTTTTAATTCTTTTTTTATTCTTTTTTTTTTTTTTTTTTTTTTTTGAGACGGAGTCTCACTCTGTCACCAGGCTGGAGTGCAGTGGCATGATCTTGGCTCACTGAAACCTGTGCCTCCTGGGTTCAAGCAATTCTCCTGTCTCAGCCTCCTGAGTAGCTGGGACTACAGGCATGTGCCACCATGCCCAGCTAATTTTTGTATTTTTAGTAGAGACAGGGTTTCACTATGGCCAGGATAGTCTCGATCTTTTGACCTTCAGATCTGCCCACCTCAGCCTCCCAAAGTGCTGGGATTACAGGCGTGAGCCACCGCACCTGGATTATTTTTTATTTTTATTTTTATTTTTTTTTTTGAGACAAAGTCTCACTTGGTTGTCCAGGCTGGAGTGCATGCCACCACACCCGGCTAATTTTTGTATTTTTAGTAGAGATGGGGTTTCATCATGTTGGCCAGACTGGTCTCGAACTCCTGACCTCAAGTGATCCACCTGCCTCGGCCTCCCAAAGTGCTGCAATTACAGGTATGAGCCACCGCGCCCAGCTGCATTTTATTTTTGTAGATATTAAATGGTTATTTAATCAATTTTAGAAATTCAAGTTGCCTTGAATTTTATCAGGATGACAAAGTTTATAGTAATAAATAGTCCAAATGTTTAATGGTACACTGGTTATCTCTGGACAGTAGAATAATCTCTAGCTAGTGGGTTTATATTACCATTAAAAAATTAAACCTCTCTAGTAATCTATCCTCTCATATCCATTTGCAGTCATTCTAGTCTACACTACCCCCCAACATGGCCCTCTCTCTCTCAGTCTTTCCACTGCACAGTCTACAGGGATAAGAAACTACCCCCATATCCTCGACCATTTTTTGTGGGCATGCATTTCTTCCACCTCCTTGCCCTAATTAAAATCTGATTCTTCCCTCCTTAGGGTACTACTTTCTCTTGCTGCAGCTTGCTTCCTTCCTCAGGTATGAAGTCAAGGTTAGTATCTTCCTTGCTCTGTACTGCCACTTCTTTTTTTTGAGACAGAGTCTTACCCTGTCACCCAGGTGGAGTGCAATGGCACAATCTTGGCTCACTGCAACCTCCCTCCCAGGTTCAAGAGATTCTTATGCCTCAGCCTCCCTAGTAGCTGGGATTACAGATGCATATTACCACACCCAGCCAATGTATGTATTTTTATTTTTTTATTTTTTTATTTTATTTAATTTTTTAAGATGGAGTCTTGCCCTGTTGCCCAGGCTGGAGTGCAGTGGCACGATCTCGGCTCACTGCAGCCTCCAACTCCCAGGTTCAAGCGATTCTCTGTCTCAGCCTCCCAAGTAGCTGGGATTACAGGTGTGTGCCACCATACCCAGCTAATTTTTATATGTTTAGTAGAAATGGGGTTTTACCATGTTAACCAGGCTGGTCTTGAACTCCTGACCTCAAGTGATCCATCTGCCTCTGCCTCCCAAAATGCTGCAATTACAGGTGTGAGCCACCATGCCCGGCTTAATTTATGTATTTTTAGTAGAGACAAGGTTTCGCCCTGTTGGCCAGGCTAGTGTTGAACTCCTGACCTCAAGTGATCTGCCCGCCTCAGCCTCCCAAAGTGCTGGGATTACAGGCGTGAACCACCATGCCCAGCCTCCCTACTGCCACTTCTTAACAATTAGTCCTCCATCTTTATGTAAAACCCCTTAATCTTTTCATGTTCATGCCACCTGGCTTGTCACCTTTTGTCTTACTTCAAGGCTATCATTTTCGTACTTTGTGGTTACTGCCCCTTATTAATTTTGAAGAGTTTGAGACCAGGTTCGTGGCTCTATTCTGTAACATCTATTTTTAATATTCACAAGTCAATGTCCAAACAATTTGGTTTATCATTTATTTGACTTTCTCCACTTTCTCCCTCCACTTCCTCCCTTTTTGCCTGGGATTCCACTGTCCCATAGAGAGCCATGGATAAAATTCAAGAAGTCTGTGAACTTGGACAGGGGAAAATATGTATACTTTTACTAAACACTAACTGAAATTTAGAATTTCCTTCAATAACAAATGTAGACTGTACACCAGAGTAGTACTAGCAATATCTATGGGTTTGTCACCAATAGAAAGCACAGCTATTTTTTTCCGAAGAGTCATCTGCATCCTGGTGTTTATCGCAGCACTATTCACAACAGCTAAGATATGAAATAAACCTAGGTGTCCAACAACAGATAAACGGATAAAGAAAATTTGGGCTGGACACAGTGGCTCACACTTGCAGTCCCAGCACTTTGGGAAGCTGAAGTAGGAGAATTGCTTGAGCCAAGGAGTTCAAAACCAGCCTGGGCAATGTAGCAAGAATCCATCTCTACAAAAAATTTTAAAAATTGGCTAAGTACAGTAGTGTGCGCCTGTAGTCCTAGTTCCTTGGGAGGCTGAAGTGGGAGTATCACTTGAGCCCAGGAGATTGAGGCTGCAATGAGCCATGCAGTGAGCCATGATAGCACCACTGCACTCCAACCTGAGCAACAGAGCAAGACCCTGTCTCAAAAGAAAAAAAAAAAGGAAAACATGGTGTATATATACACAATAGGCTACTATTCAGTCATAAAAAAGATTACATCATGTCATCTGCAGTAACATGAATGGAACCGGAAGACACTATGTTAAGTGAAATAAGCCAGGAACAGAAAGTTAAATACAACACATTCTCACTCGTGTGGAAACTAACAAAAGTTGATCTTGCCGGGCACAGTGGCTGACGCCTGTAATCCCAGCAATTTGGGAGGCAGAGGCAGGTGGATCACCTGAGGTCAGGAGTTCGAGACCAGCCTGGCCAACATGGTGAAACCCCATCTCTACTAAAAATACAAAAATTAGCCAGGTGTGGTGGCGGGTGCCTGTAATCCCAGTTACTCAGGAGGCTGAGGCAGGAGAATCGCTTGAACCCAGGAGGCAGAGGTTGCAGTGAGCCAAGATCGCGCCATTGCACTCTAGCCTAGGGGACAAGAGTGAGACTTCATCTCAAAAAAAAAAAAAAGTTGATCTCATAGAAGTAAAATGTAGAACAAAGGATACTAGAGGTTGGCAGGGGTATGGGAAATGGGAAGATAGGGAGAGATTTGTTAAAGGATATAAAATTAAGGCTGGGTGTGGTGGCTCATGCCTGTAATCCCAGCACTTTGGGAGGTCAAGGTGGGTGGATCACCTAAGGTCAGGAATTTGAGATCAGCCTGACCAACATGGAGAAACTCTGTCTCTACTAAAAATACAAAAAACTAGCTGGGCATGGTGGTGCATGCCTGTAATTCCAGCTACTCAGGAGGCTGAGGCAGGAGATTCGCTTAAACCTGGGAGGCGGAGGTTGCGGTGAGCCAAGATTGCACCACTGCACTTCAGCCTGGGCAACAAAAGCAGAACTCTGTCTCAAAAAAAAAAAAAAGATACAAAATTATTGCTAGGTAGAAGGAATAAGTTCTAGTGTTCTATACCACTGTGGGATGACTATAGTTAAACAATAATATATACTTTCAGATAACTTGAAGGAGGATATTGAATGTTCCTAACACAAAGAAATGATAAATGTTTGAGATGGTGGATGTGCTAATTGCCCTGATCTGATGACTATACATTGTATATATTGAAACATCACTATGTACCCCCACGAATATGTACAATTATAATATGTCAACTTAAAAACATGTAAAAGTAAAAAAAAAAAAAAAAAAAAAAAAAAAAAAAAAATCCAAAACACACAAGGAACTGAGCCAGCATGAATAAGAATTAGCAAAATCTTCAAACCTCAAGACCAGACTCACAAGGACTTCAGATACAGAAATTTTAAATAAAAATTATAAAATGAGTATGTTAAAATGTTTAAAGAAATAAAGGAAGACATTGGTATATGATACAGAAATAAAAGACCATCAAAAATAATTTGTATGACATGAAAACAATCAAATAGACATTCTGGAAATAAAACATATATAATGGACAGGAGTGAATGTCCCTAGGCTCCTGACGTCTCTGCATTTACAAGTAGTCTGAGCGAGAAAATGCTGGAAGACCTCAGAAGCCAAGTGGAAGCCCCAGAGTGAAGCCAGGAGGGCCTTCATTTCAGACTCAGCAGCTGCCCACAGTCGTGGTTGACACACTGCTGTAGCATGTGTGCTGCCTGAACACTGACTGGCCACCCCCACAGCCCAGAACACTGGCATCATCTGTACTATCAGCCCAGCTTCCTGATTGGTGGAAATGTTGATGATTAACTATGGAATTAATATGGCTTGTCTGGACTTTTGAGTACCACGCAAAGACCATCAAGAACGTGTGCACAACTCTGGAAAGCTTTGCTTCGAACCCCAATCTCTAGCAGCTAGTTGCTGTGGCTCTGGACACTAACGGGCCTGAGATCTGAACTGGGCTCACACAGAGCAGTGTCCCCATGGAGGTGGAGCTGAAGAAGGGAGCCACCTTCAGATCACACTGGATAATGCCTACATGGAAAACTATGATGAGAACTTCCTGTGGCTGGACTGCAAGAACATTTGTAAGGTAGTGGAAGTGGGCAGCAAGATCTACAGATGTAGTAACTTATTTCTCTGCAGGCAGAGCAGAAAGGTACTGACCTCCTGGTGACAGCAGTGGAAAATGGTGGCTCCTTGGGCAGCAAAAATGGTGTAGACCTTCCTGGTGGCTGTGGACCTGCTTGCCATGTCAGAAAAGGACATCCAGGATCTGAAGTGTGGGGTAGGATTGGATGTGGATATGGTGTTTGCCTCTTTCATCCACGTGGCATCTAATGTCCATGAAGTCAGAAAGGCAATTATTGCACATTGGAGCAAGGTGCCCACTTGCCCACTGGAGTTAGGCTCTTACCTTCCCACAGGAACTAAGACCCACAGCTATTTTTATATATCTTACAGTTCAGATCAGAAACAAATATGTAAACCTCTACATTACTTCTATGTAGAAATTATGTTTCTCTTTAAGCCTGTCACAGATTGTGTTATTTAATGCAAAGAAGCACATATATTACTATGGGACACTTTTGGTTTGTTTAAATATTTTGATAGTTGTATATTAACCTAAAGGGTTTCATTTGTAATCTTGTACAGACGGTCCCCAACTTACAATGGTTCAACTTATGGTTTTTCATCTTTACAATGGTGTGAAAGCAATACATTTTCAGTAGAAACTGCAGGTCAAATACTCATAAAACCATTGTGTTTTTCACTTTACTGCAATATTTAATAAAGCATATGAGATATTCAACATTTTAACTTTGTGTTAGATGATTCTGCCTAATTATAAGATAAAGTAAGTGTTCTGAGCACATTTAAGGTAGACTAGGAAAACTATGATATTCAGTAGGTTAGTTATATTAAATACATTTTCAACTTACAATATTTTCAATGGGGTTTATTGGAACATAACTTCATTGTAAATTGAAGAGCATCTTTCATGCATTTAAAATATTTTTTGAGAAGGGGTCAATAGGCTTCATCAGACTGGCAAAGTGGTCTATGGCAAGAAAAGTTAAGGACCTCTGCGTTTCATATCAAATCCTACTTGTTTTTAACTTCCCTTCCTAACCAGCCTAATTTCAAGGTTTATTGGTGGCCCTCTCATGCAATATTCCCAACTTCCTTACCCTGTCTTCTTTCCTGGGCAACTACTGAAATCACTTTTGCAAAAATTATAACAATGAGAGAAATCTAACATAACTGACTCTATCTTGCTTCTAACCTCACAAGGCCTAACTACTCTTGCTCATTCTCGGGCAGATTTCAAACTAACTATGGGAAGAATTTAGTTGATAGTTTAAAGCAAAGATGGTAGCAGTCCCTTCTTAAAACTAACCCCTTATTGTTCAGGAACCAAAACTGCCTCCCTAAAGCTAATGAAAGTCCACAATGTTAGAATTATGGGAGTGGCCTGAATTCTCTGAAGACGTAGACACAGTTAAACGATAACAAGCCATTGTTCCCTAGCTTACTTTTCCGTAATTGTTTACTGTTCAGGAGTTACATAGTTGGAGGTCACAAGATTTGTAACCCTAATTGCTCCTCTAAATAACATTACTATTGTAAAATCTAAAACTGGTCTTTGAGATATTTTTCAGACTTCGGCATCCTGGCAGATGCTAGCTGTACCTGTGGCCCATGCCAAAGAACTGACTCTATGGGTCCTGTGATTCCCTGACACCCCCCACCCCATGCAGAAACAGATTCAGGGCACAAAGACAGTTTCAAAGTCCCTATGATTTCATCCCTAACCAATCAGCAGCATTCATTCTCTAGACCCAGCCCACCAAATTATCCTTCAAAACCCTAGCTCCGGGAGGCAGATTCAAGAAATATCTCCCATCCTTCCATTCAGTTGCCTTGCTATAATTAAACTCTCTGCTGCAACACTGCTATCTCATTGTATTGGCTTTTCTGTGCAGTGGGCAAGAAGAATCCATTGGTCTGTAACACTACCTGAAAAAACCCCAGCTATGGATTGATTCAACCAATTGCCTTTCCCAATAACATGCCAGTATGACTGAGCCTTGCTGCCTAAATCATATGGCAGCACAGACTTATGCCACCATAAATTTATGGTCTCCAGCTCAACCAGGTTCTCAATGCTACAGGCAATTCTTGTTTCCCTTATCAGTTTTCTTTCTTTTTTTTGAGACGGTGTCTCATTCTGTCACCCAGGCTGGAGTGCAATGGCGTGGTCTTGGCTCACTGCAACCCTGCAACCTCCGCCTCCCAGGTTCAGTGATTCTCCCACCTCAGCCTCCTGAGTAGCTGGGACTACAGGCACGTGCCAACACACCCAGCTAATTTTTGTATTTTTAGTAGAGACAGGGTTTCACCATGTTGGAGAGTCTGGTCTCAATCTCCTGACCTCATGATACATCCACGTCAGCCTCCCAAAGTGCTAGGATTACAAGCACGAGCTACCTCACCCAGCCACTTTGTCAGTTTTCCTTCCTCAGACTTCCTTTCTCCTCCACATCTCTTCACTCCTTCCTCCCCTATCTCAATTCTTTCCTCACCTAAAAATATGATTTTACCTCCCTCTTCATGGAGAATTTTGATGTTGTCAGACAACACAATTTCCTTACACCAGTTTTCACATGTATCCACTGTTTGTTTTTTTTTTTTTTTTTGAGACGGAGTCTTGCTCTGTCGCCCAGGCTGGAGTGCAGTGGCCGGATCTCAGCTCACTGCAAGCTCCGCCTCCCGGGTTCACGCCATTCTCCTGCCTCAGCCTCCCGAGTAGCTGGGACCACAGGCGCCCGCCACCTCGCCCGGCTAGTTTTTTGTATTTTTAGTAGAGACGGGGTTTCACCGTGTTAGCCAGGATGGTTTCGATCTCCTGACCTCGTGATCCGCCCATCTCGACCTCCCAAAGTGCTGGGATTACAGGCTTGAGCCACCGCGCCTGGCCGTATCCACTGTTTTTTATTCCCTCTCACTACAATAGAATGGTGTCCTCTGGGGTAAGGCAAATTTCTCCTCCAGTGCTCTGAATTACATTCATTCATTCATTCATTCATTCATTCATTCATTCAACAAATACAGAATTTACTAGTTTGTTATAGGTTGAATTATGTCTTCCCAAAAAAGATATGTTGAAGTCTTAATCCCTAGTACCACAGAATGGAAATAGGATCATTGCAGATGTAGTGAGTTAAAATGAGGTGACGCTGGAGTAGGGTGGATCCTAATCCAATATGACTGCAGTCTTTATAACACAGGGCCATAAAAAAGACAGACACAGAGAGAACATCATGTGACGATTAAGGTAGAGGTTGGAGTTATGCACTACAAGCCAAGGAATGTCATAGATTGCCTGAATACCACCAGAAGCTGAGAAGAGGCAAGAAAGGTTTCAGAGGGAGCATGACTCTGCCAACTTTGATTTCAGACTTCTAGCCTCCAGGACTGTGAGATAACAAATTTTTGTTGTTTTGAGCCACCCAGTTTGTGGTACTTTGTTATGAAAGCCCTAGGAAACTAATGTGCTATTATCAGCACAAAACAGTAAGCAAAACAAAGATCCCTGCCCTTGCTGTAGAGCTTAACTGCCCTTCTAAAAGCCTACACATATAGATTATCTCTTTTTTATCCTCTGTTTTCTACTTCTCCCTCTCTTCTGGCTCCTCTCACTTTTAAATGTCCCAAATCTCTTTATATAAAAATTATAATATTCCTTGCCTTCAAGTTTCCTTCTAGCTACCAAGTTATTCCACATTCTTCTTTTACAGCCACATTTCTTGAAAGAGTTGTCTACACCTGCCTTGTATGCTGATCTACTCACATTGTAGCCCACTGCATTCTCACCTTTGCTTCCATCACTCCACTGAATTTGTCCTTGCCAACGTCAACAGTTAACAGCCTTAGCTACCACCTTTTTTCGCCTTGATTATTATAGTGCCCTCTATATTGGTCTTCTTGCCTCTGCTGTGGCTCTCAAAGTGGGATTCATGGGCAGATGACCTGTGCAGTCACCCAGGGCTTCACACTCAAAGGGCTCCATGCTTCGTTTTAAGCTCTACTATTGCCAACTTGAAATTCTTAATAATTTTATCTTTAAACTTGTATTTTGTAAGTGAAGCCCAATGGGACAATAGAGTACATGTATGAGCAGGGGAGATATATGCAATATGTGTGCCTGCCATTTTTTGCTGTTCCATTTCCATACAGTAGCCATGATGCCTCATGAGCACAGGATTCCAGTGGACCCATGATATGTGGGAGTTCAGTAAGGCTCGAAGTGAGTACAAAAGAAATGTGCTGAGTCTCAGTGAGCACAGAAAAGCCATGCTTTCCACTGGGGAATCAGATCTTGCTTTGAAGAAACAAAGAAGGCAATGACATTCTAAAAATCTTCCAGGCCAGGAGTGGTGGCTCATGCCTATAATCCCAGCACTTTGGGAGGCTGAGGCGGGAGGATCACCTGAAGTCAGGAATTCAAGACCAGCCTGGTCAACATGGCGAAACCCTATCTCTACTACAAAAAATTAGCCAGGTGTGGTGGTGCACACCTGTAATCCCAGCTACTCGGGAGGCTGAGTCAGGAGAATCTCTTGAACTCAGGAGGTGGAAGCTACAGTGAGTCGAGATGGCACAACTACACTCCAGCCTGGGTGACAGAGCAGGACTCTGTCTCAAAAAAACAAAAAACAAATGTTTCTGAGACTTGCCAGAGCCTTCCCCTACAGTTGCATTCTACACAATGATACTCAAAAGGAAAAGGGGATTGGGAATCCAGCCTGCACTCTGCCTGTCCTGCTTTGCATCCTGACATGGGGGTGCACTAATGACCTTAGACCAAGGAAAAGAAGCCACTATTTTGGGGCCCCCGCTTGATAGTAGTGTGTCTAATCTCCAAAGTGCATGCAAATCAATTTGGGATCTGCAGATTCTTCTTTAATTGGTCTGAGATGAGACCTGAGGTTCCTCATTTTTGCGTACTCCCCAGGGGTGTACCATGCTGTGTCCAAGGACCACATTTTGAGTAACAAGGCTTTAGAGGACCTTGCTCTTGGATTTCTCATGCCATGCCACTTTGACATGAAAACCCATTTTCAGCTAGGCATGGTGGCACATGCCTGTAGTGCCAAGTACTCAGGAGGCTGAGGCAGAAGGACTGCTTGAACCTAGGATTTCGTGTCCAGCCTGAGCAAGATAGCAATACTCTATCTCTTAAATACACACACACACACACACACACACACACACACACAATTCTAGTTCAGTTACCCAGGACTATGTATTTTCCTACTCAAACAGTTGAAAGTTCACTTCTAACTGTTTGCTGGGAGAAGAAGGAATGGTGAATAGAACTTGGATTACTAGGACAGAGTGTTCAGATGTATATGGACAAAAAGCCCTTTTCGGATAGGGTGGAGTTCAGGGTGGGAAAAGAAGGGGAGTAGGCTTGAAGTTATGTACCTATATTGAATTTTTTTTTTTTTTTTTTTTTTTTTTTTTTTTTTTTTGATAGAGTCTCGCTCTGTCACCCTGGCTGGATGGCTGGAGTGCAGTGGCACAATCTCGACTCACTGCTACCTTTGTCTCCCCTCCCGGGTTCAAGCGATTCTCCTGCCTCAGCCTCCAGAGTAGCTGGGACTACAGGCGAGTGCCACCACACCCAGCTAATTTTTATATCTTCAGTAGAGGTAGGGTTCCACCATATAGGCCAGGCTGGTCTTGAACTCCTGACCTCGTGATCCGCCTGCCTCGGCCTCCCAAAGTGCTGGGATTATAGGCGTGAGCCACTGCGCCCAGCCACCTACATTGAATTCTGAGTCCAAGAATTCTAAATCGGTACCTGAATCTTTGAGGTCACTATGAAGTTAGTAAAGTCAAGGTAGAAGGGTAGAACACTTTCTCTTTTTTTTGAGATGGAATCTCTCTGTCATCCAGGCTGGAATGCAACGGTGCCATCTCGGCTTACTGCAACCTGCCCCTCCCAGGTTCAAGCAATTCTCCCATCTGAGCCTCCCAAGTAGCAGGGATCACAGGCATCTGCCATAATGCTCGGCAAATGTTTTGTATTTTTGTAGAGATGGGGTTTCACTATGTTGGCCAGGCTGGTCTTGAACTCCTGACCTCAGGTGATCCACCCGACTCAGCCTCCCAAAGTGCTAGGATTATAGGTGTGAGCCACCATGCCCGGCCAGAACACATTTTATTTATTGGTTGGTTAGATTGGTCTACAGTTTTTAAATAGACTTAAGGGTATGTAGGCTTCTGTTTGCACTCTTGCCCCATGCTCTCCAAATGTTGGGGGCAAATATGTGGAGTTTCATCCAACTTGGGGAAGAGGCATCTTTTTTGGATAAAGGCACTTTCCACTGCCCCTTCCACTCTTCAAGGCCTAATCTTCACAGTCTCTAACTATATCTGCCTAGAGAGAACACTTATTTCTAATTCACACTAAGGCTCAGTGTAGTCTAGTAGAAGACAGAATTTCTTAAAAGTAAAAGTGAACATGAAATAGAAAATATAAAAGAGCTTTGGACATAGTAAAAGTATTCTCATGAAATACAGTTCTTATATACATATACATGAAATGTGTAAGCTGCTGATATTATGAAATATGTCTTTTTCTTTTAGTCATGGTCAAAAAAGTGTGAAAGCCTCAGCTCCAGATGGTGTGCAAGGCTGTCCCAATATGATGGTATATTACCTCTCCAATATCACACTTGCAAGAAGTTCTCCTTCCCCAGCCCTGCCTTTCGCCCACTCCACATTCTGACTACAATGAACTTTTTTCCATTTCTAGAAGCCCCCCATGTTTATCTTACCCCTCTGCTTTGACACATGTTGTTCCTTCAGCCTGGATTCCTCTTTCACTACCTCTTCACCTAGATAATGCCTATTCAGACTTGAGGTCCCAGTACAGCCTTCTCCAACCCTAAGTCTCAGTAAGTCACTCTTCCTAAGGCCTACAAGCATCCTTTCTCCTCTCATTGAACTAATCACCATGTTGTATAACTGCTTAGCTGAGTTTTGGTCTTGTGAGGGAAGTTTTGGTTTTGTGAGTTCATCTGTGTCTCTATTATTTAGCATATAATCTGGCATATAGCAATTGCTCAACAAATCATGTTAAATTGCATCAAATTGAAAATATATTTTTTCTATTTTCTATTTAAAGTATGTTACACTGTTATGTATGTATGACTTTGAACTTAAATATTTTCAAGTACTCTGATTATTTTCTTAGGATAGAGCCCTAGAAGCAAAATTATCACTGTGTCCAAGAATATAATAATTTTAAAGCTTGACATATATTGCCAAATTAATTTCCAAAGGTTTTCATTGTCTTAAACCTGTTTAGAACTAGTGACAGTTTTACAACATTTAGGCAAACTCATCCACGACTATGCTGTATCTCTCCATTTACATGTCTTACATGTATTTCTCAATATAAGTTTTATAATTTTCCTGATATGTGATCATCATATCCAAAGGTGCACATGTTTTATATATGTTTGTGTAGGTATATGTGTGTGAATACAAACACACTTGTATGTAAAATCATCGCAATTGTGAAACAGAACTCTTTTCCATCATATTTGATTACAAGATATTGCTGGTATATAGAAAAGTTAATGGTGTCATTGATTGCATTTTCTCTTTCTTTCTTTCTTTCTTTCTTTCTCTTTCTTTCTTTCTCTTTCTTTCTTTCTTTCTTTCTTTCTTTCTTTCTTTCTTTCTTTCTTTCTTTCTTTTTCTTTCTTCCTTCCTTTCTTCTCCTTCCTTCGTTCCTTCTTTCTCCTTCCTTTCTTCCTTCCTTCCTTCCTTTCTTTC
Organism: Rhinopithecus roxellana; assembly: GCF_007565055.1. Classification (NCBI taxonomy): domain Eukaryota; kingdom Metazoa; phylum Chordata; class Mammalia; order Primates; family Cercopithecidae; genus Rhinopithecus; species Rhinopithecus roxellana. The sequence continues at coordinate 141,291,809 of NC_044552.1, read as the reverse complement.
TTTCTTTCTTTCTTTCTTTCTTTCTTTCTTTCTTTCTTTCTTTCTTTTTTTGACAGAGTCTCGCTGTGTTGCCTAGATGGGAGTGCAGTGGCTATTCACAGGTGTCATCATAGAACATTGCAGCCTCAAACTCCTGGCTCAAGAGATCCTCCCACGTAGCTGGGACTATAGGCATGCACCGCAGTGCCCAGCTCAGTGACTGCTTTCTTATCTGCCTATTTTATTTAACTTTTTTATTAGTTATAAATATGTACAACCTTATCATCTGTAAATAACGATACATTTATCTTCTCTTTTTCATAGTTATCCTTATTTGTTTTACATCTCATTTTAATTGCTAGAATTTCCAGAACTTGTTAAATAATGGTAATAAGGGCAGATTATCTTTTGTAGTCCTTACATTAATGGAAACCTAGTATTTCAATGTTAAGTGTGATATTACCTGGGTTTCATAAAAGTATTCTTGATGTTTATGTTTCACTCAATTCCTAGTTTATTGTTATTAATACTTGTATGAACTGAATGTCTATGTTTCCCCACAATTCATATGTTGAAATCCTAAACCCCAATATGATGGTATTTGGTGGTGGGGCCTTTGTGAGGTAATTAGGATTAGATTAGTTCATGATGGTAGGACCCTCGTGATGAGATTAATGCACTTATCAAAAGAGGAGGAGACACAGGATCTCAATCTCTCTCTGCTTTCCGTCATGTGAGGATACAGTGAAAAGATAGCCATCTACAGACCAGGAAAAAGACCCTCAATGGATCTGCTGGTACCTTGATCTAGAACTGTGACAATAAATGGTTGTTGAACCACCTAGCCCATGGTAATTTGCTATAGGAGCCCAAACTAAGATAAAACTCAAAAGTGGATATTTATTTGTATCAAATGCCTTTTCAGCAACTATCTAAATAAATATATAGTTTCATCTCTTTGACCTTTTAAAATGATGTATTCGATCAAGTGTTACACAATAAATTCTTTTTTTTTTTTTGCGATGTGGTCTTACTCTGTCTCCCAGACTGGAGTGCAATGGCACAATCTCCGCTAACTACGACCTCCACCTCCCAGGTTCAAGTGATTCTCCTGCCTCAGCCTCCCTAGTAGCTGGGATTACAGGAGCCCACCATCAGATCCAGCTCATTTTTTTTTTTTTTTTTGTATTTTTAGTAGAGAATAGAAATTTTGTATTAGACTAGAGGTTTCACCATGTTGGCCAGGTTGGCCTCGAATTCCTGACTTCAGGTGATCTGCCCACCTTGGCTTCCCAAAGTGCTGGGATTACAGGTGTGAACAACCACACCCAACTTTTTATTTTTATTTTTATTTTTAGATACGGTCTCACTCTGTTGTCGAGGCTGGAGTGCAGTGGTGAGATCATAGCTCACTGCAGCCTCAAACTCCTGGGCTCAAGCCATCCTCCTGCCTCAGTCACCCAAGTAGCAGGTACCAGACACCATAACTGGCTCTTTTAGAACTTTTTAAAAATTAGTTGCAGAATTTAACTTGCAAGTACTTATTTCAGATTTTTAAATTATTTCTTTCTTCTTTCTTTCTTTTTCTTTTGTGACAGAGTCTCACTGTGTTGCCCAGGCTGGAGTGCAGTGATGTGATCTCGGCTCACTGCAACCTCTGCCTCCTAGGTTCAAGCAATTCTCCTGCCTCATCCTCCCAAGTAGCTGGGATTACAGGTGCCCGCCACTATGCCTGGCTAATTTTTGTATTGTTAGTAGAGACAGGGTTTCACCATGTTGGCCAGGCTGGTCTCGAACTCCTGACCTCAGGCCATCCACCTGTCTCAGCCTTCCAAAGTGCGGGATTACAGGCATGAACCGCAGCACCTGAAGTTTTTTTGTTTTTGTTTTTTTTCTTTTGACGGAGTTTCTTTTTGTTCCCCAGGCAGGAACAGTAGTTCGAACAGTTCAGTAGTTTGAACGAAGCTTATTGCAGCTTCCACTCCCCAAGCCCAAGCAATCCTCCCACCTCAGCCTCCCAAAGAGCTGGGACTACAGATGCATGCCACCATGCCTGGCTAATTTTTTATATTTTTTTTGTAGAGATGGGGTTTCACCATATTGCCCAGGCTGGTCTTGAACTTATGGGGTCATGTGATCATCCTGCTTCAGCCTCCCAATAGGCTAGGATTACAGGAATAAGCCACCGTGCCTGGCCCTTACATTTCTTTCATAATGTCAATTAGTCTGAATTTGGGTGTGTGTGTGTGTGAGTGCTCTGTTGGGTTTTGATATCAGAGTTTATGCTAATTTTATAAAATAAACTTAAAGTTTCTATCTTTTCTATTCTATGTAACAGTTTATATAACATTGTAATTATGAAAGAATCCATTCTTTGCCGGGCGCAGTGGCTTACACCTGTAATCCCAGCACTTTGGGAGACTGAGGTGGGCAGACCACCTGAGGTCAGGGAGTTCGAGACCAGCCTGACCAACATGGTGAAACCCCGCCTCTACTAAAAGTACAAAAATTAGCTGGGCATGGTGGCGGGCGCCTGTAATCCCAGCTACTCGGGCGGCTGAGGCAGCATAATTGCTCGAACCTAGGAAGCAGAGGTTGCAGTGAGCCGAGATCGCCCCACTGCACTCTGTGTACAGAGTGAGACTCCGTCTCAACAAAAGAAAAAAAAAAAGAAAGAAACAAAGGATCTATTCTTCAAACCATTTAGGCCAAAAACCTTTTAGGAAGTTAATTAGTTAACATCTTTTTCATTTCTACCATAGTTTTTGGTCTCTGTCTATTTTCTACTCGGGTTAATTTTGATAATGTATTTTTTCTTTTTTTCCTTTTTTTTTGAGACAGAGTTTCGCTGTCGTTCCCCAGGCTGGAGTGCAACAGAGCGATCTTGGCTCCCTGCAACCTCCGCCTCCCGGGTTCAAGCAATTCTCCTGCCTCAGCCTCCCGAGTAGCTGGGATTACAGGCATGCGCCAACATACCTGGCTAATTTTGTATTTTTAGTAGAGACAGGATTTCTCCCTATCAGTCAGGCTGGTCTCAAACTCCCTACCTCAGGTGATCCGCCTGCCTTGGCCTCCCAAAGTGCTGGGATTACAGGCGTAAGCCACAGCACCCGGACTTTACTTTTTTTTCAATTATTTTTTTACATTTTTTCCTCCATTTTTCCGTTTTAGAATTTACTTCATGTTATTTTATAGTTCTTTATTTCTGATTGAAGTGTGATGCTTAGCTCATTTACTTTCATTCTATATTTTTCCAAAGTGGAAACACATAAGATTATAAATTTGTCCCTAAGTGCAGCTTTGACTGCAGCCTATAAATATTACACTGAAATTTGGCTTTGACTTTGGAATTAAGCTAAAATCTGTGGTTACAATATTACACTTCATTTTTAGTCTGTGGAAGACTAAATTATCAAATGCTGACTTCAAAAGAATTCCTGGCGTCTATAAATTTGTGTGGAGCCAATGACTATGTGGTTGGGTAGATTACCACCATCTTTAATCAGAGTAAGTCCAACATTAACACAAATAAGGCCTGTTATTTGGATATGTTTTTAATATCCGAATAGAGGGAAAATGGAAGTCATTACAAATATAATATTATTAATATACTGCATTAGCTTTTTTTTTTTTTTTTGAGATAGGATCTTGCTCTGCTGCCCAGGCTGAGTGCAGTGACATGCACATGACTCACTGCAGCTTTGACTTCCTAGGCTCAAGTGATCCTCCCACCTCAGCCTCGTGAGTAGCTGGGACTATAGGCATGTGCCACCATGTCCAGGTAATTTGTGTGTGTGTGTGTGTGTGTGTGTGTGTGTGTTTGTTTTTTTGGTTTTTTTTAGAGATGGGATTTTGCCATGTTGCTCAGGCTGGTCTCCAACTTCTGACCTCAAGCAATTTGCCCACCTTGGCCTCCCAAAGTGCTGGGATTACAGACATGAGCCACTGTGCATGGCCTGGAAATTCTTTATATCCCCTAAGAATGATGTTAAAGCAGAATGTCAAATTTGCCACTACCAAACTTTACTAGGTGGAAAAATTCTAAAACAATATGTAAACATCCATGGTAAATGATCTTTAATGCAGATATTATAAAGAGTATGAAAAAAAGGAAAAAACAGTAGAATAGTCAGAAAACAGCCTGCCTTAATTGAAAGCAAACATCTATTTAGTATGGCAAACATGCAGCAGATTCCTGCAGGAGGAATCTAGCAGGTAACAGTGCTGAGAAATTTGTGTTCCTCCATGCTAGTCTTAGGCATTTATAATTTGATGATAGAATTGCAATGATAATTAAATTGTTTTTAGAGATGGAACTCATTCTTTTGCCCAGGCTAGAGTGCAGTTGGAGATCATAGCTCACTGAAGCCTGGAATTTCTGGGCTCCAGAGAGCCTCCTGTCTCAGCCTTCGGAGTGGCTGAGATTACAGGTGCTAGCCACTGTTCCTGGCAATAATTAAAGTTAAAAAATTAAAATATCAGGTTTTATTTTTGTGTTCTAGAAGTTTATTTTATCATTATGATACTCATATTTGGCCTTGGTCTTGTTGAATATTGATTTTAATGCTCAGCTTTTTCTTATTCAGCCCAAATGTTTATTGTAATTCTATTTTGATCTTTAATTTTTTGTTTAATCCAAAATACACTTAGAATAATTTATTTTAATTTTTGTTTTAAAATCAAATTGGCCCGGGCGCGGTGGCTCATGCCTGTAATCCCAGCACTCTCTGAGAGTCCGAGGCGGGCAGGTCATGAAGTCAAGAGATCTAGACCATCCTGGCCAACATGGCGAAACCCCATCTCTACTAAAAAACACAAAAATTAGCTGGGTAGCCGGGTGTGGTGGCGGGCACCTGTAGTCCCAGCTACTCGGGAGGCTGAGGCAGGAGAATGGCGTGAACCCGGGAGGCAGAGCTTGCAGTGAGCCGAAATGGGGCCACTACACTCCAGCTTGGGTGACAGAGCAAGACTTTGTCTCAAAAAACAAACAAACAAAAAAATTAGCTGGGCATGATGGCATGTGCCTGTAGTCCCAGCTACTTGAAAAGAATCGCTTGAACCTGGGAGGCGGAGGTTGAAGTCAGCCGAGATCCAGTCACTGCACTCCAGCCTGACAACAGAGCAAGACTCCGTCTCAAATAAATAAATAAATAAATAAATAAATAAGTACATAAATACATAAATAAATAAAATCCAGTTAAATATTCTAACTGGGGCATAGTTTTTGACTAACCTTTTGTGGTTAATTTGTAGGGGTAGGAATTCAGAAGATTTAGGCTATTCGATTTTGCTTTTTAAAATTTGTTGGCTGGGCGCGGTGGCTCACCCCTGTAATCCCGGTACTTTGAGAGGCCGAGGCGGGTGGATCACCTGAGGTAAGGAGTTCAAGACCAGCCTGACCAACATGTTGAAACCCCGTCTCTACTAAAAATACAAAGAATTAGCCGGGTGCGGTGGCTCAAGCCTGTAATCCCAGCACTTTGGGAGGCCGAGACGGGCGGATCACGAGGTCGGGAGATCGAGACCATCCTGGCTAACCCGGTGAAACCCCATCTCTACTAAAAAAATACAAAAAACTAGCCGGGCGAGGTGGCGGGCGCCTGCAGTACCAGCTACTCGGGAGGCTGAGGCAGGAGAATGGCGTAAACCTGGGAGGCGGAGCTTGCAGTGAGCTGAGATCCGGCCATTGCACCCCAGCCTGGGCGACAGAGACAGACTCCGTCTCAAAAACAAACAAACAAACAAACAATACAAAGAATTAGCCGGGCATGGTGGTGGGTGCCTGTAATCCCAGCTGCTCCAGAGGCTGAGGCAGGAAAATCGCTTGGACCCGGGAGGCGGAGGTTGCAGTGAGCCGAGATGGCGCCATTGCACTACAGCCTGGGCAACAACAGCAAAACTCCATCTCAAAAAAAAAAATTTTATTGCAGGTTTTTTTGTGACCTAGAGCATGATTTTTGTCAGCATTCTGTAAATGCTTGAAAAGTTGTATTCTCTGTAAATACCAAGTTCAACATATATATATAATACTACTTTAAACTTACTAATAAAATTACTTAATATTATTGTCCTTATTTATTGTCAGCCTTAGCCTAGGAAAGTGCAGTATTAAAACCTCCTATGGCAATTTTAATTCCTTTTCATGCAGTTTTATTTCTTCCCATCCCTAAGGCTATGTTTTCCTTCTACCCGGTAACTACCCTTTCTATACTCTAACACTTGCACCTCTTTTCCAGTTATAGAATGGGTTTTGAGCATTTTTAGACTTTGGGGTTTATATGTGTACTCTTTTCCCTAACCAACATTTACACAAAGTAAATATACACATGACTGAATCCATTTAGCAACTGATTTAATATTTTAAAAGTTATATTCTTCATTTATTTATATGCAAATTCCTCTATATAAAATTGCCAACTTAGCAATAAATTTAAATAATTGTCAAGATCATGAAAAAGGAGGTAGATGAAAATCTGCTTATATAACAGAAATACTCAAAGACTTTTATTATGGAATTGTTTGTGATGGATAAAACAAAAAAACAAAAACAAACAAAAACCCATCCAAATGCTCACCAGTAATAGGATGGCTATAGAAATTATGAAACTCCTATAAAGTAAAATCTATGCAACTATTGAAAATTGAAGTATATGAAGTATGAAGTATACTGACAAGGGAACGTGCCCAAATATACATATTAGGTGAAAAAGCTAGTTATGGTCATAAGATAACATGTATGATATGAAACCATTCTTGTTAAACATGTGAAAATAATATTAGTATCTAGAAAGAAAAAAACTGAAAGAAATACAGATTATATTTTTATATAGCAGCTCTCTTTGGCAATGAGATTACAGGACATTTTTATTTCTATTTCATATGTTTATATAATGGTTGAATTTTTTACTGAAGCATGTATTATCTTTTATAACGAAAATATTTAAAATAAAAGTAGGACTACAGATACACAAGTTAGTAGTCTGATAAACTATATGATTATCCTTGTCTTCTTGGAGAATTCTGTGATTGAGTTATCTAGGACTTTTATTTCCTCATATGCTTCTTGCTGGCTTTTCATCTCTTCACTAATCTCTATGCAAATACAGGGAGAGAAGAACTAGTCACATTTTGTCAGCTGAGTTGAAAAAATAGATACAATAATGCAATTAATTTATACAAATGGTTAAGTCTCAAGTGACTCTATTCTAATTGGGTCCTTTTGTGCTAGATTAAAGACCTCAATCTAGCCAAATAAAGAGAGGGAGTATTATTTATTTTAAGGAAACATGTTCAGTAGAACTTTCTGCAAAGATTGGAAAAGTTCTATATTGATGTGTTCATCTCAAGTCACATGTAGCTACTGGGCACTTGACATGTGGCTAGTGTGGCTGAAGAACTGAATTTTAGACTTTATTCTATTTTTTTGTTTGTTTTTTGAGATGTAGTCTTGCTCTGTTGCCCAGGCTGGAGTGCAGTGGTGCAATCTCGGCTCCCTGCAAGCTCTGCCTTCTGGGTTCATGCCATTCTCCTGCCTCAGCCTCCCGAATAGCTGGGACTACAGGCACCCACCACCATGACCGACTCATTTTTGTATTTTCAGTAGAGACGGGGTTTTACTGTGTTGGCTAGGATGATCTCAATCTCCTGACCTTGTGATCCGCCAACCTTGGCCTCCCAAAGAGCTGGGATTACAGGCGTGAGCCACCATACCTGGCCGACTTTATTATAATTAATGTAAGTAGCCACATGTAGCTAGTTGCTATGGTTTTGGACATTTTCATTCTAGTTTAGAAGAAACTGAAGAAACAACAAAATGCAATTAACTTGGTTAAATGTAGTGAAAAGCACATGCAGAAGTGCTGGTAGGTTTCATCTTCATCTTGCTCTACCCTGGTCTGTAGCCTGTTCTTTTACCCAATTGTGAGCCCTGGTAACCAACAGTGACCACAGGCCTGCCACCAGCCACAAAACAGCCATTTTTTTGAGACAAAAATCTCGTCCTGGAGTGCAGTGCTACAATCTCGGCTCACTGCAGACTTGACCTCCTGGACTCAAGCAGTCCTACCTCAGCCTCCCAAGTAGCTGAGACCACAGGTGTGCACCACTTTGCCCTGCTAGAGATGGGGGTTTCACCATGTTGCCTAGGCTGGTCTTGAACTCCTGAGCTCAAGCAATCTGCCGGCCTCAACCTTCCAAAGTCCTGTGATTACAGGTGTGAGCCACAATGCCTGGCCAAGAACAGCCTTCTAGATAGTTCCTTTCCATGGTCTCACTCCAGGAACAAGACATGGTTGGCTTCCAGATTGTCCTGTAAGCTCTCCTCATTCTCCCAGCCTTGTGAAGGGCTGGTTAGTGACATTGCTCATTCTCCAAGTCTCCCTTTTGGATCATTACTTTCTCAGCTTCTCTTATCTCATATAAATTAGTATTCCCATAATAAAACCTTTATTTCATAATACTCATAGTGGTTTTGCTTTCCTGATTGTTTCCTCACCGACACACACTTGAAATCTCTTACTCTACCTTCCTCTCCAACTCCGTCAGTGATACAAACAACCACCCAATTGCTCCCTTACTCCCTACTTTCAGTCCATCATTAAGTCCTTGGCAAACTATATTTGAAAATACACTGTGAATATGCCCACTTCTATTTCCTTCACCACACCTTTAGTCCAAGTAACTGCCACCCCTCATCTGGTTCCACTTCTATCCTCAACCTCCAATAACTATTCAGTTTCTAAAGTTCTAAACACTAATTTTATTTCATCTTATGTTTGTTTGTTTATTTATTTATTTTTTGAGACACAGTTTCACTCTTTTTGCCCAGGCTGGAGTGCAGTGGCACAATCTAGGCTCTCTTGGCTCACTGCAACCTCCGCCTCCCTAGTTCAAGTGATTCTCATGCCTCAACCTCCCCTGTAGCTGGGATTACAGGCACGCACTACCGTACCCAGCTAATTTTTGTAGTTTTAGTAGAGACGAGGTTTCGCCATGGCTGGTCTTCAACTCCTTGCCTCAAGTGATCCATCTGCCTCATCCTCCTGAAGTGCTGGGATTACAGGCGTGAGCCACCACACCCTGCCCTAAATACTAATTTTAAACATTTGAAATCTTTCAGTGATTTCCTGTGTAATCTGGCTTCCTGCTAACTTCTCCAAATTCATCCTGGGCCCTGCTTATTTATAGTTTCTGCTGTCTTATAACTTAGTTTGACATGACCTCTTATAGCCCCAGCTCTAACTCCCTCCTCATTACACTGATTCTACCTTTGGTTTTTTTTTTCTATAGGAATCTTCTGGTTCCAGACGCTGGTCCAATTAGTTGTGGCAAGGCAAGGATGAGTGGGTGTTGCAGAGTAAGACAGCCTAGGCTGCTCCCTTAGCAGGAGCTTTGGGTGGAGTCACCCTGGAAAAGAGCTTTCAGATACACCATGATGGACATGTTCGGTGAAAACAACTATCACAATAGTTTTCTTTTTTTGTGCAATGAATCATCTTGAAATCTGAACAACCAAGATTGCTCTTATTCTGGAGCTCCATTTAGATTAGCATGGGAATACCTGGATAAAAACCATTGTTTGGGTTTACGTTTACATTATCCCTGTCTTTTTTGTAGTTACTGGTATATACTCTGTGGCTTCTGGCAATTTAATCCATTACCTTCTATCATAAAAGTTAAAAGCCAAAAAGCTGAAATGACACTGAGTTTCTAACCTTTAAGAAAAAAAAAAAAAAGGCCGGGCGCGGTGGCTCACGCCTGTAATCCCAGCACTTTGGGAGGCCAAGACAGGTGGATCACAAGGTCAGGAGATCGAGACCATCCTGGCCAACATGGTGAAACCCCGTCTCTACTAAAAATACAAAAATTAGCCAAGCCTGGTGGCGAACGCCTGTAGTCCCAGCTACTCGGGAGGCTGAGGCAGGAGAATGGCGTGAACCCGGGAGGCAGAGCTTGCAGTGAGCCGAGATCGCACTACTGCACTCCAGCCTGGGCGACAGAGTGAGACTCTGTCTCAAAAAAAAAAAAAAAAAAAAAAAGATAAAACCAACACAAAGAATGTTTAACATTTCTAGTATGTTTAAAACATCAGCCTTCTTTTAATGAATAAACAATTATTTTAGCTCACTGTTAGATTTACAGAAAAATAAGAAGGTACAGAATTTCCGTTTACCCTCTCACCAACACCTCCTCCACCCCCTAGTTTCCTCTATTATTAACATATTGCATTAGTCTGTGTATTTCTTCATTTGTTACAATTGACAAATGAATACTAATACATTCTTATTAACTAGAGTCTATAGTTTACATTAAGGTTCACTATTTGTTTTACATTTTATGAGTTTTGACAAATATATAATGACATGTCTTCATCATTACAGCATCAGATAGAATAATTTCACAACTGTAAAAAATCCCATGTTCAATGTATTCATTTCTCCTTCCCTTCCCCTGAGCCCCTGGCAAGGACTGATTTTTTTTTTTTTTTTCTGAGATGGAGTCTCACTCTGTTGCCCAGGCTGGAGTGCAGTGGCGCGATCTCGGCTAATGGCAAGCTCGGCCTCCTGGGTTCATGCCATTCTCCTGCCTCAGCCTCCCGAGTAGCGGGGACTACAGGTGCCAGTCACCATGCCCAGCTAACTTTTTGTATTTTTTAGTAGAGATGGGGTTTCACCGCGTTAGCCAGGATGGTCTCGATCTCCTGACCTCGTGATTCCCCCGCCTCGGCCTCCCAAAGTGCTGGGATTACAGGCATGAGCCACCGTGTCTGGCCTAACTACTGATTTTTTTTACTGTCTCTATAGTTTTGTCTTTTCCAGAATGTCATATGATTGTAATCATAGAGTATATAGCCTTTTTTGATTGGCTTCTATTACTTAGCAACAAGTACTTAAGATTCCTCCATGTTTTTTTGTGGTTTTATATGTTATTTCTTTAGAGTGCCAAATAATATTCCATCCTGTATGTATCACAGTTTGTTTATTCATTCACCTATTGAAGGACATCTTGGTTGCTTCCAATTTTTGGCAACTGTGAATAAAGCTACTGTAAACATTGGTGTGCAGGTTTTGGGGTAGACATGTTTTTAACACATTCGAGTAAATACCAGAGTGTGATTGCTGGATTGTATGGTAACAGTATGTTTAGTTTTGCAAGAAGCTGCCAAACTGTCTTCCAAAGTGACTATACCATTTTGCATTCCCACCAGCAATGAATGTAAGTTCCTGTTGCTCCACATCCTCATCAGCATTTAGTGTTGTCAGTGGTTTGGATTTTGGCCATTCTAATAGGTATATAATACTATCTCACTGTTTTTTAAAAATATTGATATAGAATATTTGTACATATTTATAGGGTACATGTGGTATTTTGATACATGCTACAATGTGTAATGGTCAACTCAGGGTATTTAGGATATCCATCACCTTGAACATTTATAATTTATTTGTGTTGGGAACATTTCAAATCTAGTAATTTTGAAATATACAATATATTGTTAACTATAGTCACCCTCCTGTGCTATCAAACCCTAGAATTTATTCCTTCTATCTAACTGTATATTTGTACCAATTAACCAACCTCTCTTCAACACGCCTCCCTCCCCTCAGACTCTGGTAACTATCACTCTGTTCTCTACCTTCAAGAGATGAACTTTTTAAACTCCCACACATGAATGAGAACATGTGATATTTGTCTTTCTGTGCCTGGTTTATTTCATTTAGCATAATGGTCTCCAGATTCCATTTATCTTGCTGCAAATGACAGAATTTCATTCTTTTTTTATGTCTGAGTAATATTCCATTGTGTATGTATACCACATTTTCTGTTATCCATTCATCCACTGATGAACACTTGGGTTAATTTCATATCTTGGCTATTTTCTGTTTTAATTTGCAAGTCCCTGATGACATATGATATTCAGCATGTTTTCACATGCTTATTTGCCATTTGTACATCCCCTTTGGTGGGCTATCTGTTCAGATTTTTTGCTCATTAAATTTTGTTGTTGTTGTTGTTGCCAAGTGTAGTGGCTCATGCCCGTAATCCCAGCATTTTGGGAGGCCGAGGCGGGTGGATCACTGAGGTCGGGAGTTCTAGACCAGCCTGTCCAAAATGTTGAAACTCTGTCCCTACTAAAAATACAAAAATTAGCCAGACCTGGTGGCAGAAGCCTGTAATCCCAGCTACTAGGGAGGCTGAGGCATGAGACTTGCTTGAACCCAGGAGGTGGAGGTTGCAGTGAGCCAAGAGTGTGCCACTGCACGCCAGCCTGGGAAACAGAGCAAGACTCTGTCTCAAAAAAAAACAAAAAACAAAAAAAATTTTTTTTTTGTTTTTTATTTGCCTAACACTTGATATCAACATTTTTGCCAATTTTTAAATTAGATTGTGTGTTTTCTTATTGTTGAGTTTTAAGAATTATTTGTGGCCGGGCGCGGTGGCTCACGCCTGTAATCCCAGCACTTTGGGAGGCCAAGACGGGCGGATCACGAGGTCAGGAGATCCAGACCATCCTGGCTAACACGGTGAAACTCCCCTCTACTAAAAAAATACAAAAATTGGCCGGGCGCGGTGGCTCAAGCCTGTAATCCCAGCACTTTGGGAGGCCGAGACGGGCGGATCACGAGGTCAGGAGATCGAAACCATCCTGGCTAACACGGTGAAACCCCGTCTCTACTAAAAATACAAAAAAATAGCCGGGCGAGGTGGCGGCGCCTTGTAGTCCCAGCTACTCGGGAGGCTGAGGCAGGAGAATGGCGTGAACCCGGGAGGCGGAGCTTGCAGTGAGCTGAGATCTGGCCACTGCGCTCCAGTCTGGGTGACAGAGCGAGACTCCGTCTCAAAAAAAAAAAAAAAAGATGTGAGAGATTGTACAAAGCTTTTCTTGATTACTAGAAACATTAGGTTGAATGGCTTCTATGGTCTATTTCGACATTAGGTTTTTATGGTTCTATGGAAAAAGTGTGCTGTGAATTTTCACCATGTGAACTGAAGGGTTCCCTGGCCCATTATAAAATTAATATATGTTAATGGCAAGAAATTTAGAAAATGCAGTAAAGAAGAAAATATGCCTTAAAAAACAAAACAAAACAAAAACAGTGTGGCGGTGTGGCATTGACTGGGTGAAAGAATTTTGGACGAGTGAAAAATCCAAACGGGCCTGCCTATATTCCTTTCTTTCATTAGTTGACGACTCAACAGGGCTGCACCTTCTCACTGTTTCAAAGCTTACATGGATGAAAAGACAGCAATGAAACTAATGAATAATCTGCCAGGAGTAGTGGCTCACGCCTGTAATCCCAGCACTTTGGGAGGCTGCGGTGGGTGGATCACCTGAGGTCAGGAGTTTGAAACCAGCCTGGCAAACATGGTGAAACCCTGTCTCTACTAACAATATAAAAATTAGCCGGGTGTGGTGGTGGGTGCCTGTGATCCCAGCTACTGGGGAGGCTGAGGCAGGAGAATCGCTTGAACCTGGGAGGCGCAGATTGCAATGAGCTGAGATCTCCCCACTGCACTCCAGCCTGGGCGACAGTGCAAGACTCAAAAACAAACAAACAAAAAACCAAAAAACGAGCCCTGGCACGGTGGCTCACGCCTGTAATCCCAGCACTTTGGGAGGCCAAGTCGGGCAGATCACGAAGTCAGGAGTTCGAGACCAGCCCGGCAAACATAGTGAAACCCCCGAGTCTAACAAAAATACAAAAAAATTAGGTCATGGTGGCGGGCACCTGTAATCCCAGCTATTTGGGAGGCTGAGGCCAGGAGAATCACTTGAACCTGGGAGGTGGAGGTTGCAGTGAACCGAGATCACGTCACTGCACTCCAGCCCAGGTGACAGTGCGAGACTCTGTCTCAAATAAAAAGAAATGCCAGTATCAAAGAAGGCCAGGCTGAAGCCAGAAAGTGTCTGAGATGAGCTGGGGAGACAGGTGGGACAGATCTTGGAGAGCTTTGTTGATCTAGTTAAGGATTTTGGCTGTTGTTCTAAGTGTAATTGGAAGCTAATGAAGGGTTTTAAGCAGATGCACCATAGGATCTTACTTGCAATTAAGAGAGAGGAGGTCAAGGGAGGGAGAGAGCCTACACAGGAGACAGAGTCATACGGAAAGATGACCTGGGCTTTAAACAGATTAGAAGAGCTGTAAGAGTGGATTAATCAGGAGGCTATGCCATTAGTACAGGTGGTAGATAATGGTGGCTTCACCTGGGTGGTTGCAACATACAGATAAATGGAGATATATTTGGGAGACAGATTGACAGGACTTGATTAACTGATATGGCAGTGTAGAGAAGGAAGTGCCTTGAATGGTCAGCTACAGCAATTCATGTGGGGGACGTTCATTGAGATGGGAACTGTACATGGAAGATTGGGGGAATATCACGGGCTCAGTTTCCTGAAATGCTGATCTGGAGTGCCAGAAAGCCCACATAAACGTTGAGGGCGTGGCTAGAGAAAGGAATTAGATGTCAGAGAAGAGCTAGAGATTTTAATTTGGGAGTCTTTACCCAGGTCAAGGCACTTTTTAAAAAAAAATTTAACACCCAGGAAGGTCTAAACAAAGTGTTATATGTTTCAGACCATTTTAATTCTTGTTTAATCTATATAGTATGACTCTATTTTCATAGTTTTCTCTTAAACATTTTGTTTTTCATGTATATCATTAACCACAACCTCTGCGTTGTGAACAAAAATCCCTAAGGCTGAAGTAGCTGAATACCACATATGTTTGACAGTAAGGAATCTTAGGTGGTGATCTCAAATCCTTACTAAACAGGTTGGCTATGTGGTGCTTTGGGTAAAACGTACTTCATATTTCATCCAGGTAGCTACGAAAATAATCTAGCATTTTATGTGCTTGTGCACTTTGGAGAGCGCTTACCTAACTTTTCCTCAGACCATTGATTTGTTATAGTACAGAGCTCATCTGGGGAACCAGTAAGCTCTTAAAAATAAGCTTTTTAATCAAAAGGACATTGTTACTATTTTTCATTACAGCTGCCCTGGATAAAATTAGTATCCATATCGCGTCTGTAATTCAAATGCCTTTGTCTTCTTTCTTGTACCTAGTAAACGATTACAAAGGAAATGTCACTTCACCTAAGACTTAGTTGCCAAGGTTTTATTTTTGTTTAAAAAAGAAAGACATTTTTCTCAAAGTTGTTCTAACCACGCAGCTTTGTGCTGTTTCAAGTCGCTCAAACTGTGCCAGGAAGAAGCCCTTAACTGCTTAAAAGGCCAGGGACTGAAACGGAGTATTGCACAACCCTTCACCACCGGGCGGTTTCGCTTCCAAATCTGGCCTTCGTGTCATCCCAAGGCGGGAGCCGCTCCTCGCTCCACTGGAGCCAGCCCCATTCCCCCTTCAAAAGCAGCCGGGGTTTCCTCGTCCAAGCCTGGGGCGCCCCTCCCATCGCCCAAGGTTCCCGTGAAAGCCGAGCCGCGCGGCTGCGAGGAGGCCCCATTGTCCAGCTGGGGAGACCGAGTCTCGAGGGGCGACTCCCGCACTCAAGTACCGCCGGTCCGGCAGAGCAAAGGTCTGCGGGTCTCCGAGCCGCTCCCCTCCCCCGCGGCCCCATTGTCTGCCTCGCCCCGCCCCGGGGGACACGTGCGCCTGCAGCTTCCCGAGGAGGAGAGTGCGGGGCGGTGGCAGCGGCGTGGACACCGCCTGGAACGGCTACGCGGCCGCGGAGCCGGGGGCGGGGGCCCGGCGCGCACAGACCGGTGGGTGCCCTCCGGGAAGCGGCAGTCGCACTCAGCGCCCACAGCACTCTGCACCGCCAGCCCCGGACCGGGCAGGGATGGGGCGGGCGGGAGCTCGGTGGGGGTGGCGTGCGCGTGGTGTCACGGTGGGGGTGGGGCGGGGCGGGGTGGGGAGATGCCAGTCTCCTGACAAAGGAGAACGAGTGGGACACGCTGAGCCGGCCCACCCCGCCTGGAGGGGAGAGGGAGGGGGAGTGTCGGGAGGGGAAGGGGCGGGCCTTTCATTCAGTCTCGGCCCCTCTGCCGCCGCCGCCGGAGCGGAAGGGCGGGGTCTTGTGCCTCCCCCACCCCCCACCTAAGGGTGAGTAGCGGGGAAGGCGGTGCGGCGTGGGGGGCGGAGCCCACGGGCGCGCGTCCCGAGGCGTAGGCTACGTCGTCACGTCAGCGCGGGAGAGAGAAAGAGAGGAGCCGACTCGGCAGGGACTGGGGGACGGGGCCGAGAGTGCGAGCAAGCAAGGGAGGGAGTGAGGGAGCGTGCGAGCCAGAAGGGGAAAGGCGGCTACTCGTGCCTGAGCGACCGCAGAGGGGAGTGGGAGCGGTGGGGGAAAGGAACGGGGGGCGGGAATAAGAAAGGCTGAGAGAAGGCGGACAGAGGCTAGTGGTGGTGGTGGTAGTGGGAGAAGGAGGAGCTGGAGGAGGGCAGGGGCTGAGGGAGTGAGTGAGTGAAGCGGACGCGCGAGAGAGGGGAGGGAAGGGAAAGGAAGGGGGGGGGGTCACGCGGGGGCGCGCGCGCGCACCGGGAGCGCGCTCGGAGGCGAGTGGAACTGGATCGGGTTTGCTGCCAGCGGCGTGAGCTTCGGCCGCCATTTTACAACAGCTCCACTCGCGCCGGACACAGGGAGCAGCGAGCACGCGTTTCCCGCAACCCGATACCATCAGACAGGATTCCTCCGCCTCAGCCCAACGGGGAGGTAACGACCGCCAGAGCCCGGGTCTGGGAGGGGAGCTCCATGACATTGTGGAGTGAGCTGGGGGAGGGTGGCGCGGGGAGAAACCGGCTTTTCTGGAAAATGGATTCCAAGGGGGAGAAGAGCACGTTGACTGGGGCTGCCTGGGAGTAGGCCGCAGCCCGCGCCGCCACTTCCTCCTCTCCATGTGCTGCTGCCGTTCGGGCTTTGTCTGCGGCGCTCTGGGAGGAGGCGCTTCCACGGTCCCGTGGCCCGCACGGACCGCGAGCGGCTTCAGAGTTGGTGCTGTCGTGGCGGTCGCCGCGGCGCGGGAGTGGGCGGAGAGGAGTGGGTCTCGTCCCGCAGCCGTGCGGCGAGCTTGGGCGGTGCTCACAGTCCCGCGGGCGTTGGGCTGTTCGCGGAACGCCCTCAAGCTGCTGGGTTGCCGGGCCGGCGCCGCAGTCACTGCACGGAGGGGTTAAGGGGTGGGGACCTGCACCGCGCGCCACGGGTCACGTCTCGGCCGGGCGGGCGGCCGGGGGTCGCCGGCGCCCGGGGAGCGCCCGGGGCGGAGAGCCATGTGTCACGGCGGAGACGGCAGCGCTGGGGGGCGGGGAGAGCCTGTGGCCTGGCGCCGCCACTGCCTCGGTGTTTAGGGGCGCGATTGTGCTGCTGCAGCTTTCTGGGGGCTCCGACCGCGGCTTCGGATTGATGTTGGGAACCAGTGATGGTCGTCTTGGTTTGGGATTCGTTGGGTTTCCGTTGAAGGAAGTTGTAGGACATTGGAAGGCGCAGAGCACGTGTTTCTAATGGGCTCCTGGCGGCCGCAGTGGTGAGACTGCCGCTCTCGGTGCGGAGTCAGGGGCGGGCTTTGGGGTGCGGGGTTGAAGGGTGGAGAAATTGGGTGGTGGGAAGGTGGCTTGTATGAGCGCTTTGTTCTTCGCTGGCTGTTGTTACCGATCTATAAGCGGCAGGCGGGAAAAGCGCGCACTTTGGGGGTTTATCTTTGAGAGAGACGAGCCCAGTTTTGCTTTCTCCACACACACCTCATTTTCCGAACGGGCACAGCTGCATGTGACACGCTGGCTCGTACCCGTGCTGATTGGGCTGTATTTGTAATATGGTTTTTCCTACGGAGTGTTAGCAGGTGAGTCAGGGGAGGTGCTAAGGAAGAATATAGTGAATCGGTCCTTCTGTGCCCTGTGCTCCAAATCTGGCTTGTCAGGCGATAGTGACTGTAAGGCTTTTTTTAAAGGGAGACACAGGCTAGCAGGTGTAGTCAATGGTAGAGAAAGTAAAGATGGGGCTCTCATATTGTCCTCTATTCTTTTTGAAGATCCTAGTTTAATTTTGCTTATTGCGTTTGAACAGATCTCTGGAAACATGGCTACAGAACATGTTAATGGAAATGGTACTGAAGAGCCCATGGATACTACTTCTGCAGTTATCCATTCAGAAAATTTTCAGACATTGCTTGATGCTGGTTTACCACAGAAAGTTGCTGAAAAACTAGATGAAATTTACGTTGCAGGTAAGAACTAACACTTGCAAAATTACATTATGAAATTTTTCTATTGGATTTCTGGCTTTGAGCTAAAATAGCAACTTTTTGTGGTTTCCAATAAGTGTGGGAACTGGAGTTTTGCTTGTTGTGATAGCTGGTTAATTTAAGTTTGAAGTAGAGGTTAAGATGTATAGAGGGAGGGAAAAAGAGAAGGTTAGGAGCTAAAGGCTGGCTTGCATGCTGGCCTGATGGATAAGTAAGTATATGATAGTAGCAACAGCTGCTAATGTTGGGAACAGGCCATGTGACTTTTTTGAGTATTTTTATAGTAGGATTCTTTTTAAATAACTTGGTAACTGTAGACTCGTTTTCTTGTCTTTTTGGTGCGGCTGTTAACTTTTTCTGGTGGTATTTGAAATGAGTAGAGGTTCAGTTGTCATGCTTGGTACTTTGTTGGTTGATTCTGGGATTCGTAAGCCTGTATACTGTAGACATACTGTAGTGCTCAGAGCTATCAGACTTTGGAGATAAAAGATGTAAAAGAAGTTAGCTCATTATTCTAAGTGTGGTTGGCAGGGCCTGTTTAGTTCAGGATGCAGTTCAGAGTGGCTGAAGTGTGTTTTTTTTTTTTTTTTCCAGATATGGATAAGGGGAGTAGAAGAATTGTAAAGGCACACATATACCTGTATTGCCAACATAGTCTTCTCAAAAAAATCTTTTCTAAAAATATTAAAAGCTGATAACCTTTATTTTTTCCAGGGCTAGTTGCACATAGTGATTTAGATGAAAGAGCTATTGAAGCTTTAAAAGAATTCAATGAAGACGGTGCATTGGCAGTTCTTCAACAGTTTAAAGACAGTGATCTCTCTCATGTTCAGGTAATGTTAATGTCAGTGTGAAAAGAGTTAAAAAATTTGAGTAGTTTTGATACTGTCTGCTAAATTTTATTAGACTCAGATATGGTTATTGTTAAATATTAATGGAACATTTTTTTGCAGAACAAAAGTGCCTTTTTATGTGGAGTCATGAAGACTTATAGGCAGAGAGAAAAACAAGGGACCAAAGTAGCAGATTCTAGTAAAGGACCAGATGAGGCAAAAATTAAGGTATGTCTTTCTATACTCCCTTTAGTTTTAAAGTTCTTTTAACTTTCCTAATTTTGGTAAATATTCCTTGGGTATGAAATGGATGTATGTTAGATGTTGAGATAATTCATCAATCTCTCCTAATTCCTGTTTTTTTTTTCGTTTCTTTTAACTATTTGTTTCTAAAGCAGTTTGCTGTGAAGTTTATCATGTTATCCAGCTACTGATGTTTAAATCTTCTATTGGTAGTTCTGATAAAAGATTAAGATAAATACACCCATCATACCTCTAGATTATTTTTTGAAAAGCTGGAAAGCCAGCTTACTGACAGTTCAATACTGGTGGAGAATGTACACTTGGCAACTGTTTTTCTTAGGACTCTCAAACCCCAGTCAATTTAGAATGTTAAACCTGCTGCCCTCCACTTCCATCAGTGTGGATTATTAGATTATTTCTCAAAGCAGCTTTAACAGTAAGATTGTTTAGTGTGTATATGTAAATGAGAAACTGAGGCTAGGAGGGGAAGGCTCTTTTTTCTGGTTTAAGATTATACTGAGTGGCTTCAAATTCAGCTCAGTTTTGATCTTTATACTGGCGAGTTTTCTTATTTATAGACAATGTGGGGATCATACTACTTTTTAACCTGGTGTGCTTTGTAGTGTGCCAGGGCTGTTGAGCCAAGCGTATGGTTTTAAAAAATCGGTTAAGGGTATAGGCCTTGAGCATTGTTGTATTGGTGTGGACACAGGGAAAGCCTAGAATATGGAAAAGGTTGGTATATGGATTTAGCTGTGTAAAGACAGCCATGAATTTGAGGCTTTCACAGATCTAGCTGTGAGTGAATTGAGTTTTATCTGTAAATCTAGTTTTTCCATAAAAGTGGTGTATAGTTGTCTCTATTGTAATTCAGTTGTAATTAAGTCTGCATTTGTGAGCTAGATAGAACTTACTAAAATTTTTAAACTTTTAGTTTGTGACTTTCAGTTTTTTTTGGAAGGGGATGGCTTACTTTATTTTTTTTTTTTTTTTATTTTTTTGTGGGGAGACAGTCTCACTCTGTCGCCCAGGCTGGAGTGCAGTGGTGTGATCTTGGCTCACTGCAACTTCCACCTCGCGGGTTCAATCAGTTCTCCTGCCTCAGCTTCCTGAGTAGCTGGGAATACAGGCAGGCACCACCAGACCCAGCTAATTTTTGTATTTTTAGCAGAGATGAAGTTTCACCATGTTGGCCAGGATGGTCTCGATCTCTTGACCTCATGACCCACCCGCCTCAGTCTCACAAAGTCCTGAGATTACCAGGTGTGAGCCACCACACCCGTCCGCTTAAATTTTTGATGAGACCTAAGTTGTGGTAAAATGGCATAGAGACATTTTTAGAGGAAGTTTGACAGAGGGAATAAGTTTTTCCTTTTTGTTTTTATGGATTGACAAAAAGTGTTATTTGGGTCATAATGATTAAGGTTAAAAAACTCCTTTATAGCACAGGGATTACATGTGAGAAAATGGAAAGATAAGCTATCAGTGATTGAGTTTATGTTATAGTCATAGATGTGAGCAAGTTTATAAATGTTTTTATGAATTACAGTATTTTTCATAAACATTTAGTGTCCTTTGAGTTAGAAGTTTTAAAAGTCTGTCCAGTAATTTTCAGAGACTTAGGTGACCCTAAATAATAGCATTTTGATACATTTTGTCAGATGGCTAGGGTTAGTGTGTTTTTATTTCAGAATGTACTAGCTAATGGAATTGGTTTTGTTTGGGAAACCACTTTGTGCTTCGTGGTTGAGACAGTGGAGAAGGGGAATAATTTGACTTTTTTCCTTCAGATAATGGAGGACTATGCTTCTTTTTTGTTTGTTTTTTGTTTTCTGTTTTTTGTGATGGAGTCTCGCTCTGTCACCCAGGCTGGAGTGCAGTGGCGCTATCTTGGCTCACTGCACTCTGCCCCTCCAGTTTTAAGCAGTTCTCTGCCTCAGCCTCTGGAGTAGCTGGGATTACAGGTGCGTGCCACCACGCTGGGCTAATTATTTGTATTTTTAGTGGAGACGGGGTTTCACCATCTTGGCCAGGCTGGTTTTGAACTCCTGACCTTGTGATCCACCCACCTCGGCCTCCCAAAGTGTTGGAATTACAGGTGTGAGCCACCACACCCGGCCTATACTTTTTTCTATACTTTGCCTAGAATAAGGAATAAATTCTTAATGCTTTGAGTAAATATGACTTGTGTAAATTTTAACAGTACATTTTGGGAATTAAAATGTAGAGGTTATGTAACGTTGCAGTCTCATAAAGGTTTAAAAGTCATTTTGGCTGTTACTTTTTCTGAATGACCCATGCTGTCCCATGAAATATGGCACATAAATGTCAAATAATAGGAGATTTTTTCCCCTGTAGCTCACAAGTTTCTAGACTTGGTTTGGGAAGTGTAATTTCTTCTGAGGTTGGCACAATGCCCAGAATGGCAGTATGTACCTAGGAGTGGGGTTATAGGGAATTTATTGGGTAAGAGATCCAGACTTGAAAGATACTCAACCAAATTAGGTACAATCATTTTTTAAGGTGGTGTTAATAGAGTAGTACATCTTGTCTTGAAAGTTGCTGATGGATTGATCTTTTTGTTGTCCATTAAGCACACTATTCAATTAAGTAGAGACTAGAAAGTAATTTGAACAAGACACTGGAATTTTGGTAATAATTTAGAAGTATAACAAGTACACATTAAGGGGAAATTTTGAAACAGACATCACAAACTTGTTTATGAGGGAACATGCCAAGATAATTGGAAAGATTTGAGCAAGGTGGATGTTAACTGCTAAACGTATGGGTGTGGTCTAGTGAATTAAATGTATTAATGACGTTTGAACTTTTCAAGGCACTCTTGGAAAGAACAGGCTACACACTTGATGTGACCACTGGACAGAGGAAGTATGGGGGACCACCTCCAGATTCCGTTTATTCAGGTCAGCAGCCTTCTGTTGGCACTGAGGTAAAGCAACTAAAAACTTGTACCTTTTGTAGTGAAAGCACAGGTATCTGGTTTCCTAAAGCAATTCTCCATGGTTTTTACTTAATATTTAATTTACAGATATTTGTGGGAAAGATCCCAAGAGATCTATTTGAGGATGAACTTGTTCCATTATTTGAGAAAGCTGGACCTATATGGGATCTTCGTCTAATGATGGATCCACTCACTGGTCTCAATAGAGGTTATGCGTTTGTCACTTTTTGTACAAAAGAAGCAGCTCAGGAGGCTGTTAAACTGGTAAGTTGTCCTTTTTTTCCTTTCAGTTTTCTCATTCACTGTCTTTAATATCAAGGTTTTTTCTTATTGTGCCTAAGAATTACCAAACATTTTTTGAAGTACTGATTTAGGCAGGTGTTTTTTTTTTTGTTTTTTGTTTTGTTTTTCCATATCACTGTGCAAGCATTGTAGTGATATTCTTTGCATGTATGGTTGATAGGATTCCGCATCTAAAAGGCAGCATGGTAGAATTCCTAGCAGTTGGTTCTTAGAAACATCTGGCTTAGTGATGTTTTTTGTCTGTTTGTTTAAATTTATAGGGATGTGAAAAGATTTAAGAAAAGTAACTGTGGTAAGGGCTCTCATACTTCCTGGCAGTACCTGAGCCATCCCTTTTTCTAAAATCACAAAAGACATTGTGATACATTTCTAGTTGATGAAACAAAAGATTTTATGGTGAGTGGCAATATTTGATTTAAAAATACCAGATGTTAGGTAAGGACCTGGTAATTTTTCCAACTTTTTAAAAAAGGAAATCTCTTCTCTTCTCTTCTCTTCTCTTCTCTTCTCTTCTCTTCTGACCGAGTTTCTCTCTTTTTGCCCAGACTGAAGTGGCGTGATTTCGGCTCACTGCAGCCTCCACCCCTTAGGTTCAAGTGATTTTCATGCCTCAGCCTCCCGAGTAGCTGGGATTATAGGCACCTGCCGCCACGTCCAGCTAATTTTTGTATTTTTAGTACAGATGGGGTTTCGCCATGTTGGCCAGGCTGGTCTCGAACTCCTGACCTCAGGTGATCCACTTGCCTCGGCCTCCCAAAGTGCTGGGATTATAGGCACGAGCCACCACACCCGGCCAGAAAGAGATTTTAATATTTTAAATTACAGTTAATATAACTCCTTTAAACTAGTTTTATTAAGTTCTGTGACTGAAGTGTTTCTGCAGTTTATAGTTGAAGAGTTGGGGGCTAATTTAAACCCATAGAACGTATCAAGCAATACAACTGGGGAGAACTTTTGTACAAGATAGCTCACTGTGCAACGTTTGTTAAATTTGCTTTATCTGGCTTATATATCCTGTGGGTAATTCCAGACAAACTTAAAATCTTCAGACTGATTCTTTTTTTCCCCTCCCTCCTGAGTTTTCCAACCCTTCCCTTACCATGAGGTCTATCACTTTAAGCAAGCCTTAAAGAGAAAAATAAAACTTGTAAGTCTTCCTTTTCTTTTTTTTGGGGAGATAAAATCTCACTCTGTCACCTAGGCAGGAGTGCGGTGGTGTGATCTTGGCTCGCTGCAATCCCCGCCTCCCAGGTTCAAACGATTCTCGTACCTCAGCCTCTCCGGTAGCTGGGATTACAGGCATGCACCACCACACCTGGCTAAATTTTGTATTTTTGGTAGAGACGGGGTTTCATCATGTTGGCCAGGCTGGTCATGAACTCCTGACCTCAGATGATCTGTGTGCCTCAGTCCTGCAAAGTGCTGGAATTGCAGACCTGTGCCCCTGCACCCGGCCAAGTCTTCCTTTTCTATATTGCGTGAATACCTCCAACTGGTTTGCATAATTGAGTATGATGGAAGTTTAACAGTAAAAAAGTATGCCACTTGAAAGAATATAAGTCTTTACAAAGAGAATTTGAGAATTTAGATATTTCTTTTCAAATCATGTCAGATTTTTCCCTTAAAAGAGTGCTTTCTATTTTAGAGGGAATTCAGATTTACTGGTAACCTTTGAGTTGTCAAAATTTTAGTTTCAGCAGTTGAATTTGAGGGGCATTTCGAGCTCTAGAAAGAGGTACCTTAGAAATCCTTTAGTTTTTATTGTTTGTTTTTTGAGACAAAGTCTCTGTCACCCAGGCTGGAGTGTGGTGGGCACGATCTTGGCTCACTGCAACATCTGCCTCCTGGGCTCAAGCGATTCTCCTGCCGCAGCTGCAGCCACCCGAGTAGCTGGGAAAACAGGCGCGTACCACCACGCCAGGCTAATTTTTGTATATCTAGTAAAGACAGGGTTATGTTGGCCAGGCCGGTCTCAAACTCCTGACCTCAAGTGATCTGCCCGCCTTGACCTCCCAAAGTGCTGGGATGACAGACGTGAGCCACTGTGGCTGGCAGGTTGGTCTTGAACTCATGGCCTCAAGCCGTCCTCCTACCTCAGCTTCCCAAAGTACAAGGATTACTGGCATGAGCCACCTTGCCTGGCCCAAAATCCTTTAATCTCGTATAAAAGAATAGAATGTTTTTGCCAAGTAGCAATAAAGTAGCAGTAAGTGAAAATAAAGAATGATCTAGTAAGCAGTGAGGTATCTGAACTACAGAAAGCTAATACAGTGGGCCCTCTGTACCATGGGTCCTGCCTTCACAGTTTCAGCTAGCTGAGGATTGAAGATACTCCCAAAAAACCCAATAAAAAAATAGCAATACACCAGTGTGTGAGAGAATGTTCGTAGGTTATATGCAAACACTACGCTATTTAAGAGAGTTCGGGATTCATGGATTTTGGTATGGGTTCCTGGAACCAGTCCCCTATATGTACTGAGGGACCACTGCAGAATTTAGCTAATGGTGTCAGATCCATTTTTTAACATTTTGAAAAAGAATCATTCAACTGACATTGTAGGTTACTTAATTCTTGCCATCAAAATATACCAGTTATGGTAGGTGACCACTGTAACTTATTTATAGATGTTTTCCAGAAACCTTACAGTAAGGATACATCATTAGAGGAAGATGGTTTATAACCCATTAGTAACACAGTGATTTTGAGTGCCAGTAGACACTTGGAAATGTTTCCATTTGTACAGTTGCCTTGTTTAATAAATAAATTCCAAAATTGCATTGCTGTAGGCTGCTTAGAATATAGTCTTATTAATATAGTTTGTAAATATAATGGAGAAACTTCTGTAGATAATCAGGCATTCTTTTCGATTGACCTAGGAATTAACTCTTGTCCTAAAACTTTGTATGGTTCTTTCTGTTTCTCTGTCCTGACCCGAGTCCTTTTCTGGGGGCATAATTGTTTGGTACTACCTGATTAATAGGAGACTTTGCATTTTGTTGCCTTTTAAAAGATACTTCTGGCAGGGTGTGGTTGCTCACATCTATAGTCCCAGCACTTTGGGAGGCTGAGGTGGAAGGATTGATTGAAACCAACCTGGGAAACATAGACCCCCATCTGTACCAAAAAGGTAACAGATTAGCCAGGCATGGTGGCGTGCACCTGTGGTCCCAGGAGGTCAAGGCTGCAATGACCTGTGATCATGCCACCGCACTCCAGCCTGGGCAACAGCGACCCTGTCTCAAAAAAACCAAAAAGGGGAAAAAATATATTTCCAATGGTAGGTATTGGTATACAGCCACTAGGATATATTGGTCATATCATCATTTGCTTTTTTTTGACTTTTCAGTACATTTTTTTGGAATGGAGTCTCCCTCTGT
This sequence comes from Rhinopithecus roxellana, assembly GCF_007565055.1. NCBI lineage: Eukaryota > Metazoa > Chordata > Mammalia > Primates > Cercopithecidae > Rhinopithecus > Rhinopithecus roxellana. The sequence continues at coordinate 141,265,912 of NC_044552.1, read as the reverse complement.
TGCCCAGGCTGGAGTGCAGTGGTGTGATCTTGATTCACTGCAACCTCTGCGTCCTGGGTTCAAGTGATTCTCCTGCCTCAGCCCCCTGAGTAGCTGGGATTACAGGTGTGCGCCACCATGCCTGGCTAATTTTTGTATCTTAAGTAGAGATGGGGTTTCACCATGTTGGCCGGGCCGGTCTCAAACTCCTGACCTCAGCCTCGGCCTCCCAAAGTGCTGGGAGTACAGGTGTGAGCCACCACACCCAGCCTACTTTTAAGTAAATGGTTTGTTTATTTATTTATTTGTTAGAGACAGAGTCTCACTCTGTTGCCCAGGCTGGAGTGCAATGGCACGATCTTGGCTCACTGCAAGCTCCGTCTCCCAGGTTCACACCATTCTCATGCCTCAGCCTCCTGAGTAGCTGGGAGTGCAGGCACCCACCACCATGCCCAGCTAATTTGTTTTGCTTTTTTTTTTTTTAGTAGAGATGGGACTTCACCCTGTAATCCAGGATGGTCTTGATCTCCTGACCTCGTGATCCACCCGCCTCGACCTCCCAAAGTGCTGGGGTTACAGGCATGAGCCAGTGTGCCCAGCCTTAAGTCAATTGTTTTAATTATTATTATTATTTTTGGAGACTGGGTTTCACTCTGTTGCCCTTGCTGGGGTGCATTATGATGATCAAAGCTCACTAACCTTGAACTCCTGGGCTTACGTGATCTTCCTGCCTCAGCTTCCTGAGCAGCTAGGACTATGAGGGCACCACCATGCTAGGTTAAATTTTAAACTTGTAGAGGTGTTGTCTCACTATGTTGTCCAGGCTAATCTTGAACTCTTGGCCTCAAGCAGTCTTCCTGCCTTGGCTTCCCAAATTGCTGGGATTATAGGCGTGAGCCACTGTGCCTGGCCATTGTCTCCTTTTTTTAAAAGGATGCTTTACTGTGGGTAGGATCTGGTGGATTTGCTTTAGCACAACAAAAAACTAGATTTTAGAGAAAGTGAAGTAATTGAAACATTGTAGAGAAAATATAAATCCCAAGTTGTTTTGGATACACTTTGTATTCATTTGTGGATGTGAATACCCCTTTCCTAAGTATATTCTTCAAGGGCGCATACTTTGGAAACTCTCTCTACTGTGTTATGTTTTGAGAGATTCTACTTGTTACAATTCTGTCCAAAGTGAATTTTTAATTGAAGTGCCATTCTAGTTATATATAACTAAATGCTGGGAAAGTGCCTCGTGCCTCCTTTGCATTATTTATAGATCAGACAAGATTGAAGCACCTCTGTCTGGAGGAATATCTTAGGTTGAGATAGTTTTAGGTATTTGGCATTTTTTTTTAATACTGATACGGCAATGATTAGTTTCTCTAGGTTAAATAGTATTGTAGACTTGATATTTGTATGTGGACTTACAAAAATGGGTTAATTGATGTTAACAGTTGAAGAAGCATGAAGTTAATTAAAAGCAACTGAGAGTTTCTTAAATGACCCTGATTCTAGCCAACATCTACCTTTATTTTGAGGAATGAAAAAAAATCCATTTGCAAATGATGATAATCTAGCTAGGGAAGCAAGATCTAAACTTGTGAAAAGGTGATTAATAGCTACTACTTGAGTGCTTGTTAAGGGTCAGGAGCTTTGCTAGATGCTATATTATTACCTTTAAATTGTGCCTCAACAACCTTTTCTGCCAGGTTGTGGAAATAGACTTGCCTGAACATCCCAGCCCTAGTTTGATGCTGCATTTCTTTAACTGAGGTCCCTATTGTTAGACATAACAATTTAAGGCAACTCTACAACTTATGTCACCTGGTAGCCTGATAACTTTAAATTATGCAGTGGTTTAGGTAGTGTTAAAGAGTTAAGGAAGTAGGTTCCATCTGTTGCCAAAATATTTTGGCATCTGACACTTTCTATCATCTTCACTGCTACTACCCTAAGTCTAAGGCACCATTTGTACCACTCAGACTACTGAAGAAACCTAGCTAGTCTCACTGCCTTCTGTTGCCCTTTATATTTGGCAACATGGATTAGATTACAGCATTCCTATGCTGAAAAATGACTTACAGACAAGACCCTATTCAGACAAGTTCCTTCTTCTTTTCCCCACTCTTCCTTTTAATTACCCTTTTAGTATACTAAAGTAGTCTTTTTTGTCTTTGAAATAAGCCATGGCTTTTTTTTTTTTTTTTTTTTTTTTTGAAGACAGAGTCACACTCTGTCACCCAGGCTGGAGGGCAGTGGTGCGATCACAGCTCACTGCAACCTCTGCCTCCTGGGTTCAAGCAGTTCTGCCTCAGCCACCGAGTCACTGGGATTACAGGTGTGCACCACCATGCCTGGCTAATTTTTGTATTTTTAGTAGAAACGGGGTTTTGCCATGTTGGCCACATCAGTCTCGAACTCCTGAGCTCAACAGATTTGCCCACCTCAGCCTCCCAAATTACTGGGATTACAGGCGTGAGCCACCGTGCCCAGCCAAGCCATGGCCGTTATCGTTCTAAGGCTGCCTTCTGCTGTTCTGCTTTTTGTAGGGGTTGAAAGCAGCCCGTTTATGACTGATGCTTTCTTTTCAGGTAAGGTGACATTGAGCACCTTACCACCAGTTGCCCCCATGACAGTGTTCTAAGAATGGTAAACTAGATTTTGCTTGGATGAGCTTGTAATTATTTTTTAACTTTGTAAATTATTTACATGTCTTTTCCCATTAGAATGTATATATTTTTTCTCTCTCCCTAACATTTCTCTCTCCCTAACTGTGCCCCAGTATATAGTAGGTGCTCGATAAATAACCTGACTAGCTGACCACTGCTCTCTTATATTCCTGTGTAACTCATGGACCATTTGCTGCTTTAATAGTCTCCATTTACAATTCTGTGCTTCTAGCTGCCCTATGATTAGGGTGAATTAATAGGTGATGATGCTTTCTTCCCTTACCCACCTAGGGGATGTTTGGAAATAGACATGTTGATTTAAAGACCATGGAGAAGGGCAGGCAGGTGTGTTTGTGTATTTTTGTGGTATGTTGCTGGAATTGGAGCCCAAGGGTAGTGATGCTGCAATTCAATGACAATCTTAAATAATGGAAATATCCTGATGAAATACTAATAATGTCTGTGTACAAACATTGGAATAGATGAAATCTGTTTGCACATAACAAGTTATTTTATTTTTTATTTTTGAGATAGAGTCTCGCTTTGTCACCTAGGCTGGAGTGCGGCAGTGGCACAATCTCGGCTCACTGCAAGCTCCGCCTCTCAGGTTTATGCCCTTCTCCTGCCTCAGTCTCCTGAGTAGCTGGGACCACAGGTGCCCGGCTAATTTTTTTGTATTTTTAGTAGAGACGGGGTTTCACCATGTTAGCCAGTATGGTCTTGATCTCCTGACCTTGTGATCCGCCTGTCTTGGCCTCCCAAAGTGCTGGGATTACAGGTGTGAGCCACCGTGCCCAGCCCACAAGTTATTATTTTGATAGCTCTGATGGTTTTAGTCACCAGATTGGTTGTGTATACAGTCATGATGTGTGTACAACCCTTTTTTTTTTTTTTTTTTTTTTTTTTTTGAGACAAATCCTCACTCTGTCACCGAGGCTGGAGCGCAATGGCGCTGTCTCAGCTCACTGCAACCTCTGCCTCCTGGGTTCAAGAGATTCTCCTGCCTCCGCCTCCTGAGTAGCTGGGACTACAGGAGCCGCCACCATGCCTGGCTAATTTTGTTTTGTTTTGATACGGAATCTCGCCCTGTTGCCCAGGCTGGAGTGCAGGTGAGCGCCACCACGCCCAGCTGATTTTTGTATTTTTAGTAGAGATGGGGTTTCACCATATTGGCCAGGCTGGTCTCCCAACTCCTGACCTTGTGATACGCCCACCTCGGCCTCCCAAAATACTGGGATTACAGGCATGAGCCACTACACCTGGCCCTTTTTTTTTTTTTGTATTTTTAGTATGTTGACTAGGCTGGTCTCAAACTCCCAACCTCCAGTGATCCATTTGACTCGGCCTCATGTACAGCCATTTTGATGAATGTAGTTGACAAGATAGGTTCAGAGATACTGTAATAATAATTTAGCAAATAGTGTGTTTAGCATGAAAACTTTTTCTGCAGATAGACAGGTTCTTAGAGAGTTTATAGAACATGAAAGACTACTGTTAACAGTGGAAGCAAATGGTGCAAAGGGTAAAGGAAGGATGAAGGGAGACTGGGTTAGGTTGTTGGAGAAGGCTTTGCAATAAAGAGGTTTGAGCAGCACAGTGAAGAGAAAAGGTGGATCTAGTTGAGGCAGTGTTTTGTGGAAATAAAATTTGTAATAAAGTCAGTGCCAGCAGTTAGTTCATACTAAGCTGCATAGCACCCCTCACCCCCTTTTTGAGCCCTGGTGTGGGTGGCATGATGTAAATGGCTGAATAATGAAGATTATTTGAGTAAAGAGAACAAAGACCAGGAGGAGGGTGGCAGCAAGAGAAAGGAGAAAGGTGGGAGATTTTGGAAAGAGAAAGGCTATAGTGGTATGCTGTAGGTTTTATTCTAGTTTTTATCAACAATTGAAAGTGTAATTGGACTGTTTATGATATGTTTGGTAACTTGAATCTGCATGCAGTGATTAATGCCTTGGAATGATGGTCAGGATCTGAAAAAATTTTGATAGCTTGAAAAAGAAACTTTGTATCTATCAAGATGGAATTGACTAAAGTCAAGTATTTACACTAGTTTAACAAGTAAGCTGTGATGTCAGTAACGTGTGGTTGCCAAACAAGCTAGGGTAACAGACCATATGTAAGAGTGGTATGGTGTCTAGAAGTGGAAAATTAGTAATAAGCTCCAGTTTATTCTAGACTCCTGTTTCAGTCTCCACTTACAATATTTTGTTAGAGTGTCAGTCTATAGTGACACTTGTCAGTATTTCTTGGAGGTATCAGAGAAGCAGTGATTAGCCAAGCATAGGGAACAACTGAGTCACGTGCATGTGTGCCAGGTATATGAAATGCTGTCATTTGGGGGAAATAAATAGGTTTATTTAAGGAAGTAGATTTTGGCTCATTGTGAAGAAGGCTTTATAATTAAGAAATCTTTAGGCTGGGTATGGTGGATCATGCCTGTAATATCAACACTTTGGGAGGCTGAGGCGGGCGGATCACCCGAGGTCAGGCGTTCGAGACCAGCCTGGCCAATGTTGTGAAACCCTGTCTGTACTGAAAATACAAAAATTAGCAGGGTGTGGTGGCGCACGCCTGTGGTCCCAACTATTAGGGAGGCTGAGGCAGGAGAATCACTTGAACCGGGGAGGTGAAGGCCGCAGTGAGCTGAAATCGCATCACTGCCCTCCATCCTGGGTGTCAGAGCGAGACTCAGTCTCAAAAAAAAAAAAACAATCTTTAATGTGGATGGCTTTGGAGGTAGTGGCTTTGCTGAGAAGAGTTAGGACTAAGCAGCCTCTTCTGGATCAGATTCCAAATTTGACATTGCTGAATTTCTGAGAATTTGGTGACTACGAAGGAAGGACTTAAAAGTGACTTAAAATTTTGAGCCTTGATGACAGGGATGTTCCAGACTGTACTACTGTTTTGGTGTTCTTAAAAACTGAAGCCTCACATTGATTCATGATCATAATTAATCTTCATTTTCTGTTTGCTTAATCTCGCTGTGGTATTGAGCTTGAAAGCTAGATTTTTACAACTAACTAAAGATCCAGGGCCAACCTTTCTAGAGTAGGAAAGATGAGACTTTTTTTTTTTCTGTGCTCGTGTTTTTATACCACTGTAGTGACCTGATACATTTACCTCTTGAATTAGGGTTTACTAGTATTAAATTAGAATCTCTTATTCACATTTGTTTTTTGTTTTGCCCGCTTCACCATCTAACTCACCGTTACCCATCTTGCTGGGATAAGTGGTTTTTTTGTTTTTGTTTTTGTTTTTAGGTGATAGAGTGTCATTAGCGTAAGAAAGGTTAAGCAATTCAAGTATATGTACAAAAAAAGCATGCAGAATCCATAGATGGGGCGTTGCTTTAGGAAGTGTTAATTTCTAGGTCCTACTTCTGTTATAGTTGGACAGTATACCCATAGAGTCTCCTTACTTTGTTCGTTTAATGACTTACTTTCATTGGAGAGCCAGTTTACTCTTTGTGTTACCTATAATAGTATAATTGTTGCAACATATTTCGGCTGTTAAAAGATTATTAGTCTGATGGAAGAGAAAGACATAAATGCTATGTGAGAAAACAAAGTATATGGCAGGAATTTTCAACCTCAGCACTGCTGATCTTTTAGACTAGATAATTCTTTGTGACAGCCTGTCTTCTGAGTTGTACGATGTTTATCAGCCTCCTTCTGTCTGCCCACTAGATACCAGCAGCAAGTCCCCGCATCTTTCCAAGTTGTGACAATCAAGAATGTCAGATGACTTCTGGGGGGCAAAATCACTTCTGTTAAGAACTGTTGGTCTATGTTAACGTGGAGGAGTATTTTGTTGACCCTTTTAGGATTTATGGATTGAAGTATTGGGTGGTTGAACTCAATTTACAAATACCCAGAGGAGTTTGTGTGGTTAAAAGTTTCAGGGAAGGAAGGCAGTATCTTCAGAGCCATAGGAGTATAAAAACTGCAGGTGGCCTGGCGTGGTGGGTCACACCTGTAATCCCAGCACTTTGGGAGGCCGACGCGGGTGGATCACAAGATCAGGAGTTCAGAGACCAGCCTGGCCAACATGGTAAAACCCTGTCTCTACTAAAAATACAAAAAATAGCTGGGTGTGGTGGCAAGTGCCTGTAATCCCAGCTATACTCGGGAGGCAGAGGGAGGAGAATTGCTTGAACCCAGAAGGCAGAGGTTGCAGTGATCCAAGATAGTGCCACTGCACTGCAGCCTGGGCGGCAGAGCAAGACTCTGTCTCGGGAAACATACACACAAAAAAACCCCACGTTTAAAAGTTGATATAAAAAGGTATTTGAGAGAGAAAGGAGAAGTAACAGGAGTCATCCTTCTAATTTTTTTAACTTTGTGCCTCTGGCATAAATGCAGAGAAATAGAGATAAAACCTGGGATCAGGATGGCCACGCACTTGAATAGCCTGTACAGAATAGTGGGGTAGAAAGCAACACATTTTTCTGAACTAGAGGTATGGTATTTGAACCTTACTAAATTTTGATTATCTGGAGATGGAGAAAGGGACAGGGAGGACTCAACTTTCTGAATTACATGTTTTCTTCTGTTATACCTGCTGTACCTAGCAAGAATGGGCATAATAGAAGAATGGTTTCTTTTGCTATAAGGTGTTTCTATAAAGTTTTATGGAAATTGATGTTGGTTTGTGTAGCTCCACATGTAGAATAGATTTTGAGGTTAGGTGTGGTAGGATTAATCAATAATTTTTGCCGCTGCTGCCACCATTATTAGTAACATAAATTTTGAGGTGGTAATTTTAACCCGTATAATCCACTTTTCTAGATTACTTGGATACTTTTGAACTTGGGTTTGTGAATAATACTAATTGGTTGATTTGTCACTTTGACACATTGCTGTTTGCCTCTGCTTTATGGTAATCTGGGATATGGTTACTTGAAAATTAAATTCACTTTTTACTGTCATTTTAAAATTGTTTCTATATACTTTTGCTGTGACCAATCTACTTTTCTTTCTCCTTCATAACTTTGTTATATGCATAATGAAAATGAAATGGGGAAAAAGTACAGTTGGATTCAGATATAAAGCTGTCTTTTTAGACTTAAATATTTGAAGCCCGAAATTTCTTATTGCAACTTTTGATAAGAGGAAGGGAAGATGGAAAAATAGATTTAGGTGCTGGTTAACAGAAAGGCAGAGATCTTGCTGATCTTGGGATCAGTTTTTCTTGTGTGAGAGTAACTGGTTGACGGGATGAATTTAAGTAAATGTTAAGTTTTTGAGGAACTGGCACTTTTTGAATTTAAATAAGGTGCTGCAGATCTTATTTCTGATTAATCAAAGGATTTAATAACCTTTTATTTGCATTAAATTGGTTCATAAACTTGTCCAGTGGGTCTTGTTAATATAATCTGTTTCTCATAATTCCCTTGTATGGGAATTAAGGTAAACTAGTTTTTAAAGGATGATTTGCTCTTGTGTATCTTTTATAATAAACTCTTCTAGTTGTATATTATAAGTAATTTAAAACATGATGCACTTTTTATCTTTTCAGTATAATAATCATGAAATTCGTTCTGGAAAACACATTGGTGTCTGCATCTCGGTTGCCAACAATAGGCTTTTTGTGGGCTCTATTCCTAAGAGTAAAACCAAGGAACAGATTCTTGAAGAATTTAGCAAAGTAACAGGTAAGTTGGATTTATTTGGAATGAGGTGCAGCTTTTAATAATGAAGATAATAGCATATTTCTGTCAGTTAGGCATTGTTCTAAATACAGCTATTGACTCATCAAATCCTCACTACAACTTTATGAAGTGTAGGTAACCCCATTTTTAAGATTAGAAAAACAGGCATTCAGGGGATTTTGGCAATAACTCGCCAAACGTTATACAAGTTAGTAGGGAATACAGCTAGGATTTGAATTCATTCTGTAAAATCATTGTTCTTTCCATGTTTTGGAAGATTGTATTTCTTTGTGTGTTCTTTCTCTAGGTGTTAGTTGATGTTCTTAGTAGAACTGTGTGAATAATGATTGATTTTCTTCAAATTACAGGAATAATAAGTATTGCCATAGCAGAGTTGTTTTTTTGAGACAGTCTTGCTTTGTCGCCCAGGCTGGAGTGTGGCAGTGTGATCTAGGCTCCCTGAAGCCTCTACCTCCCAGGTTCAAGCAATTCTCCTGCCTAAGCCTCCTGAGTAGCTGGGATTACAGGCGCGCACCACCACACCTGGCTGATTTTTGTATTTTTTGTAGAGGTGGGGGGTTTCACCATATTGGCCAGGCTGGTCTTGAACTCCTGACCTCCAGTGATCTGCTCACCTTGGCCTCCCAGAGTGTTGGGATTACAGGTGTGAGCCACCGCACCTGGCCCATAAACAGAGTTTATATACTGTCAACATGATAAAAATTTTTTTGAACTGTAAAATGTCTTTTATAACAACTTATACATGACAGGTTGCTTTTATTAGAAAATATTTCGGTCTGCCAGCAGTGTCTAACAAATTATCAGCCTCTTATCAACCTTCAGGACATTGGAAATTTTTATGCAGTACTTATAACATATTTTATTTGAAATAAAGCCATTGATATCTAAGACCAAAAAAGTGCCATTAAAAAGAATTTTAGTGTTTGCATAATAAGAAAAATAGCCATGTTTGATCTATACTGCCATTTTCTAACAACAGTTATATGAAGATACTTTATCTGCCTCTCTGATTTAATTAGTGAAAGCAAAAACGGTCCTTAGGTCTAATTAAAAGAACAAATGTTCTTTTCTGGAGATTTCTGTGTTGAAAAAATTGGAAACAGATTAGGAAAATAATCTGGAGCTAGTTTTTGATAGTCTTTTATAAAGATGTCTCGTGAAGAAAAGAGATGACTTTTCATTTTGATATTTAAGTAGTATATTAGATAAATCCTTTGATCCACTTATATTTGCTAGTTATTTTGTCTAATTTCCCTGGAATGGTTGCTTACTTGCAGAGGGTCTTACAGACGTCATTTTATACCACCAACCGGATGACAAGAAAAAAAACAGAGGCTTTTGCTTTCTTGAATATGAAGATCACAAAACAGCTGCCCAGGCAAGGCGTAGGTTAATGAGTGGTAAAGTCAAGGTCTGGGGTAATGTTGGAACTGTTGAATGGGCTGATCCTATAGAAGATCCTGATCCTGAGGTTATGGCAAAGGTAATGATAGTCAAGTTAAAAATCTTTTTTGAGGGATTAACGGGAGAAGTGCCGGGGGGTTGGAGGAAACATAAAATGAATTGTATACATTTTTTTATTTTTTGAGACAGTCTCTCTCTTGTTTCCCAGGCTGGAGTGCCATGGTGCCATCTTGGTTCACTGCAACCTCTGCCTCCCGGGTTCAAGTGATTCTCCTGCCTCCCAAGTAGCTGGGATTACAGGCGCCCAGCACCATACCTGGCTAATTTTTGTTATTTTTAGTAGAGCTGGGGTTTCACCATGTTGGTCAGGCTGGCCTCGAACTCCTGAGCTTGGGATCCACCCACCTCAGCCTCCCAAAGTGCTGGGGTTGCAGGTGTGAGGCTGCTGTGCCTGGCCCTGTACACATTTTTTTAAACCATATTTTTAGAGTTGGGAGAAATGTTCTTTACTAAGGAACTAGGCAGTGCACACTGGAAATACCATGTGCCTACAAAGTGAAAACAGAAATTGATTCGTGGATACTTAGCCATAATTGTATAGCCATCACAATCTTACAATGAAGTAGCCTACATGCTGTAGACAGTTCACTTCCATTTTGTGTGTTTTTTTAAGAGAAATTTGAGTTTTTGAGAATGGCACCATTAGTTTACATGGTTTTGGGGTTAAAAGTCTTACTCCTAAAAATAGTAAATTATACTGGCCCCAGCAGAGCTACTTGCAGTTACATTTAGCCATTGTTAGGTACCCTGGTTTCAGCAGTCAGTGGAGACATTCTATGAGAATAAACATGCCTTGAGTCAACACTTTATTACACATTAGTGCAGTAATTTGCAGTTATTGGTTCTGTGCTTTGTCCTCTTTTTTTCTTTTTTGGTAAGTGACAGGGTCTAGGTCTCTGGCCCAGGGCTAGAATTCAGGGGCATGATCATAGCTCACTGTAGCCCCAGGCTCAAGAGATCTTCTCACCTCAGCCTCCCGAGTAGCTGGAACTACAGGTGTGTACCAACATACCTAGCTAATTAAAAAAAAAAAAACATTTGTAGAGACAGTCTCCCTGTGCTGCCCAGGCCGGTCTTAAGAACTCTTAGCCTGAAGCAGTCCTGCTTCCCAAAATGCTGGGATTACAGGCATGAGCCACCATGCCCCAGTTACCCTTTGTCTTTTAAGAATTCCCCCTTTATTTCTTAGAGGTTAGGTGTCAGATACCACTGGTTCAGTTAAATTGAGTGTAATGTGAACTGCCAGGGAACTATAAATATTATTGAAGGATAAGTGTTCTTAGAGAAAAGAAAATAGTTAGGATTCTTTTTTCCTTTGGCCTGTGAAGTCTCACTGGGTTAGCACTTTAGATTAACACATTCAGATGGCATTCAAGTATTTTAGGAGGAAGTGATAATGTTAGTGAAAAGATTAAATTTTGTAATTGTGCTTTGAGAAGCTGTCAGGATTGAGAGAACAGTTTATCTTATTTTGAACATTTCTTCCCCCTTTAAGATTTCAAAAGCAAGTTCTAATTAGTTTTGATCACTTGTGTTAAGTGCTAAACATTCCATCGCTCTCTTGGGGGCATGATATTTACTTTGTTAGGAAAAGATTATCTTTTTTAAATTACAAAATGGTTAATTAGTAATTATTACTGATGTAGCCTGTAGTCTACATTTTTTTTCGTAGACTTCATTAGAGCAGTTTTAGTTTTAGGTTTATAGCAGAAAGCACAGAATTGCCATATGATTTCTGCCCGCTACACAGGCACAGCCGTCCTCACTGCTAGTATCCTGCACTGGAATAGTATATTTGTTAAAATTGATGGACATAGATAGATCACCCAAAGTCTATAGTGTATATGAGGTCTCACTCTAGATGTATGTTCTGTGGGTTTGGAGAAATGTATAACTGTGTTTCCATCATAGTATTATACAGAATAGTTTCACTGCCCTAAAATTCCTCTCTCCTGTGCTTAGTCATCCCTCCCCATTCAACCACTGTCAGTCACTGTCTCCATAGTTTTGCCTTCTCAGAATGTTATATAGTTGGACCATACATTATGTAACCTTCACATTGTCTTCTTTCTCTTAGTAATACATATTTAAAGTTCTTCTATGTCATTTTGTGGCTTTTTACTTACTTCTTTATAATGGTTATAATATTCCTTCTGTACGTGCCACAATTGTCCATTCTCCCACTTAAAGACATCTTGGTTTCTTCCAATTTTTGGGGAAAATTTTTTTTTTTTCTCTTTTGAGACAGAGTCTCGCTCTGTCACCCAGGCTGGAGTGCAGTGGCACCATCTCGGCTTACTGCAACCTCTGCCTCCTGGGTTAAAGCATTTCTTATGCTTCAGCCTCCCGAATAGCTGGAACTATAGGCGCGTGCCTTCGCACCCAACTAATTTTTGTATTTTTGTAGAGACAGGGTTTCATTATGTTGGCCAGGCTGGTCTTGAGCTCCTGACCTCAGGTGATCCACCCGCCTCAGCCTCCCAAACTGCTGGGATTACAGGCAGGAGCCACTGCGTCTGGCAGATTTTTGGCAATTACAAATAAAGCTTACTGTAAACATCCCTGTGTAAGTTTTTGTGTGCATGTAAGTTTTCAACTCTGGGTAAATAAGGAGCAGGATTGCTGGGTCGTATGAAAGTGTGTGTTTAGTTTTGTAAGAAATCGCCAAATTGTCTTTCAAAAGGGTTATACCATTTTGCATTCCCACCAGCAGTGAATGAGAGTTTCTGTTGCTCTGCATTCTTACCTGCATTTATAGTGTGTTGGATTTTGGCCATACTAATAGTTTCAACTTGCAGTTCCCGAATGACAGATTATATTGAGCATCTTCATGAGATTCTTTGCCATCTGTGTATCTTTTTTTGCAAAGCATCTATTTCAGGTCTTTCAACATGATCTAGCAATTCTCCTTGATATTTACCCAAGGAGTTGAAAACTTTTTTTTTTTTGTATTCTGACGTTCTTCTAATGGATTGTGATATAAGTTAACTTTGTAGGGTGGGGTGGTGGTATCTTAGAAATTGAACTCTTTGGAAATAATACGGGGGTTTTTTTTCTTCCCCCTAGGTAAAAGTGCTGTTTGTACGCAACCTTGCCAATACTGTAACAGAAGAGATTTTAGAAAAGGCATTTAGTCAGTTTGGGAAACTGGAACGAGTGAAGAAGTTAAAAGATTATGCATTTATTCATTTTGATGAACGAGATGGTGCTGTCAAGGTAAATATGGTGGAATTATAGGCATCTAAATCAGACTAACAACTTCTAGTCATCTTAGAATCTCAAAATAGTTTTACAAATTGGAGGAAACTTGGATGTCCATGGAATCCACTCAGACTAAAACCTTTTGGTTTTAGTGAGCTTGGCAGTTTTCTAAGTAAAAATGAAAAATAGTTGAAGATCTGCATCTTTATATAAAATTATCTGACTGTCTCCATGGGGCTTTCTGTTGTCCTTCCCACATTAATGATAAATTATTTTCTAGCTTTAAATGAATCATAATTGTCTGGAAGTCCTATTTTTATATTGACTATTTAATTTTTTAAGGCTATGGAAGAAATGAATGGCAAAGACTTGGAGGGAGAAAATATTGAAATTGTTTTTGCCAAGCCACCAGATCAGAAAAGGAAAGAAAGAAAAGCTCAGAGGCAAGCAGCAAAAAATCAAATGTGAGTGAAATTTGTATACTTAAAAATTGTATAAATTTTAATATTGATACACTAATTGGAAAATAACAGGTGTTGATCAGACTTGTTAAACAAATGCATAACATCCCTTTAAAGAAGACTTGAACGCTTTGAGTCATAGGGAAACACCAATGATCTAAAGAAGTATTTATTGAACTCTTACTATTGACCATATTTGTGAAAATAATCAGAATTGTAAATAAGTGGAATTTTGGTAAATTGGCAAAATGAAAAATCTGTGTAGCATTTTTTTGTTTTGTTTTGGGAGACAGAGTCTCATTTTGTCACTAAGGCTAGAGTGCAGTGGCCCTCTTTCAGCACACTACAACCTCCCCCTCCTGGGTTCAAGGGATTCTCCTGCCTCAGCCTCCTGAGTAGCTGGGTTACAGGCATGCGCCACCATGCCTGGTAATTTTTGTATTTTTTTTAGTAGAGGTTGCGTTTCGTCATGTTGGCCAGGCTGGTCTCGAACTCCTGACCTCAGGTGATCCGCCCGCCTCTGCCTCCCAAAGTGCTGGGATTACTGAGCCACGATGCCCGGCCTATCTAGCATATTTTCTACGTATTTTATAGAATGTTCTCTTGAAAATGTCTTAAATATTAGCTGTCCAAGTATCTTCATATGTTTGGTTAAAGGGTAGAGACTTTTTTCTCTGAGAGGTAGGAAATACTAAATCTCTATTCATGATAGACTGTTTCTTCACCATTAGTGCCCATTGCCACCCCAAAAATTTCATGTGCCATGGATGGATTTTGAAAATGGAATGAGTATTAAAATTACAACAGTGTGATAAGAAAACAAGTAGGTGTGCAATGAGTTATACTAATTAGGGAGACCTTTTTAGAGAATC